>NC_044067.1:8301450-8321450 GCF_902167405.1 Gadus morhua | reverse complement strand
TGTGTGTGTGTGTGTGCTTGCGTGTGTGTGTGTGACTCTAGTCATTCTGACTCCTCCGTCTCTCTACTCAAAAAACTCTGTTTCATCCCACTCTCTTCCTGCTGCCCAATCCCTGCTAAAAACACTTAACATATTCCGTACGCACACTGCACACACACACACACACACACACTCACACACACACACACACACACACGCACACACACACACAGGCACAGTCACATTTTGCTAAGCTTTGTGTGTACCTTTGTCAAATCCAAATCCATCTGCCAGAATGTATTATTTTCTGTCTCAATTGCACTCAGATTTGCCTTTATGCCTTTCCTGTAGAAAAGGCCTAAAGTCAATGCCTTTTTGCCATCTCAGCTGGGTTCTTTTTAGCTGATACGCTGGTTTACTATTCAGGCATTTTGCAGTTGTTTTTATTAAATGCGTCATACAGGCATTATTTTAAGGAGACATTATGTCATTAGGCCACAGACATTGGGGATCCCAGTGTCTCCCTATAGGGAGCCAAGCAGCCTCACCACTAGACCCAACTTCTGTCTTTAAGTGTTACCACTAAATCGTCAGAAATTGTCAAGAGCTTTCGCGGGCCACCTCATATGCAGACTTTAAGCAATAATTATATTTACTTAACAATATTTAAAATGCACGCAGTAACAGAAAATTATTTCAGTTACAGAAATTGATTTCTGTTACTGTAAATTTGTCCAGTTCAAGAATAGATTCCAAATGTTCCCTCGTGCCCAGCCACTGGTTAAACAACTCTGCATATTAGACGGTCCTGCCCCTGCTTGAGTCACAGGCCATCTAGATGTAGGCCATCTAGATGTGGATTCAGGCCATCTAGATTTGGATGTAGGTCATTTGGCTGCCTCACTGCCCGGACAGACACACAGACGCACCGTTAGTCCGAAGCTAATGAGGCTCAAAGAGTAATGAGAAGGTATCCCATTCTGTCCTAGTCTCTCTCTCTCTCTCTCTCTCTCTCTCTCTCTCTCTCTCTCTCTCTCTCTCTCTCTCTCTCTCTCTCTCTCTCTCTCTCTCTCTCTCTCTCTCTCTCTCTCTCTCTCTCTCTCTCTCTCTCTCTCTCTCTCTCTTCTCTCTCTCTCTTCTCTGTCCTTTTCTTATAAAAGCCTTTAAGCGCCCCGAATAAGAATCCTAATTGCTTTCTTTGGCGTTTAGTATTAATGGCTCTTGAAATAGAGAAGATGAAATAATTTCCATTGGACTGTTGGACTGGAAATGTGCACTCTTTCCAACTCTCCCTGATACTCACTGTCTCTCTTCCTCTTTCTCTTGTCCCTCTCTACTCTAGTGTCTCCTCCATCCATCCATCCCTCTCTCTCCCATCTCTTCTCTCTCTCTCTCTCTCTCTCTCTCTCTCTCTCTCTCTCTCTCTCTCTCTCTCTCCTTCTCTCTCCCTCTAACTCTCTCTCTCCCTCTTTCTCTCTCTCTTCCTCTCTCGCATGCTCAGGGTCTCAGTTTTTCTGTCGCTGCTGACTCACTGAACTGGCTTTAGGAGCTATTTCGTTAAATTACATTTATATATATATAATTTTTTTTTTTTTTACTACAAGTTCTAACGTCCTTTGTGCTTTCTGGGATCACAGTAAAAAGCTCACCCTAAGTCAGACTGGTTGGTGTAATACCCCAGCGGTAGAACCCCATCAACAAGCGTAAGGAAAAGTTAGTCCCTCATCTCCTTATCAGCTGAATGCTATAATATTATAGAATTATTATGCATATAAATATGTCTTTTCAATAAACCTCAAGGGGAAAGAGGGTCGGAAGAGATAAGAGAGACGAAAGAGAGAAGAGAATTCAGTCATTAAACTACAAGTCAAGGATCTGCTTCTTATGCCATCACTGTACCACAGACAGGGCGGCGGCCAATGAAGTGATATACAGTTTAACTTTTAATGTGTCCTTATGGGTCACAGTCAGGCTGTAATAGATATTCATGCGGCGATAAGATGTCAATCCACAGATGATAAATGATGCAGATGATTTCACAGTGGATGTAGTTCTCTACCTCTCTCTCTGTCTCTCTCTCTCTCTCTCTCTCTCTCTCTCTCTCTCTCTCTCTCTCTCTCTCTCTCTCTCTCTCTCTCTCAGTTTTATCTTTTCAGTTTTACCGCTCTCGTATTTTATAGGACTTTATGCCTTAAAAATACTTTTTTTTATGGAATCATTTTTAGGTTACATTTCTTAACATTGCATATTTTATTAATTCAATGAATATATATTGAATTTTAATGAACTTGATGACAGACTGACATACAGACCGACAAGCACTCAGACGGAATGACAGACAAATTGACAGACAGACAGAAAGACCATCAGACAGACAGACACAGTCAGAATGTTTTAGGTCCTGATGCACTTGACTGTGTCTTGTACTGACATTAGTGCCTGTCTTCTTCTTCTTCTCTGTAGGTTTGTTCTCACAACACATCGTCTATTGTCCCTTATAACCAGCCCCGCCTCTCTCACTCTCTCTCTCTCTCTCTCTCTCTCTCTCTCTCTCTCTCTCTCTCTCTCTCTCTCTCTCTCTCTCTCTCTCTCTCTCTCTCTCTCTCTCTCTCTCTCTCTCTCTCTCTCTCTCTCTCTCTCTCTCTCTCTCTCAGGCTATCTCTTACATGTTCTCTCCCTCCCTTCCCCTCTCTCCTGTCCCCACTGCGGCCCCCGGAGTTGAATTATTTAGCGGAACCAAATGTTCTCCTGAGTGAGCGGCACAGTTTAGATTAAGCTGCTGAACGCCGGAGGAACCAGGGAGCAAGGCGTTGCCCCTTCGCTCCGACCCCGCCAGAGTGCTCCTCGCTAGGCAGCCTGGTTTGAGCCGGCATCCCCCTGCCTGGACCCAATCCTCCTCCCTGTCTGGACCCAGTCCTCCTCCCTGTCTGGATCCAGTCCCCCTCCCTGTCTGGACCCAGTCCCCCTCCTGGACCCAGTCCCCCTGCCTGGACCAATTCCTCCCCCCTGTCTGGACCCAGTCCTCCTCCCTGCCTGGTCCCAGTCCTCCTCCCTGCCTGGTACCAGTCTTCCACCCTGTCTGGACCCAGTCCTCCTCCCTGTCTGCATTGCACATTTTGGAACTAGTCCTGTGTCGGGACTGGAACCAGTGCCGGCAGCACAGAGGGAGATGGGGCATTCTGAACAGAGTATGTAGTATTCCTGTCAATATGTTTATCCCGATGAAAAATATCACCACAATAAATAGAATATTGGGAAATGAGACATCCCCAAAAAGTTGGAACCTGCTCTTTTTGGGTTTGTTAGGATGATGTAAAATAGGTCAGGGCTGTCTGACATTGCTGTGATTTTATATCCTTTCCACCTTTGATCCAAACATCAACGATGTCACAACTCTGGGTTATGCTGAGAGAAATACACAGATTGTTATGTCTCGTATCAGCTATTGCGTCCTTGTAAAGATGAGCAAGAGATTCTGCTACGATGCTCTTGTAAACTGACCATAAAGATTCTACTTGTCATTATATTAGCTATGCTGTCCTTGTTAGAAATCAGACACCGTACTGTCTCTGTAATAGATGTAATTGGTAATATAAGTATATGATTATACTGCCCCTGTAAACAGATGGACGAGTCGAGTGAGAAAACGCCTGTGGCAGAGAAGCAGCACACACACACATGCACGCACGCACGCACGTACACATGCACAGTTGCACACACGCACACAGACATGCACACAAACACACACACACACACACACACACACACACACACACACACACACACACACACACACACACACAACATTTGAGTGCCGATGCCATTTGTATAGTGATTCTATAAAGATTTTGATTTTTACAAAATCGAAATCTTTAAGGCATGACGTTGTGGTTTGGTTTCTACTGAACCATCGTTCTCCATCAATGTTTTTAACGTGGTTGATTAGAACAGAACATAGATTGATTGGAATCAACTGTAAGGGAATACACTGTGGCGCCCTCTATCTAGACGCTACCATTGTTTCCAGTAAGATGACCTTGTGTTACTTTCTTTCTTTCTTTAAAAGAATTGTGACCCTGACGATCCAAGTATCGCAGAAGTATCCCGATATTCCCATGATTCAATTTTTATGCAATACACTCTGTGACCCACACACGCACCACACACAGATACATATACACACACACACACACACACACACACACACATACGACACAGACAAAGACACACACACAGACACACACACACACACACACACACACACACACACACACACACACACACACACACACACACACACACACACACACACACACACACACACACACACACACACACACACACACACACGGCTGTGAAGCAGTAAAGGAAAGCAGAGAACAGTCCAGAAGATTTGGACTGGGGCGTCCAGCAGCTGCCTGTTTGGAATACAGACCACTAATATGCATAGATGAATATGAGACTATAGAGAGGCTGAGGAACACTGCTCTTGTCAAACACAGGAGAATGAGAGAGAAACTAGTAGAGGGCAGAGGTTTCCTTTTAAAAGGGTTACCTTCTATTTCCCCACCAGGTGTGACATTGATTGGCCATCACAAGCCGTTTAATGCAGATTATTGACTTTCCAAGTGGGAGTGTCCACCAAGCCCGTCAATATGGTGCAGTCCTTCGAGTGGGCTGCTAGGTCGAATGGTCAATCTATCTATTCACCCTCCTGCTGGTAAAATAGGAGTCCAACAACACCAGTAAGTGGCCAAACAAACACTTGCTTCTGATTTGTTGAGAACGAGTTTGCCCCTCTGCCAACGGCATTCAAATTGATCTGGGACAAAGTTCCACATGACCATTCGAAGAGAGTTTGGAGTGATTGGAAGGTATTTAAAGCCAACATTTAGCTCACTGCTGATATGATAGACTTGTGAATGCTAAGGTTTGGGCCAAACAGGGAACAGAATCTCGATGATCTGCTGTCATGTTACCCGACACGGTCAACGCTATTGATTGTTCTTGAAACATAACCTTTTTCTAACAGGATATATGAATTATGCAATAACAAAACATTTTAAAATAGAACAATTGCTATCACCAAGCCTTAGTATTGTATTTCATCTCAACCTGCGTATGATAGTCATTATTTTATTATTATGGATTAAGCAGACAAAGTGACTTGAAATAAAATGTTATTTGCAGATATATGTAATTAATCAGCAGGTAGTTAAGATAAAAGGTTGTTTCAAATCAGGGATGAGAGATGGCAAATTGTTGGTTGAAACTTACGTCAGTCTTACAACAGTCAAATTTTATTTTTTCTTTCTTTTTATCAATTATATTCTATATTTAACCAGCCCACCTAACCATCCCACTATGGTCTGGTAAAATGTGTATGTGTGTTTGACTGAGTGATTCTACATATCATCTATCACTTCAGCAACTGGCAGACATTTAGTGAGTGAGAAGAGAGAGCGGGAAGAGAGAGAGAGCGGGAGAGGGAGAGAGAGAGAGATAGAGAGAGAGAGAGAGAGAGAGAGAGAGAGAGAGAGAGAGAGAGAGAGAGAGAGAGAGAGAGAGAGAGAGAGAGAGAGAGAGAGAGAGAGAGGGAGAGAGAGAGAGATAGAGAGAGGGGAATTATACGGACTGCCGAGGGAGGGTAGAGAGAGATTAGTGGCCACTTTGAAACGATTAACAGGCTTTCGAGAGAGTGTGTGTAATGCACACACAAACACATATGCATGCACACATGCATGGACACACATACAGACACACACACACACACACACACACACACACACACACACACACACACACACACACACACACACACACACACACACACACTAACACATACATAGTGAACAGAGAATGGAACAACCATGAATTTAGCTTTCTTTTGCGCCATGCACACGCATGCCATTATCGACGTGCAGTGTGTGTTTGTAAACGCTCCTATGTCTATGTGCGTGCCAATCGCTATTAATCCGTTATTATGGCAGACACCTTCATCCAATGACATGCAGTGAATTCAGCTCCAGGTCATTCAGGAGCAGCTAGGGCCAGAGGCTTCTTGCCCAAGCATATAAAAAAAGCCCTGCATTGGATTGCTTCTCTCCGCTTTCCCCACCCAAAGACATTGCGGTGTATGGGGGGTTCCGGGCGGATCCTACCCTGGGAGATTCGGTTTTGAATTGTAGCGTAAGCACAATTTGAACACATTCTGAGCTTGATTCAAAACCACTGAACGATTTGACACATTTGCATTATGATGAGCCCATGGCATTTCAGGGTGCGGAATTCGCCTCTTTTTAGAAGTGCAACATAAAACTATACTTTTATTGTTTTAATGGAGCAAAGCACATGCAAAAAGCTATTAAAGGCTATTCTTATGGATTTATTCTATGTAACATTTTCAGCATATCATTGAAAGAGAATTGCATCGGATTGAAGAGAATCATGTTTGGATAAAACACATGAAAAGGGCAGAATGGTCCAAACTTTATTTCAGGGGTGCCCAGCCCCCCATGATTCCAGCGCTGCATGTGTGCATACTAAGTGGTATTAACCAGGTGTGGGATCATCATCGCATGACTCATCCTCGCAACTCGGTTTGATGTTTTGTTAGTTGAGCCCCTTGGACTCAAACCCCAGGAAACCAAAGCTCCTTCTGGAAGCGGATTGGTGTTCCACATAATGGCATCAAGACACACATGCTTGCACACATTCATAAACTGTATATACACACACACCGAAGCCGGTTGGAAGTATGGAAAGCTATGGCGGGGATGCAGGGCTGTGTGTGTGTGTGTGTCTACATGCGTGTGTTGGTGTGTGTGTGTGCAGTGTCGGTTGAGTATCCGGTGTGTCTGCGTCTATTTTTCTGTGTGTGTGTGCGTTTGTGTGTGTGTGTCCGGTGTGTGTGAAAGCTGTATCCACACTGTAGATCAACAGGCAGACAGAGGTACACGTCTCTTCTATGGGTTGTGAGATCTCAGGTTCTCCCCTGAAACCAAGGGGAGACATAAATCCACCAAAACCACACTCTCTTTGTTGTGCTGTCTTCAGTGTGTGCCTGAACACACCGGGGGCTCGCTGGATAGTCTTCAGGGCCCTGCGGGGTCGAATTCCTGACCAAGCACCCTTGAAGAGACTGTAACACACTCTTGCTCTTTTCTCTTTGAATGTCCTCTCCCTCGCTCTGAGTGTTCATCGTCTTTATTTAATAGGGAGGGTTTCCGTCTGTGTCTTCTATCTTTAATGTGCTTTTCAATTCTGCTTGTTGAAGCAGGAAATCTTTTTAAACATTAAACAGTGATTAGGGGTGATTACATGGTGATTAAACAGTGATTAAAGTGAGGTGGAGTCTGTGTTGTGCTGGTTAACCAGCCTCTTTGCCTTCAAATGAATTTGGCGGTATATGAATTACCATTTGTGGCATATTTTGTAATACATATACTTACTTAGTAGGCTCCTAGATTTATCTAAACAAACTTGATTATTATGTTATCTGATGTTACCAAACATCCTATCTGGTTGATGTTTCCCACAGAATATACAACAAAAATAGGACGCCAAGATAAATACAAATCCCCTTTCTTATTTTCTGCTTTTACTACTGAACTATCTGCCAAGGCAAATGCTCTCTCTCTCTCTCTCTCTCTCTCTCTCTCTCTCTCTCTCTCTCTCTACACACACACATACACATATGCACGCACGCACACACACACACACACACACACACACACACACACACACACACACACACACACACACACACACACACACACATACGCTCCTAAATACACCAAAAAATGTATACATTGACTGACGCAGTGGCACTGACACACATATTTATGCAAAAACATACTGCGGTACACACACATTTGATATGGAAATATAGAAAGTGTACTCAGTGGTCTGATAGCACAGTGTGTGCATGGAGGGAAATACCCAGTTGTACCTATAAGTTATAACATCTGTGCTGCCATATGCAGAAATATACATTGACACGTAAAGACATGCACCTACATAACCTAATTTAAATCACTGGCACGTACAGAAACTAAGACAAGCACGCATGCACGCAGGCACGCACGCACGCACGCAGTCTGTTGGTCTCCTTCGAAGCTGGAGGAGATGTGGGAGCCTCAGCTGAGAAGCGAACGTTGTCGCGCAGTGTTTAGGTGGAACTCAGTGGGAACGCTCTCACAGTCAGGAACGCTCAGCGTGGTAGGTGTTTGTTTGTTTTGTTATTTATCTACGTCTACGTGTCAATTTCACTTGACATTTGGATACTCGCACAATGAAGAGATTTCCAACCCACTCACAATATCTAGGAAATGTAAAACAAATAGAGGGAAGAAGCAAAAAGGAAACTGGTCTCGCTGTGCTCATGGCAACCCACAGTTGTATTGAGGAAAGAAAGTCATTCTTTGTGACAAGAAGCAACCGGTGGTAAATCGGTATAACATTTGTGTAATGGAAAAAAGGAATAGTCTGTCTTTCTGCACATCTTTCTGTCTATCTGTCTGAGGTTGATCTTCGCCAGAGTTCATCTTGTTAAAACAGTTCATCTTGACGTTTCCTCTCCTCATGCCTCTTAATTTCCAATCTCAGATACACAAAACCATCTCCCTCTCCCTTCCTTCTCTCTCTCTCCCTCTCTCTCTCTTTTTCAAACAGACAACAGTGCAAATATAATTGCCCCCTCATATAGCGTGCTCTGTCTCACTTTGTCTCTCTCCCTAGATTAAATCTACCCGTCTGTCTCGTCCTTCTCGAGCCGCCGTTTACCCACGCACCTGGTCAGAGGCCGTGTTTTAAATATTCACCAGCTGTTCATGTTACGGCTGGACTCTGTACACCCATGCCTAACTGGCTAACTATAACGTGCTCTCAACCCAGGATGAATATTTCAGCAGCAGGGGCAGCACGTGAATGGCCTTAACAATGTTCCATTCTATATTGGAGCAGGGCGAGAAAAATATAAATATATTCAAGGAAGATTATCTGACTCATATCCATTGGATTCTTCATTCATTGAATCCATAAATGTACCGTTATAAACAGTAAGCGTGATGCTAGCAGACTCACCATTGTGTGGATGTTTCTATGTCTGATTGTTAATATGAGTGCGTGTGGGTGTTTGTGTGTGTTTGTGAATGCATGCGTGGGTGTAGGCCTACGTAACACACATTGCATGTATGACAAGGCATTGTGAAATGTCGATGTTTGCATTGCCTGGTGAATTGATCAATCATGCATGCAGTTATGAGTATAGGGAAGCATAGTATTGCGCTCTCATGCATGGGCACTTAAACTGTCTCTGTGTTTACTGCCTCAAGCCATCAGCTCATTTGCAGGTCAAATTTTTTAATATGGCTTTCCCAGATTGCGTCGCAGCGTTTTGTATGTATTTATGTTGAATGAATGCTGGGTTTCTGTTTTGAGGGTGACTCAATAGGCCTTATTCTCCTGGTGGCCATCTTGGTTTAAAGCACTAACTGAATGTAGAATTTGGTTCATACTGCTTTGTTTAGATCCAAGAAGGAGCCGTGACAGCTGCTAGGTGATTAAACCCATAGGTTGCTAGCCTGAGCACGTGGACTTCCTTTTGTTGGCCTCCGTTGGCCCCCGGTCTTGTCTGGGATTACTTGGTGTTTGGTGTTTGACACCCCAATCCCCCCTCTCCTGTAAATCAGTTTGTTCCGCCTCGGGGGTAGAGAAAGATAAATGGTGAGTGGATGTATAAAGTAGCTAACTTGAGACTCAGTGAAGTGCTTAAAAATCCTCAATCTATTCGATCTGACGCACAGAACCCATGCATGAGCATGCCTGTCCCTTTATAGATTCTAGAGAATGTACCATTTTCTTATATTTTATCTCTAAGGATGATTCACTATCCCAGACTTCCCACAAATAGCCGGTTTGAGGAGAGATATGTATGCAGTGCTCACTGTAGCACAGCCTAGGGAGAGCAGTGACCCCTCGACTGTCAGAATATGTGCTGCTCTCTGTTCCCGGTCTAAACGGTAACCAAGGGTAACGGATGGGCACAAAGTTCTGCAACGTTCAGACAAAACATACGTTTCTGGTGGTGGTAGCATTCTCTGATTGAACGGTGAGGGCAGGGCAGCCGCAGACTTTGGCTCTTCCGCCTCGAAAAGAAAACGACGGGGTACAAAATAAGAAAAGGTTAACACAACGAAAACAAGACGTCCACTATCTCCGTCTGTTTACCAGCAGGCTGGGCATGAACCCAGCTGTGGAGGAACCGAGGGCCCGCGGAGACGCTTGGCTCTGAGCCCACGGTCTCCGCTCACCTGCGGCGTCCCACCCCGTTGCCTTCTGCACAATATTCCCCCGGACGTCACCATGAATAACGTCCGCTGGCCTTATTGTTCATGCAGTCTCCTGGAATAAGCTTTTAGGGAAATTCCCTCCAGAGGGCTGGGTTCTTGATTCTGCTGGCTGCACTTTCTGTCACGAGGTCTTTACGTTGCGGGGGGGTTCTGGGAGTCCCGTTGTGCTGGGTTGAAACTGTTCTGGAGGTACAGCTGGTTGGACTTACACCCCCTTTGAAGTGTCTTCTGTCCTGTTTCTCTCTTTCATTCGCTTTCTCTCTCTATCTCTCTCTCTCAAACACACACACTATTTCTCATTCTCCTTCTCTCTTTATCCCTCTCGCCTTTTCTCCTTCCCTCTCTCCCTCTCTTTCTTTCCTGTCTCTCTCTCTCTCTCTCTCTCTCCCCCCCCCCCCCTGAATGACAGATGGCCATCATTAAAAGATGGGGGGACTCTGTTGGCTGTTCTTTTATTTTATAGTTTGTTCAACATACAATCTAATTAAACAGAGCCAAGGGGGCGGGACTTAGCGGTCAATCACACAGGAATCCACCCACACATGCATGTCATCCGTACATCACACACACACACACACACACACACACACACACACACACACACACACACACACACACATTCACACACACACACACACACACACACACACACACACACACACACACACACACACACACACACACACACACACACACACACATTAACACACACACACACACACACACACACACACACACACACACACACACACACACACACACACACACACACACACACACACACACACACACACACACACACACACACACACACAGAATGACACACACAAGACAATAATTCTTGAATATATACATTAATTGATTGGTATTAAACCAGGATGCCTGATATAAATCATCTACAGAATGCCCTTGACCATTTCAGAAACCAGAATTTTGTTTGGGTTCTAGGTGTGTTTTAGCATGTCTGTATGTGTGTGAGTATTCAATTGAAATGGTGTTCACAGACCATCTACAGAGAAAGACTATTTCACAACACAATGTAATAAGCAGTTCTCTCAAGTCTCATTTATAAGAAAACAGCAAGCTGTGATGGTTCCGCTTTGGTGTTATCACAGGATAGTCACACTGTTTACCAATCTAAGTCTTGGTTTTCACAGGGGGAAATGAGCAAGACCTCCAGGTTGATTTCACCTATCAAAAGAAGCTTTTTTCTCTGAAATCCATTTCACCATACGTTTCCCAGTTTCCACTATCAAAGCTTGGAGTCCGACTGCATTGCAGGCACAGTATGAGCAACATTCATGTTGAAGAGAGGTAATGTCGTATCCATGGGAAAGATTGAAGCAATTTTATACCAGTGATTACTTCTTCAGTCATCCGCAAAAAGACACCTGCTGAATCAAAGTGCCAAATATTAATTTGCTCATTCTACAGAAAACGCCAGCCCTCTAGGGCCAAAGTTTCCATTCGTGATTAACCCCAGAGACTTTTGGTTAAAAATAGAGATGAGACATCTCATTCTATTGGCTGACTAACCTGTCCAATCGGTGATCGGTACTGTGTTTTTTTTGGGCGGGGGGGGGGGGGGGGGGGGTAACTTGTGAAGAAGAAGGGTCATGTGGCAGGAAACTTTAAAAAGGCTCAGATGTGAGGAGCCATGGTGGAGCCGTAATGAGAGGAACTTGCTGAGATGAGTCACTTCTCTCCCTCGCAGTAAACACCCGCTCTCTGCCACCTTCACATACCCACAGTCAGGAGGCCTGTGTGTGCGTGTTTGTCTGTGTGTGAGTGTGTCAGAGAGAGAGAGATAGAGAGAGAGAGAGAGAGAGAGAGAGAGAGAGAGAGAGAGAGAGAGAGAGAGAGAGAGAGAGAGAGAGAGAGAGAGAGAGAGAGAGAGAGGGAGGGAGGGAGGGAGGGAGGGAGGGAGAGAGAGAGAGAGAGAGAGAGAGAGAGAGAGAGAGAGAGAGAGAGAGAGAGAGAGAGAGAGAGAGAGAGAGAGAGAGAGAGAGAGAGGCTGTAAGTCTGTGTAATTGTGTTTGTGAGTGTGTGTCCGTGTAGTCGAGAGTGAGAGTGTGTGTGTGTGTGTGTGTGTGTTTGTGTGTGAGTGTGTGTGTGTGTGTGTGTGTGTGTGTGTGTGTGTGTGTGTGTGTGTGTGTGTGTGTGTGTGTGTGTGTGTGTGTGTGTGTGAGACTGTTCTCTGTGTGTAGGAGAGAGAGAGACAGAGAGTCTGGGAGAGAGAGAGAGAGAGAGAGAGAGAGAGAGAGAGAGAGAGAGAGAGAGAGAGAGCGAGAGCGGGAGAGAGAGAGAGCGAGAGAGAGAGAGAGAGAGAGAGAGAGAGAGAGCGAGAGCGGGAGAGCACACACATGGTTCTTCCACTATTTGGAGTTTGTGCTGTTTCTGAACCAAGTGAACCATGAAAAGGTGCTACAGTGGGCACTGCATTTAACGTCCGTTTCCTATTCATGCAGAACTATAATACATAATGTACTGCAGGCCTATAATAACATATAATTTGCAATGTGGTTGAAGTCGTTCTGTGATCTTAGATTTTTAGCGTCTGAATGGAATTGCATTGCTAATGGAATAATTAACTCACGACACTGAATTGATTATTTATAAGTGAAACCGCGGGATAGTCTGGCAGCACGCAGCATGTCCTTTCACCCTGAGCCCGGCCGGTACACCGTGCTTTGGTTTGTTTAATAGATAGATTATTTTCATTGTGACTGAATGTTGAAGACTTGAAAATAGTGAAAATAGAAAATAGTATAACTATACGCCGACAGCGACAACACACTATGATGTAAAGCTTAATTATAAGTTACTTGTCCAAGTCTATTACAAGGGTCATAAGAGTAGCCTATATACATCGATTGTTTTACCCTGACTATAAGTAGGCTATTAGCCGTATCATATATAGGCCTATATATATATATATATATATATATATATATATATATATATATATATATATATATATATATATATATATATATATATAGGCTAATTATTATTATTATTATTATTCATTAACATTCAAATAGTCTTAAAACAAATTAAGATGCGCTGTTCTTTGCTCCAAGCTACTCTCTGGGCTCTGGTCCAATACACGTCAGGGTTCGCCTACTAACTCACTTGAGACCAAAACAAACCTTTCACTCACTGGTGCCAAAAACCGAACTATATTTAGGGATCACTTTGTCCCAGAACAGCCGGTAGCTGTGCTAATAGGGTGTCCTTTAAAGTATTGTAAAAGCGGTGAAAAACCGTGGCACACTCACCTACAAGCAGCGCAATATACACCTGTCTCGGCACTGCGGCTCCCTCCGCTTTTCTCATCCTCTCGTTTGAAAAGTGTAAAAAAAAACAATTCCTCAAAAAGAGCTGTCGATCGGTTAGATGTTTTTAAACAGGGTTGTTTTTGTTCGGGTCATAGGCGCAGGCTTCAAAGAGCAGGGGGAGGTCCGTGCGGTACATGCCTGCCTGTGCGCTACCGTCCGCGGGTGATGAATGGCAGGAGGATTCCTACGCTCGGCTCTTCAGCTCAAAGAGTTCCCACCAGCACCGCTCCTGTCACACTTCTTCCACGGCTCATGTCGTCAGCACCCCTCCTCTGATGTAGCATGGCATGCAATCCCACGTCATGCCACCAACTTTGAGTGAAGCGTGTCTGATGCACAGTCGAGATGGGAAGGTCACTTGTTATTCTTATACGCTAGAGTTTAAAAAACTTCTACGCACGTAAGCGAGACGTCGCACTGGGGGAGGCGGTGGGGGTTGGGGGGCTCGTAGATGGAGCTTACGTCGTGTTGTGTTGGGGATGGGGATGGGGAACACGACGTCATGTTTCTGGGACATACCAACAGACCAGATGGATCCGAATGAAGCATTTCAGAAGCTTTACTTTGGGGGGGGGGGGGGGGGGGGGGGGGGGGGGGAAGTAGCAATTACATCTGATTGACATAGGCCATTTGGCCAGGTTCCTTATCTCTTCCTCAACTATAGCTTACCTCATTTATTTAGGGCTTATTTAATTGTTATAGAGGCAGACGTGCAATTGTCAGTTGCAGACAATGCAAGCATTCCTCTCAAGTTTTATTGAAGTTCAGGCTTCAGAATGCTAAACAAAAGCTGTGTTTAGCATTACAGAATACAGAAAGCAACGTACTGCAGATTCAATAAGTTAATTCATGTAGGCTAAATAATTGTAATCGATTCGAAAAGACAACCACACGTTTACAAGTAATGAGCTCAGTTCACTGACGAGCAATAGTTAATGTTGTACACTACCGCCACATAGCGCTCAGATTCAGACGTACAACCTGGATTCAAAATCAAGTCTTCATACACATCTACAGTTAAAAAACAAAAGAAACAAACACACAAAAGAAACAAAGGACTACAACAATTATTGTAAACCCAGATGACTTAAATTCCCTGAAGCAATATATAATGAGGTGCATACTATTTGAAATATATATAATAAAAGGAAGACTGAAATCAAATAACTAATGAAAAGGGAGGCCAAGGGCGAACCTGTGCTGTTTACTGTTTTGCCTAGTTTATTTTCTTCCTGTTTTTAATTTGTCGCTAAAGAGTGTTTTTCTTCCATATTTTAGCCATTGGAAGGCCTTATAGCCATTGAAGCTTCATATTCCACCATCAAAGAGTATTCACGATTAGCCTTGAGCATCCCAAAAGCGACCCTTACATAAATAAATGAGTAAATGAATGACTTGAATGACTAATGAGTTTATGTGTGTCTCAGAGACAGTAAACTGAAAAATAGCTTTAAAAAATATTTAAAAAAAAATCCAAATCCAAAAAAGACCATCAGCACAAATCCAAAAAAAACGGTAGACATGTATTCAATATTCCACATATTCCTGCTTATCTATTGTAGCGCTTGTGGGTAATTCTGTTCTTTTGACTTTGGTGTCTGTAGTCTTATGATGTAAGCCTAGTTACTGACGTCAGAAATCCTCAATGTTGTTCATGTAGAAAGGCTCCAACAAATATAATAATATGAAATAATATTGAATATCCAATATTAAAGGTGCAGGAATGTTTTAAAAAAATAACTGGGACCCTTCCTGGGCCTTTGGGACAGGTTATAGCATGGACCTATGAAGGATATATCTATTATAGTCCAAGGTCCTTATTAACGGAACAGGGACACGCTCATAAAGTATACCTCTCTGCTGGGAGTCGATCAAGCTAGCCCCAACAATCGGCTATTCCCTTGCAACTTATACTGAATACATTCAAGAATCAACCGGTTGATTTTCATGATTTTTTTACTTCTCTAGCATGGATAGGATACTACTAAGTACTAACAGTGATCAATGACAGGCTTGAACCCAGAAACTTCTGCCTGTGAGGCAAGCCTAGCCCACCTCTGTTTACCACTTCGGTGACCAGAACATGTTATTAGTAAGAGCTACATAGTGTCGAATTAAAACAAAATTAAAATGAACCATTTACATTTTCAAGCAATTTTAAGAAAACTATAATTTACTTATTAGTATGACTGAAGGGGTCTACTTGAAGGCTTTATGACTGTCTGAGCACCTCGGAGACCTCTGGTCTGGCGGTCTCCATGGCGACCAAACGTAAACGTACAGCAGGGGGCCATGCCGTTGAATACAGGACTCTTACAACTAGACCACTTAAAAGTGCGAAATACTTACACAGATAGGCCTACTTACTGCAAATAGGTCGACGCTTGCAAAATGCATGGCTGAGGACGCGTTAGGGTAAAGTTGGAGGGTAAGTGGCTTTCGTTGTTGTCTGTCGATATTTACCGTTTCAAAGGCCTACAACATGGGCTATATTAGCGTATCATTTTCGTAAATGCGTTGAAGTTTCGAAAACATAGATTGTGGTAGTTGAAAATTCATTCAGAGCTTTACCTTTTAGAAGTTATCTTTACTTTTAGTGACATATGGTGTCGGACTCGACGGCAACGTACAAGTGTTTTGAATTCATGTTTACTGTGTTTCACAGATTGTCCACTAGATGGCAACATTTGCAGCTTTCATGGTTGTTCAGTGTCTGGTTGTTGTGTCTTGTAAACGTATATATCTAATATAATATAATAGAGGGGTTTCCCTTAACCAGCGAAAATATTGGTTAATATAAAAAGTACAACTAATAAATAAATAATAAAAAGATATTTTGTACCTTCCCGTCAACGTTGCTGAATATCCCTTGGCCAGCAGTTACAGGAGACAAACACAACATGCACACATTATTAGGTTAATGTTAATCAAACTGGCGTATCAATGGGGAGGGGGGGGGGGGGGGGGGGGAGAGAGAGAGAGGGAGAGGGAGAGAGATCAGAGAGAAGGAGGGAGGTTGGGAGGGTGGGAGGGTGGGAGGGAGGGAGAAACATCCTCCCACTCACCCATGACCTCACTCTACCGGGACATGTGAGGTGTCTGGGGAGCGGGGTATAGCTGGAGTACCAGCATCACAATAACAATGCCCTAGCTCACACAAAACTACACAGAGCAACATACATGGGAAGGAGAGAAGAGGAGAAAAAGGAGAGAATCTGTCAGCTTGGAGTTGAGTTTTCGTCAGGCTAGGATACCGTTTTGTTAGTGGAGGTATACTGAAGTCCGGTGACTCTACCTCTCTGGCAGGTGTACTGGGGGGACGGTACGTATGGAGAAAAGTAAGGAGATGGAAGAGATGCAGAGATGCTATCGAGGCGGGTGGGGAGACCTTGATGTTAGACATTCTGCTTGTGAACCCCTCATCACTGCATGCAGGGAGGGACAGGCTGAGGTAAATGATGATGATGATGATGATGATGATGATGATGATGATGGTACGTGTGTGTGTGTGTGTGTGTGTGTCTGTGTGTGTGTGTGTGTGTGTGTGTGTGTGTGTGTGTGTGTGTGTGTGTGTATGTGTGTGTGTGTGTGTGTGTGTGTGTGTGTGTGATGGGGTGTGTGTGTGTGTGTGTGCTTGCGTGTTTGTGTGTGTGTGTGTATATTTATGTATGAGAGAGAGTGTATGTGTGTGTGTGTGTGTGTGTTTGAGACAGGATGTGTGTGTCTGTGTGTGTGTGTGTATATGTTTCAAAGTCATGCATTTTATTTAGCAAATGGCATGCCATACGTAGTTGGCATATAAACATATTATTGTAAAAAAAAGTTGTGTTGGCATTTGGTGTGTGAGAGAAGGGTGTGTCTGTCAATTCTAAAGGGTTGAATAAAAGATTGTACTGTTGAAAACTCCACAATTATTGAAGGTTGTTTTGAATGATGTGGCTTGCCATGACATGTGAAATAAAGAGAGAGTGAAGAAGAAGAGTGAGGCGGAGCGAGAGATAGGGAGAGAGAGGCCGGAGGAAGATGAGGAGAATGAAAGGAGATAGAACTCTGAATGATGTGGCTTATTATGTCATGTGACAATAAGAGAGAGAGGAAGAGAGAGTGAGGGAGGGAGAGAGAAAGAGTGGGAGTGGAAGTGGTAATGGAAACTCTACCTACACACGTGTGCTATCATGGATGTTGTTGCACATCACGTGCGTCGCCGGTTGTCACTCCCTCCACTATGGCACTCAGCACCTCCCCGAGCGTGGAGAGAGAGAGAGAGAGCGAGAGAGAGAGAGAGAGAGAGAGAGAGAGACTCCTAGGTTCCCCTAGGTTGATGCTAGATCCCAAGTGTTGTCGGCACAGAAGAATGCTGGCCAGTCATGGGGTTGGGTTGAACCCTATTTTTAGTTCACACTGTCAAACCCGATGACGGTTCTTCCTCTGCGCCGTGACCCAGTGGGATGGCGACTCAGCCCTGCTCCTAGTGCCCTCTTTAGTGCTCCTACACACGGCACCGCAGGGAGCCCAGAGAGACAAAGCAGGAGATCACCGCCGGCTCCCTGTAGACCGTGCTGCAACGGAACCGCTCTCAATATCCTCTGTTGGGCCTCCTGTTCATATTCATGTGCGGTGTCAAAGATTTGGTGTTGCAATGTGTAGTGTATGGCGTATTATGCGTTGATATTTCTGGCTGTTTCATACCATGTAATACCCGTGTGGATATGCATGTTCATTGAAAGCCTTTTGACTTGGGATCACGATTTCAGGATCCTTTTTTATCAAAGCGACTCACCATGAATGAAGACAGGGGTTCTCTTTTAGCAGCAGTTAGAGGGTAAGGTGGATCTTGCTCCAGAAGGCCCACAGGTAGATTTAAGACATTGGGGAGCAGACCCTGAAACTTCTGCCTGTCCTGGCCACAGCGACTAACCCTATCCTGCCCCCTTATTTACATATTGACAATACGCTATACTTGACATACTGTTACATTGGTCTTCAAATGTACTTATCTACATGATATGTGGGGTGATGTTGTGCAGGTGATAGAGCAGCTGCTGAGAGCAGGAGCCGACGCCACACTGTGTACCCCCCAGGGTCGGACCGCTCTGCATGCGTGTCCTCCTGACCTCCAGGGGGCACTGTTAGGGTGGATGCTCCGGCCTCACCTGCCGCCCCAGGCCGGCCTGTGGAGGGCTGCCTGGCTGGGGGACCTCCGCACCCTCAGACAACTGCTGGTGGGTAGACTGTACGCCAACTACACAGGTTTGATCCCGCCTGGTCAATATTGCTCGAAATTGTAGATTTCGGTAAGAAACATATGTATATATATAATAACACATCTTAAGTCACAATAAGTTACAATACGGTACACGTCTCTGACACGCCAAAATACAAACACATAAAGCACCGGAAATCCTTTAAAACCCCAAAATGTATATAACACTCAGAGAAAAAATAACATGAATAATTATAACCAAATTATCATAACAGCATCCACTTTGACACATATAAAGCGACAACGTGAGTCTTCACACGCAACAGGTGTAGTCTACATGCCCCATTGTTTGACGTTCAGTAACTGGTAATTCGACACGCAGCCATCAGGTGGATTTCCAAACAAAGAGCTGAAACCAAAAGGGCAGTGGACCAATCGGTGAATAGAGGCTCTGTGTGTTTGTGGCTCCTGACCTTGTACTAGAGGGGCATTCCATCTGTGGTCATGTTGAGACCGCCCCCATCCCCCTCACTGTCCGGTTCTGAGTTCCCAAAGGACTGAAACCTGAGGTCTCAACACCAAGAACTTGAATTCGAAGACTCGATTCAGAGGTTCAAATTGAAGTTCAGACCTCTACACTGGCTGTACTTGAATTCTGAGGCCCGAAAAAGACATGACGCCAATGTGTGTGTGTGTGTGTGTGTGTGTGTGTGTGTGTATGTTTATGTGTGCATGTTTGCATGTGCGTTTGTGTGTGTGTGTGCATGTATGTGTGTGCATGTGCGTGTGTGTGTGTGTGTGTGTGTGTGTGTGTGTGCGTGTGTGCGTGTGTGTGTGTGTGTGTGTGAGTGTGTGTGTGTGTGTTATCAGGCCGGACCAGACACATTGGACCTGAATGCTCCAAACCCTGATGGTCTGACCGCACTGATGCTGTCTGTGAGGGACGTGGACCTGATGCAGGTCCTGGTGGAGAACAGGCTGTCTTCACCATGGCAACCCCGGCATGGGGAGGTGGTCCGGGAGCTGCTGCTGCTCTCTGTGTAGGAACATACACACACGCACGCACACACAGGCACACACAGGCACAGGCACACGCACACACACACACGCACACGCACACGCACA
>NC_044067.1:8246450-8296450 GCF_902167405.1 Gadus morhua | reverse complement strand
TACAGCGACGGGGACGTTCATAGCAAACCTTTCCCTGCTCGGACAATTTTTACAATATGTAGCGGTGAAGGTTCAATGGACTGACAGAAGCAGGTGAAAAGGATATTTTTTCATGTGATTCATTCTTTATCATTGTCACGCTTAGCGTTAAACGTGTTTGGACTGCTTGGAGTTGGAGTTATCAACACAATACTGCCGTACATATGAGTAAATATATAATGTATTTGCATTGTATTTAAGGCTTTTATTCATGCTACGCAAACATACAAACTATTTAATTGATCGGTAAGTAATTTCAACAAATTGTCAATAAATTCTGAGGTAGTTTGGATTACGTTTTTCTTAATAAAACTGTTCAAGAAGCGGTCAAATTAAATATATAAGATGCATAACATTCTTACATTACATCACATCAATAAAGCTGATGCTTCTGTCCAAAGCAACTTCAATCAAAGTGCATTCAAGATGCCACTTAATAATGAATTAGGAAAGGAGTTTTAACCCATTTCTTAATTTTAAGAATATTTTGTTTCTTACTTAGAACCTGACACTGGTATGTGTGTGCGTGTGTGTATGTTTTTTTTGTATGTGTGTGCGTGTTTGTGTGTGTGTGACAGATAAGAGGCTGCCCTTCTGTTTCCAGATCGCCATGGAAACCCAGAGCGACGTCAGGCAGACCGACCAGGACGCAGAAAGAGGGAGCAGGTTGGTAGCAACCAATCAGATCCTCTGCCACGCCCAACCCCCAAACACACACACACACGCACACACACACGGTTTTCTAGTGTGTACATAAAATACTATACTGCTTGTGGGTGTTGTTGACAGTGCGTGCAGTAAACATCAGCATCTATTTAAATGCATACGTACACAGGTGACACACACACACACACACACACACACACACACACACACACACACACACACACACACACACACACACACACACACACACACACACACACACACACACGCACACACACACACACACATACACACATGCCTGTGGGGCAGATGCTACACTAGGGACTTTCTCTCTCCAACTGTGTGTCTTTTACAAACATATACAGACACACACCCACACTCACCCATAGATCTACTCAACACATCTCAGTGGCATTCAGCTGTAGCTACAGTAGAATAAAGGAGCTCTCTCCTTTCCAGTGATAGAGTGAGGCTTCTGGCACACAGTCAGTGGAACAACCTGTTCTCTCCCTGAACAGGACAGTTAGGGAGGAGGAGGTGGAGGAGGAGGGAGGAGAGAGGAGGTGGTGATGCCCGGTCCATGAAACAGGACTATTGTCTGGAGTCTTGGATATGTGTTGTGTGTTGCGTTCCAGTGAGCTGGGGAAGAATGAACATCTCTTTGAGCTGGTGTCTTATTTCATAGCAACTGTCAGAAGGATTGAGAGTGATTCGAACTGAGAAGCGGAGAGAGAGAGAGAGGAGAGAGAGAGAGAGAGAGAGTGAGAGAGAGAGAGAGAGAGAGAGAGAGAGAGAGAGAGAGAGAGAGAGAGAGAGAGAGAGAGAGATAGAGTGAGAGAGAGAGAGAGAGAGAGAGAGAGAGAGAGAGAGAGAGAGAGAGAGAGAGAGAGAAAGTGACAGAGAGACAGAGTGGAAGAGGGGAAGAGTGAGAGGGGAAGAGTGAGAGAGAGTGGGGAAAGAGAGAGGAAGAGATTAATGGGAGAGAGGGAGAGTGATGGTTCTGCATTTTATTGTGCAGTATTATGTTTTTACATGTGCATTTGCGTAATCTAAACTCACTCAATATCCAAATACTGGCTTCCATAAAAACGTATTTGTGTGTTTCCTTCGTTGTCCCATCAGAGGCAGGGGTTCATCTCTGCCAAGCCTGAGCGAGTGGAATAAACCTGCGGTGGGTCAGAGAGAGTCTGGCACCCGCTCTACCAGGAGCAGGAGCCCCAGCATGCCTGGAACCCCAAAGCAAGAGCACTTGGATGGGTAGGAAAAATAATTCTCCCATAGCCTCTTTACAACTAAGAAATGGAGGGTTCGATGCTATTTAGTCATTACGTTGACACTCAGTGTAACAGTGATTGATTATGAGAGACTTTAAGGAGCAGGTTGGGTTTAAGCATCTTAATTCATGGTTTTTCTTAACGTTTCTCAAAACACACAATGAACTTTACGTCATGTGTTTTGAGGGATATCACACCTCATCCACGCTACCAAGTGTGTAGCACTGCTCCACGATATCATCTACTGTGGCTCAAGGCTGCCGTTACAGGTAGACTTCAGGCAATGGGCTTCAAACACAGAACCTTCAGGCTGAAACACCCTAACCAATCAAATGTCCTGCGTCCTCAGTGTTTACAATTATGCTAAAAGGAAATCCTACTCTTTGTCTCTCTTCATCTCGCTGGTGTTCGACGAGGATGTTAATTTCCAGCAGCAACAGCAGGAAACAGAGTCAGGTCTCTGGGTCCCCCAGGCCGGTCTCTGGGTCCCCCAGGCTTGTCCTTGGGCCCCAGCAGCATACCAGTTGCCTGCTGAGCCAGTCGGCCCCCAGCGTCATGGTCCCCCTGCTGGACTCCAACACGCTGCTCCTAGCCAGAGCACATATCCACACGCGTGAGTAACCGAGGGACTTTCATCTAAGCCCGTGAATGAGATGGGTTCTCTTGTGATTATTATCTATCATCAGCCTAACCTTGATCATCCTACTAACGGTAGATCGTTCAGTTGATCATTCTACCTACTACTCTGTTCTAATACTGAGTATGAACTTAAAATGTGCCTCTTTTAGGACTTGGCTCTCACGAGAACGACAGGAACGGGACCGGAAGAAATGTAAGAAAGCAACAGATTGAAAAAAATCCATCCCTGTACACCTCGCTTCCACTTGACAGAGGTAACTGAAAGGCTAGCTGCTATTAACATCTCACTTCTTTGTCATTCCCTCCCCCACAGAGCTCCATGCCTGCCCCTCCTCCTCACATCCTCCCTCAGCTCTTAGCCCCCTTGGAAGGTCGCACCAAAGGGCCCATGTTGGTTCATCAGCTCCTCCACCCCACGCCGCTGAAGCCCATCAGGGGCACGCCCAGCAGGAACCTCAGGACTCTGCTGAGGAGAGAGCGTCTTTCTCGGGGCTCCGGCCCCACCACTAGGGGGGGCAGCGAGGAGAGCTCCAGCAGCAGCAGCAACCAGAGTTCCATCGATCTGGATGATGAGGTGGAAGAAGTAGAGAGGGACTTGACGTCAACGTACTTCCTCAAGGCTGATGCTGTCGGGAGGGGAATCAGGGCGAAAACATCAGGGGAGCGTTTGCACCTTGTCAGACACGGGGCAATGCGAGACCCAATCGGTGAGACAAGAGACTCTATTGACATTGGTAAACCACTGATGTCGGACAGCATAAGGGTGGGTGTTATTACCGGACAAGAGGTATTTGAGAATGAGCTTAAACAATTGGACTCTGAAAGGGAAGACCGGATGATCAACCTTTGTGTGGAAAATGAGATGCATCATCAGATCCGATCCTATCCCAATGAGGAGTATACAAGCCAAGCATGCATTAAAGGAACTGCAAAATACATAAACTGTGACCCGGATGACCGGTACTCAGAAAGGCAATGTAGGCTTGGAGATGGACGTGAAGTTGTGGTTCCATCACTTGGGAAGAACCCTCATCAATCGGTGAACGGTTTCCTAGGAGACGGTGAAGAAGTGAAGCCTTGTACGGTAATGACCAGTGCCACTATTGCTGTAGTCGAGAGGAGTCAATATTCAACGACAACCGTCAACCTCACTCTGTCACAAAAAAACTGCCAGAGAGACTTCATGACGTCCCCTGTGAAACCTGTAAAGACTAAAGAGAGACGAACAAACGGGAAAATGAGAAACAGAGCTACAAATTCCCAATTCCCTCAATCCTTTGGCATACTCAATGGGAGCAAGTCCAAGCTGGATCCCAAGACTAACTCAGTTTCTGCAACACAAGTGAAAACTAGGATCAGAAAAAAACCCAACTTGGTTATAAACGGAGAGGCAACGGTCAGTAGCGTTAAATCCAAACCAAACTCAGTCGAAGTGGCTCAGCAGAACGCTGACACGCCGGTGGCCAGCGAGTCCTTCACAGGGGGCTATCGGACCTATAGCAAAGGTCCAAACTCTGACAGGTCCAATGAGAAAGGACCTCACGTGATACCTGCGGCCAGGGAGCTGAGAAGTGCAGGACAGCCCAAGAGAACCCCGGTGGTGGTGCCCAGTCCGAGGTCCAAGTCTGTGGTGGACCTCATCACCTACAAGGACATGTTCCAGACCATAAACAGAGGGGACGACGGGCCGGTCATCTACGAGATGTTCGCCGGCCCGATGTTCGACAAGCTGAGAATCTCTGCTTCTTGCGACAAACCCAAGGTGGGAACGGTGTCCATGCCACCCAGAAAGTCCCATCAAACCTTCAAAGTGAAAAAGCAGCCCTTGAAGAAACCAGTGGAGCACAGAAAGCTGAGGAGAAGCCCGGCGGAGAAGATGGTGGTTTCGTCCACCGGCAAGAGGAAAGCGGTGTCGGCGTCGAAGGTTGAACCCTGTCTGACTGCTGGTCAGGGAAAGGATCCACACAAAATGGAGGATGATCCTAAACTGGATTTGCAAACACAGCCTGATTCTTTTCTGACCGAGGAAAGTGAGGAAGAGGAGGAGAAGTATCTTGAGCCCTCTTCGGACCGGGGAGGAGATCAAATGATGTCCGTTATTCAGGAGGTGCAATCTGGATATGGATCTGAAACACTCAAACCAGACGAACTGTCGTCAGCTCGACAGATGCAGCGGGAGCGATCTTCTCGCCGCCATGATGTCGAAGACCTTCAGGACGGCCATGAACTAAATCCACACAATCTAAGGACTTCATCAGCCCACAGCAGTAGAAGCAGAGACGGAGGAGAGACATACCATCAGGTTCCTGAGCCTGTGCGATCTCAAAGCCCAAAGCAGACAAAGATCAACTCCCGGACCTCTGACAGAAGCAACGGCACCATCTCGCCCGTGTACAGAGAATGCCTGGATGAAGTGGGGGAGGGGCCAATGACGGATGAGCTTCTGAAGTGTCTCGCACAGGAGCTGATCTCATTGGACGAGACAGACACTTCCATAGGTCCCTCTCCGATCTTTCAACCGTTCGGCAGCAGAGGAAAAGGGGAGGGTCCAGGAAGGCCAAAACAGAAAATGCCAGAGGTAAATTAAAATATTTTGAATAGAATGGTATATATCTGTGTTGATCATTAGTATCATACCATAGTTTGAAGTTTGTAGTTGAAATACAATATAAATATTTTACACTGCCACTTTACAAATTAAATTCTGACAATAGTGAACGTTGTAAGCCACACACCTTGGATGAATGGGAAGACTTAGATCATGTAGTGTTAAGCGTTGTTTGAATCTCTGACTAAAGGTTTTGGGCTCGAAGCCCAATGTTTGTAGGCATCGTTGAGAAAGATACCCAACACTGTACCTGATCCTTAACGAGATGCAGCATGATCTATCAAAGTTTATTTGGATAAATGGGCCTGCTTAACAACCTGCTAGTTAAATAGTTAAAACAGACCAGATCCATGGTAACGTCTGGTGGCATCCTGTGATTTGCAGCAGATATCTTCGACGCTGGACTCAGTGGTGGAGGACACCATCACCTGGACCAAAGGAGAGGTTCTGGGCCGGGGAGCCTACGGAACGGTCAGTACCCCTGGACGCTCCCTACAGAAATACTAACGGAGAACCAACTCCTCACACTCTGATATCTTCTGACATGAGAGTGTACTGCTTCATATGTGTGCTGTGAAAATCGCAGTATGCAACATCAACCCTGTTTCCGCCCAAAAACCTTGTAAAGGTCTTTGGCTTGATTTATTTGAGTTCTCCCCAAAAAACTAATCAAACTCTTCAGAGAAACTGAATTGATGTGGCAGACCCAATGCGTATAATGCACTACCCTCTTTTATCAGAGATAAAAGGGCTCTGAGCATGACGGTTTCCCTTCAACAAGCTAGCTCAAACTTCCTTCTCCAGTTCAGTTAGTTAAAGAGTTTACCCGTAAGGGATTGTCGTCCCTCCTCCCCCAGGTCTTCTGCGGCCTGACTAACCAGGGTACACTGATAGCGGTGAAGCAGGTGAGCCTGGACACGTCAGAGCCCGCGGCGGCGGACAGAGAGTACGGCCGTTTGCAGGAAGAGGTGGAGCTGCTGAAGAACCTGACCCACACCAACATCGTAGGGTTCCTGGGGACCTCGCTACGGCAGCACATGGTGTCCATCTTCATGGAGTATGTCCCTGGGGGCTCCATCGCCAGCGTCCTGCACAGGTGAGAGGGACACAGAACGACATAGCCACTACGTTAAAGCTGCACTCAGCAAGTTTAGCTCCCAGCCTTTATTTTGATTAGATTGAGTTTGGTTTCATGGCTTCATGTATTTTGGATATAAAGCCACGGCCAGTATTAAAACAAATACATGAAAACCATGAGATTCAAATCAAAACCAAATTTTATTAAAACCGTGTGGCAAGCAAAAGTTGTGCTGGTGTGAGGTTGATTAGCCATTACGAGCCTTTTCACCATCCACCCTCTTGTAACATCTTACACTTTGGAGTGTCCACACAGATGTATATTAGTGATCTATTCAACATCACATCTGGTGGTAAAATAGGGTACCTTTAAGTTACACAGGCAGCATTATGTTACACAGGTGATGTAACCGTTACATGATATAGAGACGGCCTCAAAGTTACATTAAGTTACACAGGGTGCACAAGGGGAACAAGTTCAATAACTACACTTAGTCTACTTTGATTCATTCATTCACTCAACCTTCCAATTGATCCTCCACCGATCCCTTCACCCCTACAGGTTCGGCCCCTTACCCGAGCACGTCCTGTCGCTCTACAGCCATCAGATCCTGGAGGGCGTGGCCTACCTCCACCTGAACCGCGTGATCCACCGCGACCTGAAGGGCAACAACATCATGCTCATGCCCACCGGCGTGGTCAAGCTCATAGACTTCGGCTGCGCCCGGCGCCTCAGCCGCCTCAACCCCAGCAGCAGCCACAGCGCCGACCTGATCAAGTCCGTCCACGGCACCCCCTACTGGATGGCCCCGGAGGTGCGTGATGGGGGTGAACCAGGAGAGATTGGCCTATACATGTTTTAGTCATAACTCCATTAATACAAGTTGTTGAGAACCATTATTTCATGCAATGAAAATCTGATCTGAAATAAATATCAACGTGCCCCATAGCCTCGTGGGAGAAAGAGTGCAGAGTAGCTATAGTAAGTTAGCAATGTCAGTAGAATGCATTGAGTATTTTTATAAGGGAAATTTTCTAATTTAAGGCTGAGTTGAAAAATAATTAAAACACAATAAAGAATAAAAATAAAAGTAAAGAACGAATACTTCAAAATGTACAAAAAAATTACATGAAAAACCACACTCAATATATTTATTGAAGATGATGCATGTACTTAGTGGAAGTGTTTGTTTTTTTACCATTTAAGGTCATTACCGAGTCAGGGTACGGCAGGAAGTCGGACATCTGGAGTGTGGGGTGTACGGTGTTTGAGATGGCGACCGGGAAGCCCCCGCTAGCCCACATGGACAAGCTGGCCGCCCTGTTCTACATCGGAGCCCAGAGAGGGTCCATGCCCTCGCTTCCCGACGGCTTCTCACGCCACGCCAGCAACTTTGTCGACGTCTGCCTCACCAGGTGAGGGTGAACTCTGATCTCCATCGACTGCAGTGTAGCTTTCTGATCATTTGGTCATATGGTAAAAAGAAAAAAAAGTTGGGGCACCTTTTATTATTTAAAATCATCGGTCATCATCATTCTAATTGTAGGCTACACTTCTTTCTAATCGATAAGTTAACTGTAGTTCAGTAGTAATGGCCTTTTCCCCTTCCGAAGACCATGGGTTCAAGACAGTGTGATGCGAAAGGTATCAACCTTTTGATGGGGAGTCAACCTCCCTATTGGTTAGGGTATTTGACCCTTTTTTACCCAAAGGTACCCTGTTCGATAGCGTTAGAGGCCATAAGGCCTTAACCACTGCAATAGCCTGACTATTTCATCGTATTCAACATGCGAGTACTTTTCCATTATTCTGGAAATGCTTCCTCCAGACTACAACCCTGTCTGTCTCCTGATCCTAGTGACCAGAAACTGCGACCCTCTGCGGAACAGCTGCTGAAACACCCGTTCATCCCCAACAAGACCCGGGAGAACTCTCCGGAAACTCAGAGGAGGCCCTGCTGTGCCGCCCATCCAGATGGATTCTGTCATTGGTAGACGGACCGCTACGACAGAGGATGTGCTATGGGTAGATGACCCACGACGAAGAAAGTGGTGTTATCTGTTGACAGGCCGTTTGACGGAATTTGTGTCACTGTTAAGACACATCGTTCCGATGGGAGTTGTGTTATCGGTAGACAAGACCGTTATGACGCAAGTTGTGTTATCGATAGACGGATTGTTATGATGGCAGTTGTTTTATCGGTAGACAGATCGTTACTACAGAGGTTGTGCTATCGAAAGAAGGATAAATAGACGATGACGAAGGAAGTCATGTTATTGATAGAATACACTGGTATGACATGACACTTTCGGGCCCTATATTACCACCAGGTCCACCAAGATATGATTGATAAATCAACCTACCAGCCTACTCAGTTAAGTGTTTTATAAATTATTTTATAAAGGATCAGGATAAACTGAGGTCCGAAATTCACATGAAAGTGAGTCAGATATAGTGCACTTTGTATGTTATTCATGGTTAACAATTGAAAGATCCGACCTGCTTTGAATGTTAAGTTGACTTAAATTCCCCTCTGCATGATCTGTGCCAACTATTTAAAACCACTTGATATTGTGTACTTATAAATTAAAGTGTACATTTTGTACATCTTAAATCCCTGGATGAACACTGTTTTTTAGAGCAGACACTATCGCAGCCAATACTTATATTGTTAACATAACTCAACCCAAGTCTCCACGTCTTACGACTGACATGTACTTATGTACCGAGACCTTTAAGGAGAGCAGCGGCACAATGAAGACACACAATGAATATCTTGTGTTTTAATGCATCTTTAAAAAAGGTACCTTTTCCGTGTGATTGTATTACTCAATTAAAGATGGTTGAAGTTGGATAATGAATGTCGAAAAAGGTCTACTGCACTTCGTTTGCTTTATCAAAAAGCTTTTTATTTTTCCGTGGCCAAGTCGCTTGCCCCAGGGAACAACCAAGAGTTGAACCTCTCGCTAAATCAGGCCATCAGCAAAACAAATCTACAAATGCAAAACAACTTGAAAACAATATTTTCTGAGATATTACTTGTAATAAATGAAATAATGACCAGAAATGAACCTTTTCTTTTTACAGTGCAGGTAGGTGAATGATAAGATTTTGTCTCATTAGGGTTTGCATACGGTCACTGTATAATAACACTGATACACAGATCACATAGACCTGGTTCACACTGTTTAGGTTTCACTAATCTAACCACTAATGTACAGGCAAAGGGCTCAATTGATGTGAGCATTTTTTTTTCTTTTTAAATGCACTTGAAAGCAAGAGGGAAATGTAAACTTGTATAGCACTATTAATCAAAATATTTTAAACATTATTCTGAGGCAGGGCCTTTGGCATTCAGCTTAAGGTTTTCTTGGAGATTAAAAAAGAAAATATAAATTGCATCGCATCGAAGTGTCAAGATAAGTGTTGGATGTGCCCATGTGGCCCGAGGGATTCCCTGGGGATTTGGCGCCCCCTTCAGGCCGTGAAATAAACTACAGGCTCTGGGAAGCACACATACACGACAGCGGAATGCTGCAATCGCCTGACAAACGCCTGATTCCAACAGTATGCTTTTTTTTTTTTTAAAGGTATATAGACATCTTGTTATACTTACAAGCAGCTCCAAACCTGAGTAGTCATTTTGTAGATATATCTATCCATCTTATACACATTTGTCTTTAAACATACAACAACGTATGTACACTTATCTCCACCATCGCTGTAAACACGAGTCAGTTCTGCTTTGAAATCCCTTTGGAGGTTGAAACATGCAGAGCATACGTACAGTATCTAAGTAGAAAATATGATAAGTGAGGAGGAAAGAACTGAATGAAGTTGAGCGAAGGCAACACTAAAAAATAAAGAACAATTTCAACAAACTAAAAAATATATAAAATAAATGGGAAAAGCGGAAACCAAACTGAACTTTTCCCAGAACCTTTACGTTCTCGACGTTCCTCACAGTTGCAGTCATGCTGATCAACTAAATTATACATTTCAAAGAAGATTTGAAGAAGTGAAGAATGGAGAAATGTCACTCTGTCTTTCCAGTATTAACACTTTCACCTTTACCCCACATATTTAGTGAAACCAGTCCCCAGTTTGTGGAAAATGAACACTCACACTCCAACGCACCCACATCCATTCAGGCTATGAGGAACAAAGCAGCAATTTCACATACTTGGAGTAGTGGACAGGATTTACCATCCCGGCCCGGAGATCAGAAGATCTGGAAGCATCAATTCATTGTATATCTTTAGTTGATTTTTTTGCATCTTCTCTTTTGAAAAACCAGAGAAGTCCAACAATCGCTTTCACAATAAAGATTTCCTCTTTCTTTTCCCCACTCAATTTCTGCCTTGAAGCAAAAGGTTTGCCATCATCTCATTGTTTATTTTTAATTATGTTTCTCCTTCCTGTGGGGGGGGGGGGGGGGGGGGACTTATTCTGAAAAAAAGGTGTAGCAAGTCCTGGGTGCCTTGCATGGTCCTGTGGCTGGCGGCCTGGTCGGTGAGGGTTACGGTTGCCGGGGGTTACAGTCGCCAAGCTCCAGGCTCAGTGTCTCTGCTCTCCCGCCTCGTGTGTCGGCTCGCTAGCGGCCGGCAGCTGCTGGGACGCCCACAGCCCACCTGGGTGACACAGCAAGGGGGGAGGAGGAGGAGGAGGAGGAGGAGACACAGAGAGGAGGTTAGCCAGACTGCATTGGAGTGAGTGCTTTGGCTCCTAGTTATATAGATGACCTACTAATTCCGTACAGCGCTCCAAGGTCACTTAGGTCCTCATCTCAGAATCTTCTCTGTATCCCCAAGACACGCCTTAAAACCAAGGGTGATAGAGCCTTCTCTGTTGTTGCCCCCCCAACTCTGGAATAGTCTACCTGTACATATTAAGTCCTCTCCCACCATTGACTGCTTCAAGTCTAATTTAAAGACTTATTTTCTCCCAAGTTTTTAATCTACCTTAATACCACCCCTACACACACACACACACACACACACACACACACACACACACACACACACACACACACACACACACACACACACACACACACACACACACACACACACACACACACACACACACTCTTTATTTTATTCTTTGACTAATTTGTTTATTATTTTAATTATTTATTTTCCCCATGTTATATAATTATTGTTGTTGTACCATCGTCATTATTTTATGTTTGTTTGCAAGCACTTTGGGTCAACTCAGTTGTTTTTAAATGTGCTATGGAAATAAAGTTGACTTGAATTGACTTGAGCAGCAGCAGGAGCCTGGGGAGAAGAGGAGGAGGAGGACGTACCTGCAGCGCCGCCCCCTCCTTTGGAGCTTTTGCTGGCTCTGGAGGAGCCGGATGAGGAGGAGTGTTGGTTGTGGCCCGCCTCCGGGTGCGTCCTCTTGCGGGACGACGAAGACGACGACGACAGCAGCATCGCGGCGGCCTCCGTGGCGACCGCTCCGGCGGGCCCGCTCCCGTTGCCGCTGTGCGCGTGGCCGGCGTGCTTCTGATGGTGGCGATGGAGGCCGTGTTCACCGCCGCGGTGCGCGTGCTTCTCCTTGCTCACCAGCGGACTGGAATGTTTACTTCTGCTGTTGCTGTTGGCGACCGCCGCCGCCGCCGCGACGCTCTCGTCCGACGAGCTGTGGCGCTCCACCTTGATCTTCATTTTGAGCTCCTCCCGGTTGCCTTGGGAACCGCCTATACCGGGCGTGGGCGTCGGCAGGGGGAGGCGGAGCTTCAGCGATCCGTGCGCGCCGCCTTTGTCGCGCTTCTCGCCGTGGTGGCGCCGCTCGTGCCCCGAGGCCGACGAGGAATGGTGCTTCGCCTTCGCCGGCGCCTCGGGGCCCGGCGGGTGCTTCCTGTGCTCCGGTTGGCCGGCGGAAGAGTGGGAGGAGTCCTCCGCCGCGCCCCGATGCTTCTCGCGGTACTTGTCCAGGGACAGCCTCTGGCCCTGGGGCGTGAGCAGCGGGGAGACGGCCAGGGGCGGCGGGGGGAAGGCGGCGGAGAGGTTGGGGGGCAGGCCGGTCGGCGGCGGCGGGTGCCTGGTCCCTCCTTTGTGTTCGTGTTTGACCAGGGTGGGGCCCGGCCCCTTATCAGTCCTATACGGCGGGTGGGGTAAAAGGGAGGCAGTGGAAGAGGACGAGGAGGCGGCGGAGGAGGAGGGCAGGGACAGGGCCGGCTCCGTGGGCTCCTGCTTCAGGGGGGTGCCGGAGTAGCTGGCATGGGGCCAGTCCCCGGTGCCGTAGGAGCCGGCCAGGCCGTCCGCAGAGAGGGGCGTGCTGGTCATGGACAGGGGGTAGGAGGTGCTGGGTTTAGGGAAGCAGGGGTTGGAGGAGGAGGAGGAGGCGCCCATGGATGTGTCCAGCAGGGAGGACTCTCCCAGGGAGGGTCCGGAGAAGGAGCCGTCGGCGGAGCCGTCTCCCTTGGGCTTCTTGGCAGCTTGCGTCGCCTGGAGTGAAAGAAAGAGTTCAAGGTGAAGCCGGGGCGCAACAACAACCATATACCGCAGGCTGGGACGTCCAATTCCTTTGCACAATTCGGTATCACTCTACGTCTGAGAAAAGAAAACGTTGACAAACTACGTTAGTTACCAGATGGAAAACTAAGGTTACCTTGGACCTCAGGAGTGGCCTAACTATGGTCTACTAGGTCTTGACACGAGAGAGATTATGGCCGTTAAGTGGCCACAACTGCTCAACCGCTATTCGCAAGCGAAACTTGGGGACCAGAGAAAGTGGCGCTAAAATGTACGCTGCGTGTGCGTACGTTGCCCAGCAACCGCCTTGCACTATGCGCAGGCAGCCAGAAGGACTTCATTTATTTCGAGCATTTCTATTTATTAATACAAGTGATGCGTTTGTCTCGGAGGGGGAGGAGGTGGCGGTGGAGATCTGTAGGGACAGGGTCCGGCTCCTCCTCCTCCTGCTGCTCCAGTGGGGGCCGAAGAACGCCCCTTAGCTGTGAAATATTGACAGTATACCACAGCCTGTCGTGAGCTACTGCTTGGTTTTATTCACACAAAAGTGCTGACCCTTACCCTCCAGTTCCTGATTCTTTTTAACCTGCTCGGCGTCTTCTCCAGGATCTGCAGAAACTCGTGGGTCAGCTCTGTGAACACATGAAGACAAGAACACATGACGATGAAACACCACATTTCTCAAGAATAGGCAAGGTGGTTTGGTAGAATTTGTCATAGGCTTACAACTAGATTGGAGCAGTGTGCTGCACCTTGTTACTGTTTCAAAGCCACCAGACTCCCTGCCTCTAAAACGTGGTTCACGTTATTTTTTGAAGTTACATTTTGTTTTACTTCAGGGTATAATGGTTACAAACATGAGTCACTCACTCGGTTGCCATGATAACCTAGCTGAGAACCAGCTGAGAACCCTAGAATCGCCGGCATCACTGAAATAACTGACCCCAGTCGCCATTTTGACCTCTGTGGAATTTTTTTTTTACAGTGAACCATGATGACGCCAATAGATGGTCCATTTTTCTGCAACACTGCAAGAGTCTGATCAATCTTTGAAAGGTTTGGACAAAAAACAATCATCACTGTTCATGCTTGTGAAGTATAATTAAAATACACAATTTAAAAACAGGTTTCATGTCTGGTTCCAAGTTTTGGGTTTAATGTTTCCATTTGGAAATAGGTCTCCAGGATTTAGTTTCAGGTTAAGGTACGGCCACACTGCACGCTTTACGCACGTTAGAGGCGTTGAAAATCGGCATTTCTGCATAGGGAACCATTGGTGTAGGCGTTTAGACGCGTTAAAGCGCCCAACGCACCAACGCGCAGAGTTAGCGCAGAGGGATGTTTGGTTTGATAGTTACGACGAAGAGGGAACGCTCCATTCACTTGCATGGGCAGCGTCTTTGGTTGCTAAGCAACCTCAACGTCTTTGGCAGACTATTTCTCTGCAGATCAACACTACGAATGCTGGAAACACCACACCCACCATGTGAAGTTATTTAACCCGATTATTGTTATTTATATCCGAGATTATTTAATCTAACCCGATCCAAGCTCTATCATGCACCGCGTTGAACCATTTTTGTGACACGCAATGATCCAGGGTCAGGTTAGGCGCGTTATGCGCGTTTCTTAACGCAAGTAACGCGTGCAGTGTGGCCGTAGCATTAGTAGCGTTGTAAAGCGATGTGTAGTATCGGCCCTATATCAGTCTTTGAGGGGGACAGCAGCCTCACCGTCCAACAGCTCCAGGGTGACCGTCGTGTCCACGTACTCCCACCAGTGCTTCCTATCCGTGGACACGGGAATCTCCCAGTTGGACCACTTGCACGCCAGGTGGATGCACACGCATGCAATCACTGTAGGCTTGTACTGAAGGCAGAATGTGGTGAGGTGGAGGCTGTGTGTGCGTGTCCGAAGAGGGGGAGAATGTGTGGAATGTGTGTGTTTCAGCGAGAGAGGAGAATGGCATGAGGGGTGCCGAGAATGATGAGAGAGAGAGGGAGAATTGAAGAGAGTGACAAAAAGATGGAGAGAGCGAGAGTGAGTGATGGGTGTGCCAGTGGCATGTATGAGAGTGAGAGTGAATGTGAGTGTGATTAGGGGTGTGAGTGAGAGAGAGTGAACAAGTGAGTGTGTAGGTGTTTCCAATCATATCCCGGAGTGAATCAGGGGGGGGGGGGGCGAGAGGCGGCCATACATGTGGAGAGAGCAGAGGAGGGAACAGAGAGGGAGCAGACATCGTTAGTCACCAGCTAACACAGACAGTAAACACAGACAGTAACACAGCAACACACTTCGTCTAACTGGCCTTTCACCCAAAAATCACATCCCTCATTAAGACAAGCTAACCAGAAGTCATGTGATGACTCTTGAAGCTTAGCTGACTCAACTCCATGACGATTACAGTTTGGATTAAGTTGTAAACATTTATTTTTGGGATTATATGACCAAGGAGGACAGAGTTTATCCACCGTTAATCACAGAACTCATGAGAAAAGGTTAAATATCGCAAGTAATCAAAGATTGATCTAAAAATAATAATAATAATACATTTTATTTATAACGCACTTTATATCAATTCAACGATCTCAATGTGCTAAAATAAAAGTTCAATAAGAGTTGACCATCCCAGTGTCACAAAAGGGTGGGAATTAATTTGTTACCGTCAACGCAAACCTAATCGCTAATAGATAGCTATCCCAGTCTGAACTCTGAACAAGGGTTCAGGGATTAAATGTCCAACAGCAATAATCAAAGCATTTGAATGGAGGACAGTAACCAACCAGCTTTTCAACAACCAACTTTTTCGTTTATGGCCGTTGGATGGCAACCATAGCTTAAGTTTTTCGGGTTACGGTAGTGCAGAAAGTATGCTTGACATTGAAAGCTAACACTTCTCTTGTTCATTTGTGACGCAAATCTATATGAAACCCAGACATCTTACACTGAGAAAACCGGTTTCGGTGACTCAAAACAAATTCTCCCTAAAAGACTAAACCGAAACAAACCCCTTAAGGACCCAGAGTCAGAGCTGTAAATCCAAGATATTAATATCTAGATATGAATGTTATCCAAACTTATTTCCAATTAGACAAAAACGTTGGTCACCTATTATTATCAAATGATAAAGTAAAATGTAGGTGAAAGGGTTCATCTGGGGAGTTGAATGGCTTCATTTAATCACTATAGGTCCTTAAAGGGTCCCTAATCTGCCTAAGTGAGCTATAGCTGAACAGCTAAAATATTTCTGATGTCAGAATGATGACTGCTGCGATAGAAACACAGCATGTTAAGAAAAATACACAAAAAGACTACAAACTACAAATACTTAAAAAGGACAGATAATGATGTATGAAAATAAAAGAATACAAAGATGGCTGTACTTACCGGAGGCGCCTCTACGACAAGTTTACACCTCTGTAATCGTTAGGGGTAATTCAGGCTACCAAAGTGTGTGTCTCTCTCCCTCTCTTTAGACATATGCACTCGTTCGCAACAGAGCAGGGGGGAGACGGGGGGAGTCACGCGCACCACTACACTTCACATCTTGCATTCAACCCCATCCGTGCCAACGGCTGGCCCCTTGTACAATACACCGCACCACTACTGGGGCCCGGCGACGCCACAAGCCCCCACCCCAACCCCCACCTAAACGCGGTGGCCCCGGTCACACTAACCACCACCACCACCACAACCACCCCCCCTGACCCGTCAGGGGACAAGGGGGAGGCGCAGCAGGTGGAGAGGCTAGGGGAGCAGGTGGGAAGGGGGGAGGCCAGCGTCCCGAGAGCCACCAGAGCGAGTAGGGGGTGGTTGGACACTGAGAGGGTACCCTGCATTACTTGAAGCTATGGTGTGCAGTCACAGTGCAAACAAGGAGGGGGCAGGGTAACAACCTGTTGGTAGCCATGAAATAGGAAGTCTGTGCCAGATCCTTGCTTGCTGTGAGCAAGAAGATAGAGAAAGAGAGACAGACAGAGAGAAGAGGAGAAGAAAAAGAGAAACAGAAAGGGGAAATTACTTTTGTGTCAAGGAACAAGTAATTGGTTATTATGATGGTTTTAATTATCAGTAACAAAAGATTGATTGGTTACCTTAAAATTATTTCCATGATATTAAGATAATACTGAAAGTAATAAATCATGTGAGGTTTGCGTTTTTAACATTTTAATATAAAAAAAAAAATTCAGTTGAGAATTTAAGACACTCTGTGACCAATTGTTAAAAGCTATCGCATTTGTCCCCGCTCGTAGTGAAACAAATATAATAATAACACTAAAAATAACAAAATACCAATAGACTATTGCTTCTTTACTGTTTTTTTAGCAACATAAGATAAAATCAGCCCCAGATAAACTACATAGAGCCCACAATTGGCAGACACTATTGTCCAAGGTGACTTGCAAATAAACTGCAAGGTACAGGTACAGCCCAGTCTGGAGAAAATAATCCAAAACAGACTTTGCTTTACTACAACTGTGCAAACGCACTGATAGCAAGGTCACGTCTCTATCTGTTCTGTGGAGCCAGGCGGCTCTATGAAGCTGCAACGTCATGCCGCCCAATGAGAACGACAATGGCCTTCAACCGTTTGTCAATAGAACGTGTGTGCGTGCGCACGGGGATATGCAAACATTACATCACCCCCTTCCCCGCCCCTACTCGTGTCTGAAGGTGGGACAGGCGAGGTCAGGGGTCACACAGAGGTTGTACAGATCAAAGGAAGGAAGCCTCTACCTCGCACAAGCTGGGAACATTTCACCACATCTGTGTGTGGGTGCTCAATAGTAATTTCAAAGCCTGAAAGAAAATACATCAGAGGTGAGTTGAACACAAGCACAGCAAGGAGGTGACAGGTCGTTCTATTTGACAGGGGAACCCAATCATAATGAATTGTATTAAAACTTTTCTCCAACCCGATTAGAATGTCCTTCGAATACAATGATGGGATTTTTCAAAAAGAACAGACGTTTTAAGCACAGTTTCCGCGCTTAAAACAAATGGCAGTTAAACGTTTCCAAATATTGTTTGGGAGACTTCGTGCCAAATTATGGAGTGTTTGGAAGCTAATCCCTGTGCCCATGGGCACTGGGAAAGAAGGACGTGTCACCTTTACATTACTCAATGAACAAACACATGGTGCTGGGACGGTGGCAGCCCAGCAGACCCACCGCAGGAAAACATTACGTCAATTCAGCGTTCTTCCATCAATACACCAACAGTGGTCAATCATCATATCAACCACACGCTCAATGACTGTGATTAGGCAGGGTCGCTCTCTTGCTCTCTCTCGCTCTCCAGTCACTCGGTTACTCACCAAGGGTCTGCAGCACTATGGTTTCAAGAAGCACCAGCTCTTGAGCTTGCTGGAGGTAGGCCTGAAGTTTGATAGACAACCATTACATCACAGCTGTAATGAGTCTATTAGTCCTTACCCTCACACCTAACCCCTTAACAAGAGTCGCTCTAGTCTAGTGGGTGGGGAGTAGCGTTTCCCAAACTATGGGTCAAACGCTACTAATGCCATTTAGGGTTCAAGGTACCCTTAGATAACCGTCTACCGAGTACCCCCTGAGCCAAGACTACCAACTACTTAACTGTGACATTGATATTAAGGGTAGATGCTGGCGGGGTAAAACACTGTGCGGGGAAGCCGATGCACCACAAAGGGTTTTCCTGACCTAAAAATGGAATCGCAGGCCAAAACTGGTTGGGAAATACTGGTGTGGATGCTTGGTGTACAGCCGGGAACAGGCAAAGCAAGACTTTAGCCTTTCCTGTGGCCAAATGGAAGAAACGAGAGAGGAAAGAATAATAATAAAAGGAGCGTGGATACCCTGAAATTGCCTAAACTTACGTTACTCTTGGAGTCAAGCGGCGCTTCCTGTGGGTTTAGGCACGCGTGTGACACTTTAATCACATGCTCTAGCTTTCTCGGCTGCTCTTCCACTTTCGCAGCCAAAAATAACGCCGTTGGAGATATGATCTGTGAAGAATACAATGTTACATTTATAAATGAATCATAAAAAGATTAAATTGTTATGGTCCACAAGACAGACAAGATATGTGGTTGATTTGGAGACTTACATTTCTGTGGAACTTGGTGAATGAGTGGTGGATGTAAAACCTATGCATGTAAACAATAGCTGTATTTATAGTTAATTGGGAGCTGGGATGGGAGGTCAAGGAAAATTATGAGTTTTGGTTAATGATAGCTTAAGATTGTAATCACACAGTAAAAGGAGAATCCACAACAAACTCAGTCTGCACTCTATCAAGTTGTTGTGTTAGAAAGTTGCTTATTCTGACCTTTTTGTTTAAGCTACTCACATTTGGATTGTACGCTACGATTGTTCACCTGCGTCTGTTTTGGGCTGCGACTCAAAGTAACGTTAGCCTACATGTGATGTGAACCATGCTTTGACAGATGATGGTTGGAAAGTAAAAACATGACCACCTTTAAACTATGTGCGTTTTCCGTCTCTTAATAGCGATTGCCAGACATTCTCTAGTCAAATAAAAAGCAATTCATTCGCTTGAATAACTAGTAATGATTATACATACAGTAGTAGCAGTAGCAGACGCATGCCTGGCCCTCGGCTAACCAAGCCAAAACAAGAGAAGTCAAAAATACGGCGAAGATAAAGCAAAGGCGAACCGACACGTAAAATACTATTAAATAATATTCTAAAACAGAAACAACACTCCACTTTCGTATAAATGCTCTACCATGCACAGACAGAGTTGACACGAGAGCGCCATTAGTAGTAGCAGCAGCAGTAGTAGTAGCAGCAGAAGCTGCTTGGGGTTTGTTTATAAGAGGATACACGTTGAGTCTCTGGCCCATGTCCTGGATCAGAGTGGCCGCTTGTTGCCGATATGATAGCTCCCGGTCCGGTTCGACCCCGCACCGACGGGACGGGGTGTTGTCGAGCTGCTCCCGGGTTAGAAACCACTTAGTGGACGAGGATCCCCGGCACGCCGCCATGGCTTCAGCTCCGCAGGACGTAGGAGGGGGCAGGAGGGGGGGCGAGAAACCGGAGGTGACGTTGTGATGACGTCGCACAGGAAACCACCGACAGGTTTCTATTATTTTTTATTCGAAGTAGCACAACTTTTATTTGTAATTTTACTATTATTATAAGTATTATCTGATTATATCTACTAAAACGTATACAACGTCAATATGACACGTATTCCCAGTCTCACATCACAGCAACGAGCAGTGCCAGGGGAGCCACCAGAGATTTAGGGCCTCATGAAAAAATACATAATTTGGCCACACTACCTAAAATAAGAAGGCTTTCAGCCCTCTTGTAGCGCCATTTATTTTTTCTCCCACTTGAGGCTTGAAAAGTATGCACATTAAGCATTGATACATGCTAGAATATATAGATAAGCAGGGCTCAACGCTAAGGTTTTTTTCCACTTGCCCGGTCGGGCCAGTGGTCTGAATTCTACTTGCCCGAAGTAAATTTTCACTGGCCCCAAATATCAATGTTTTTTTTTATTAGTGGTAAAAAATAACGACAGATTCAGGTAAATTGTTATATTTTATCTTTATATTATCAGCTTTGTGATAACCACATTTGCCTCTGCGTTCTGTTTAGTAAAAAGAACCGGCAAGGCACCAGAGGATGCCATGCAAGCAAGATGCTGCTTGCTCTTATCGTGACACTCAGTCACACTTTCTGAAAGATGACGTTCCTTTAAAAAACGAACCGCTTTTATCCACCGTTGACGGGAACTTAAGGCAAACCTCGAAGAACATAGTTGGTGATTCCTCCACATCCTTGAGTATAACCCAGGGGCACTCCTTCTTCCAGGATGCTTGAAAAGTTTGCTTATGCTTGAGCTCGTACGCAGCCATCTCCTCATCAACTGACTGCGGCATGCCCGTTACCTGCCCGGAGTCTCGCTATCTCGAATTTGATTGGCCGAAGCGACATTCAAATAAAATCAAATAGTACACCAAGCATTCCAAGCATTATCTGACGAGGGCACGGAGAGGGGGCAACATAATAACTTTATCGATGGTCGTAAAAAAAAAAAGTTCCAATTTTTTTTTCTTTTCTTTTTTTTGCATCGAGTCCTCCACTTGCCTGAACGGGCAAGCGGGTTGTCATCATAGTTACTTGCCCAACGTGGCGTTTTACTTGCCCCGGGACGTCGGGCAATCCTTATTGTTGAGCCCTGGATAAGGGGGCATCCATGGCATACTGGTTAAGGAGTTGGACTGGTACAGGACTGGTACAGGACTGGTCCAGGCAGCCCACTGCTCCGGGAGTGCCGGTGTGGGTGTCAGATTGACTCGGCTGGCAGATCGACTCGGGTTCCTGCGCTTACAGATGACGTATCGACACTTGACGCATCGACACAAGCCAACGGACAAACCCGGAAGGGTTGTTTATAAACGGGGCTCAATCAAGGACATAAAAAGAAGGCTCAATCCGTTTTGGTTTTGATTTCATTGAACGCAGCCCGTTCATTCGCACAACATAGCCATTGGAAACACGTCTAAAAGCACTGATGAATGCATATGTAACCCAGTTCCTGTTAGGGACTCTTATTCTGAAGGAGGAGAACGGAAGTGTCTGCGTGTGGGTCGCTGTTTTGACTCTGTGTTGGGAGCGCTGGAAATAAAGTGGATCACCCCGTTCAGTGAATGGAGTTAACCGATTCTTTTTTTATCTATAACCCAAGTATAGGCAACAATAATTTGTACATTCGATTATTATTCATAGATTAGAAAACAAAAGGAGATCGTTAATACTTGGGAATAACATGGGAATGAATGAAACGCGCATGCGCATTTAAAAGACAGCGTTTACCGGCAGTGCGTCATTATTGCGCATCTAGGACCCGAGTCGATCTGGCTGCCGAGTCAATCTGACACCCACACCTGTGTGCCCCGTGCGTGGACCTCTGTGAACCCAGCACAGCAGTGAAGAATTTCCCCCTAAAAAGGGATAAATGAAGGTTAACTTATCTTGTTTTATATATATATATATATATATATATATATATATATATATATATATATATATATATATATATATATATATATATATATATATATATTGTCTAGAAGATCCTATTGAGATACAATATCTCTTCTTCCAGGGAGTCCTGATCAAGACAAGAATATCATAATCTTAATCTAATTTGTGTTATAATAAATTAAAGAAGATAGAAAACAAATCTTTATTTTCATCTGAAATACAAATAAAAAAGAGGGTTAGAGACGTCTAGGCCGTATCTTTTTGCCAAGAAAATGTATGTGTTGGTTCATTATTGTCATATTCTTTTTCATATTAATCACAAATCATTTTTGATAGCCCCCCATCAGTCAATAACTCTTGTATTTGCAGTCAATAAACACATTATAGGCTTCAACTTCTCAAACTCAATACTTATTCATATAGTCTATCAAACAGATATAGACCTGAACTTAAGTCTCTATTTCAAGAGCATAATTGGGGATGAAAAAATAGGGCAAGGACATCCCAAATAAAGCAATACGTTTATTGAAAGATATGAGGGGTCCGATTGAGTGCTTCAGCTTTTAATTGATTCAAACTGTTCTCTTTTGATGCCCAGAAAATCCAGTGCATTTCCAGAAAGAAGTTTATCCTGTAATAGAAAACAATAGGCCTATTAGAAAAACGAAAATTGTTCATAAAAAACAGTGTTGTAAACCAAGTGTTGTAAACCAACTAAAACTGTTATCTAATGCAAAGAATATCTAATTCTCAAACTAAAGAGAAACTTTTATATTTCATATTTCTATGATGACTGTGTTTATGATCAGTTCTAGTAGGTGACATGTTACAAAACTAAGTAGGAAGCTAGCCATCCAAATAAGGAATAATCAACGTTTATCACTTAAAAAAAAAATGGAATAAGCTTCTGTTACTGTACTTTACTCTTCTGTACTATACGCTACACTATTCTATGACTGTACTATGCTGTTGCTACTAAACTGTTACTATAATATAATTCACTATACTATAATATACTGTACTGTACCATACTATACACATATATACTATTGCTATTACTTTACAGTACTACGCTACACTACGCTAAACTATACCATTACTATTCTATTACTACTCTGTACTTGTTAGTGGTATTCAGTGTTAGAAAAGAATCTTGATGTTGCTACGTGAGATCCGTCACCTTTAATGTGTTGTCTAATTCATCCATCGATTCGATCAGAGAACCAGGCTCCAGTTCCCCCAGGGGGAAGGGATAGTCTGTACCCAGCATCACCTTGTCCTGATGGGGGAAACAACACAAGGTATTCAGGGTGACTGACTTGCTGTGTGTTAGCTGCCGGTCGTAGCTTGTATTAACCAGGGTGACCGCTGTGCCTAAAAACACAGAGAACGGAATGGCATGTTCATCTCCAAAGCCCTACTATGAAATAGGCAAACAATCAGCGTTACTTTTCCGATGACTTCCAGCAGCAGCTTGAGCGCGAGGGGGTCGTGCACGAGGGAGTCGGTGTAGAAGGAGCCCAGGTATTTGCGAGGGCTACAATTGTTGTCGACGGCACACAGGTCAGGGCGCACTGTGTGGCCATGTTGGATTCTGCCCACCGTAAAAGGGAAGGAACCACCTGTATATGATATGCACCCACACACACACACACACACACACACACACACACACACACACACACACACACACACACACACACACATGCATGCAAGTAGACACATGCACATGGCGCACAAACACACGCATTCACACACACACACACACACACACACACACACACACACACACACACACACACATTTTTTCCTACAGCCTACAAATGTTCATAATGTGTTGTTTACCTTAATGCAAATAAAAAATGGAAATCCTTCATGTTACTGAACTTTTAGGATTCCTCAAGTCCTCATCGTACCTCCATGAGCGAAGCAGACCTTGAGCTTGGGGAACTTCTCAAAAACTCCCCCGAATATCATGGAACATATCGCCACAGCGGTCTCAGAGGGCATGCCTGGACAGACAGACACACACAACACATGTCAGACATCGTCCATTCCCCCCCTCTGTCTGTGGGAGGAACTGGCCCTGGACGTTACAGTAGCCATTAGCTCACTTGTTTAGCGACTCTATTGTGAGCAGATGGGTGCTGCTGCACAGGTGTGACTGAGGTCTCAGGCGTCCAGCGCCCCCAGTACTCACCCACCAGCCAGGGCAGCCAGTACTTGGCCATCCTCCCGTCCGTCTGCATGTCCCAGGGATGGACGAACAGGGAGCAGTTCAGCTCCTCCGCTGCCTTGGGGGAAGGTGGGGGAGGGGGGGGGGGGGTAAACCACAAACATACCATTACCATGGTAACCAGGCGTAGAACAGAGATCTATGCATCTTTATTCAATCTAGTTAACTATTTGGACTAGTTCTTTCAGCTACTGATGTCAGAGCGGCTCACTGCGTAGAAGGGGAAGAGCTCCGGGGCGTTGAGGTCCCAGGAGTTGATGTGTGATCCGATCTGGACTCCGGGGAAGCCCAGGTCCTTCACGCAGCGCTTCATCTCCAGAACGGCCAGGTCCGGGGCCTGCATGGGCAGGGTCCCCAGACCCACAAACCTCCTGGGGTTGCTGCTCACCTTCTGAGCCAGGTCGTTGTTTAGGAGGACACACAGGTCGTGGGTGTCATGGGGCTTCGCCTGCGGTTCAACATCAGAAACAGAATCAGTAAAGGCTTTATTGCGAGGTTGAACATACAAGGACTTTTTTTTCTCCCTATGTTGGACTTTCATTAGGTTGAGAATACTAATTAGTGATCTTTATTTTTTTTAACTTGCAAACAAGGATCTGGAGGGTTATGTATGAGAGCTGTTAAAGCATTGCATTTGGAATTCCATAACAGGATTACTATTATGGTTATTAAAGAACGCTGCTCACCCAATAACTGAACATCACAGGAACCGTTGAAAGAGCCTGAACAGTGACACCTGGTGGACAAACCGTATTATGAACTAAACAGTGACACTTTAGTGCAGGGGTCCCCAACCTTTTCAGCATCAAGGACCGGTATGATTCTCCGAAAAGTTTCACGGACGGACGGACGGACGGGGGGGGGGGGTGGTTGGGTTATGTTGCGCAGAGGTTGCCAAAAATGCAAACATGTTATATGCAATCTAACAACTGCATATAGACTTATGGCATGTAAAAGAGTGACAGTATTGCGAAGTGAATAAAAAAATAAAAAAAATAAATAAAATCTTTCTCTGCGGACCGGTACCAAATGACCCACGGACTGGTACCGGTCCGCGGACCGGGGGTTGGGGACCGCTGCTTTAGTGGACAAACAGTAAGTAACCGAGCAGCGACATCTATTGGGTAAACTGTATTATTAACGCTTAAGTGATTGGCCACGTGAGACCATCCAGATGAAGTTTGAGAGTGAACCTCTCTCAAACTTATTTTTTAGAACGTTTACACGCAAGAACAGGATAATATTTTTTGTTCGTACAAGACAATTAATGATATTTGAGACATTAATTCATGTCTTGAATGTCATTAACGTTTACGGAAATATTTTGTAACCAGATAATTCAGTTGTGCACCATGCTTATCCATGTCTCGTATCCGAGCGTCTGCGTCCCAACAGTTTTCCTGGATCACTCGGAACAGCTTGTCCCCCTTCATCATGTCTGCTTCACCCTGAGAGGAAGAGTACAAAGTAGACACCAGAGTTATATTTATTTATTTTTTGTTCCATATTCCTTATGTGAAGTTTTTCCAAACAAGGCAACCTTGGCGAATGAATTTTTATTCTCCTATTCCTTATTTCCCCTGATGCTCCAGTTTGAGTTTAACAACAATTCTACATTCAACCACAAGGTGGCGGCAGACTGTCGCTCTTTCTTTCTCTCTCCTTGCAAACCGTTAATTGTCTTCTCTGAGGTGAGAAAGGAAATTCTTTACAAAGAGCCTACTGGGCTCTGTTCCGCAGTTCAAGGTGAGACTCCGGCCGCACACAGAGGCACCCTGTGGAGACCTGCAGCTGCTCCTACGCACAGGACTCCTAATGGTGGGAGGGGATGCGGAAATCCTGCTGCGTACCCCCAAATGTCACACACACTGATGATTGCTCACGGGTAAATGCACACAGGCTCACACGCAAACCCACACATTTCACACAAACAAGCAGCCACGCACACTGCTGCGCACACGCACATGCCTACACACACAAATTCACACCCACATACACACGCACACACGCACGCACGCACGCACACACACACACACACACACACACACACACACACACACACACACACACACACACACACACACACACACACGGATACCTTGCAGTGGTGGTGGAGCTGGACGAATCCATCGTATCCATACCTCTGAAAGACATGAAAACATTGTACGGATGAGTCGTATGTCTCATGGTTGTCTAACAATCCCCAGTGTTGACACAGAGAATTTTTTGAATAAAATCACATTTTACTGGTTTGACCTTAACCAATGCTGACTTTGAGAGTTTGGTTAAGCAATGTTTGCGTTCGGCTTTCATGGTGGAACAATCCTAGCTTCAGCTATTCAGACATTTATTCTACATCCAGGTCAAGCTTTATCCTCATTGGTTAAAAGCACCTGTTGTGTGAATATTCCTAAAATGATTAATACTTTTATGAAACCTATAATGCAATTTAACAATTTAACTATAGGAACTGTAGGCTCTTTGAAGATATCCTGTTTTATTTCTTTATTAATTTAATGATGTCTTTTTTTTATGCGGCATTATGTGCCAAGTTTATGTAACTTTATTATTCAACAAAATACAGCATTCAATGAATGACGCAGGTTTGAATCCGAGGCTTCATTAATCAAATAATTATCTGATAAAACTAAATGTATACTGTAGCCTACATATAAAAAGGACATTCATAATGACACAAAACAATTGCGAATCCCAGTGGGACTTTTCCACTAGTAATAGGAATAATAATGCCCAGTGAGGAGCGGGTGTGCATACGGAGCAGCGCAAATCATTAACGAGTGGCTTGCATATTGACAGAGCGGACAGGAGTCATATACCAGGATCAAAGTTTAACAGCTAACCAGACATACAGCACCAAGGGAATAGCGAAATGTAGAGTAAAAATAATAGCATTCCAGCTAAATATGACATCCTTATACGCAGGTGTTAAAGATGCTCAACGTTTCAGTTATCGTAGCCTATCAAAGACGGCGACCACACCACCACAGTGGCAACGGTGCGCAATTAGACGGAGCGCTTTTGGTATGCTATTAGTGTGTTAATGTGGTGTCCACCCATACCTCCTTCAAATCGGGCCACTCCCTGGGCAGAACATGAGTATGGATATCAATCTTCATTCCTCTATGATCTATGGGTGTACCTTAACAGAGATATATTAAAGTAGGAGCCGCACAGCTTGTGAACAGGCAAGGCAGGTTACTACTTGGGGCCCCGGGCCGCCAGGGGGCCCCCAAGGGTCGACAAAATTGACTTTACTTTTACCCACAGCAATGACTCACGAGCTGCAGCGATTGCGTCTCCCTCCCAGGACAATTTCAACGACAACAAGTTGAAAACCTCCCCAAGGGGGCCCCATGTGGTCATTACTATCAGCGCAGGGGTGACCAATGAGTTGATGCAATCGACCGATCGATCGCAAAAGTAGCGCGGATAGATCAAGTGACATTCCAAAAAAATAAAATAAGAAAATACTCAATACAAGCTGATATTGAACTTAAGTCCAGGGCTCATGGACAATTTAGGAACTTACTCAAAAAAGGACATGTAACAAGAGGACTGCATATTTGGCTCTACTTATTTAGCCTTTTCTCACATGAAGATTAGTAAGTCCAAATACCGTTCCAACATCACTGACAGTCACCAGCCGCTACTGTCCGGATCATGTAACCCTGGCTGACTCCTTTCAGTGCAAGTTATCAGAGTTTGTACTCAGTATCCATATATAAATATATGTTTAGCACTTTTTTAACGGATCATTTTGACCTGGTCATTTTGAAAGTAGCTCGCAGGCCGAAAAAGTGTGGGCACCCCTTAGCTAGGGCAAATGAGCAAAGGCCCGTAAACAGCATTTGTAGTTTGTTTGCTGTTATATAATGTTCGGAATATCATATGAAGCACCTTTGGAACCGTTGGAGTTCCATACCCTGCCTGTGCCATTCAGGTCCCTGTGAGCGAGCGCCTCCCTCACCTTAAGGTCTCGCTCTGGTGAGTTCACCCATGAGCCCAGGTAGGCCTACTTGCCTTCCTTCAGAGCAGGGGTCACCGACACGGCGCCCGCGGGCACCAGGGCGCCTGCAAGGTCCATATAAGGCGCTCCCAGGCATGTTCTAAAAATAGCACAGCTCATTCTTGAACAACTATTCCCCACCTTTTTTAAGTCATTGTTTATAATTATTGTGAGAAATTAATCATTAACATGATCACTGTCTCCACACGAGTATCATGAATCATTAATAATCATATATAACTAAAGGAAAACTGAGCAATTTCCTAATTTGTAGTGTATCAAACTGGGTGCCCTTCGTACGACTCAGTACCCATGAAAGGCTGATGACCCCTGCTTCAGAGCAAGGGCTGCTGTCATCAGAGGTATACGTTGAGAAAGAGGGTTTTGCAGGTGATTGCCATGGTTTTCTCGGCATTAAGCCTACAACCAACCTTGGCACACACAGCCCAGGTCCTCGAGGACTATGGCAGGGCATCTGCTATGGGTGTCATAGTGAAGCCAGCTCTCCTCCACTCCTGATGGCTTGCCTGAGTGCGTAGTTCAAGACTATAAGGAAGAGGAAGCGCGGGGGGGGGGGGGGGGGGGGGGGGGGGGGGGTCTCCTTGCAAAACCCCTGCTAGGATGTCAAAATCCTCATCACGCCATCATCACGTCAATAAAACAAAGCACCGCTGTCAGGTTGTACTTTTTCACCTCCTGGATGATCCTCTTTAAGACTAAGATATGGGATATGGTGGTTCCCCCCTCTTTAAAGCCATGTTGATTCTCTCTCAAGAGAGGGTTTTTAGGGCCCTCTATATCCTGTTCAGTATCCTACGGTTGTATAATCCTTGCAATGATACATGTCAGACTGATGCCACTTTGGTAGTCTGGCTTCGAGAGCTCTCCAGATTTAAGAACAAGGTTGATGTTAAAGAGAGAGACAGAGTATCGGGCTTGTTGTTTTCCATTAGAGCTATAGGCTGCAGATCTCCAGGATGATGTCGTCGACGAGATTGCAGTTCTTCAGCACCTCTGGGGGACTGCGTCCGGACCAGAAGTTTCCTCTGCCTCCGCGGGGGTGTCACTACGGCGCTGCAAGTATTAATCTGAGTGAACAAGCGGTCGTTTCTTTGACTTTCACTCGTAATCTTCTGTTAGTACTGAGCGCGCGCGTGTGTGTGTGTGTGTGTGTGTGTGTGTGTGTGTGTGTGTGTGTGTGTGTGTGTGTGTGTGTGTGTGTGTGTGCGTATGTGTGCGCGAGCGTGCGTGTGTGATTGCGCGCACAGTCCATGAAAGGTAAACATCGAGCGAGCAAGAGAGAGAGAGAGAGAGAGAGAGAGAGAGGCTGTTTCTGGCTGATGTTTTTTCCATAATGAAACCATTAAAACAGCAAAACAGGCAACTTTTTCCATCGCAGCACGGGAGCCAATTAGACGAGCGTGCTCCAGGTAACAGTAGAAAACGTCCCCTCCTATTACCCACGGTCAACCTTGGGGTGTGTCTGGGAGGAGGTAGGGGAGGAGGAGGAGGAGGAGGAAGGAGGGGGAGGAGGAGGAGGAGGACTTACCGGTACCGCCTGCTAAGCCCACACAGGATCTCAGTGCTATCGCACAGCGGCATCTCATCTGCCTCCGTGAACAGTGGGCGTCCCCTCACCCCTCTACTTTACTTTTCATTCCAGTTCCTGAAAACTGTTCCCGCTATTTAAGAGCTTCTGCTTTAGTGCGTTCGCGTGTGTGGCTCGACGTCGAAGAGGAGAAGGAGGACCGTTATCGCTCTACTGCTGCTGATGATGCTGGGATAGATAACACAAACGGCCCACCTCCTCCTCCTCCACCTCCTCTCTCGCTCTCTCCACATCCCATCTCCGTCTCCTCCCGTGCACTGCGTGCGTCCCGTGCGCCGCGAACCAACCCAGGTGGGCATCCATCCTGGTGCTGAATGGCTGCCGGAACATTTTGAAAAGAAAACAGTTTGGACTTTATTTTAAAACCTTCACTTTTGTCTAAAAAAACTTGGGCACCATGACGGACCCGAAGACTCCGGATTCTTCCTACCCGATACCCGACACCAGCTTTGTGGACCCCTCTTCCACTCCAGTGCGGAACGGTCAGTGCCACCCTGGCGGGCTGGTCCACAACTACCAGCACCAGCCCAAGAGAACCAGCCTGCCCGACCAGTTCAGCTCCGGACATGAGATGAAAATAACGGAGAGTGTGGAGGAAGAAGGTAGCTGAAATATTGTGCTTGGTTGTTGTTGTCCAGAATGAATGCTTACGTTAAGGTAAAAGGTGATTTTGTTTTAGCCTATGGTCCTACAACTTAAACATGGTAGCATGACGACTATATATTAACTTTGTTTAGGCCTATTTGTAGTCATTATCTATGTGTTCCCTAAAGTATCTTAAAACGCTTTACAAACGGATTGACATTTAGAATTGAGTGCTGTTTTTATAATACTACTACTAAACTAATAATACTAATAAATCAAATGAATAGTCCATTATTAAACGTGTAAAGCGCTTTTCTAACTAAATCTACTGAAATAAGCTTTCCAGAATGAACACACCGTAAAATATTTTAGGTAGATGTCAATAAATACAAGACAGGTGGCATGTAACGGTGCGTAGACGTCCACTGCAAACATGGGGCTAAACCCTTTCATTTATCCAAACAAGCTCAGACATTCAAATCGTATCTAGCGGTCAGATCTCAAGCCAACCACGGCTTGTAGTGCAGACTACTTCAGCATGTGTTTGTGGACCTGGTCTGTGGAACATGATAGCCAACCCTTGGCATTCCGTAGTCCTAGATAATATTCAGGTCACTTCAGAGTTCAAAGACACAGCATGCACCTGCTTATGGGGTATTACATGAATATGGCGTTACTCCATGATTGCATGAATGTCGTGCTGCCTCGTTGACGCCGAGGAAAGTGACATGATGAATTTCATGATTCTAACAATGATTTGCCTTCTCTGGTGTTTAAATAGCTATTACCAGACACTGCGTGTGTGGATTGAGCGGTTGGGAGGGAGAGGAAGTGTAAGCATCTGTATGTAATGTGTGTGAGTTTGTGTGTGGTGTGTGTGTGTGTGTGTGTGTGTGTGTGTGTGTGTGTGTGTGTGTGTGTGTGTGTGTGTGTGTGTGTGTGTGTGTGTGTGTGTGTGTGTGTGTGTGTGTGTGTGTGTGTGTGTGTGTGTAGAGTGTAGAGTGCCACAGAAGAATGTTGCGCTCACTCTGCTCACATGATCCCTGGCAGACAAAGCATGGGCTTGATACGCACACACGCACACACACACACACACGCACACGCACACGCACACACACACACACACACACACACACACACACACACACACACACACACACACACACACACACACACACACACACATATATATTGCATGGCAAATTTTACCTCACATGTAAAAGAGCATAAAGTAAGCTGCCATAGAGATGAAAAGAGGAACAGGATGGTGTGGGTTACGGTGTTAGACACCTAGTTCGTTGTTATGCATGAAGGCATAGACACCATAATCAAGTGTAATCAATACAGAATAAGTTCTGAATGAAAAACTCAATAGACCAATGGTTAATTTTAAAGTCCGAAAAAATCGTTCAAAACCTCAATCGATACGTTTTTTTTCAGTTTTGGCCTCTTCCCCTCAATTCCAAAGTGTCCATGGGACCCAACTACCGCTCCCTCAGAAATCTCCCAGCACACAAGAACATTCACGCCTCTCTAGAGACCATACTGAGGGGGATGTGAAAGGATGACACGGTCCTCACTTATAGGGGGTTAACCTCTTGTCTGCAGGCCTCCTGGAGAGCAGCACTCGCCTGAAGCCACACGAGGCCCAGAGCTACCGGAAGAAAACCCTGTGGGTCTCCTGGGTGTCCATCGTGGTCACGCTGATCCTGGCCGTGGCCGCCTTCAGTAAGTCTGCTACACTCTACGCACACTGGGACAGAGGCAGAAGCTTCTACCTTCTGCCCATCTTGCACTCAATAACCTCGAAGATGTGTGGAAATGGGTGACAATGTGTGACAATGTGTGGGAATGTGTGGGAAAGTAAGATGGTTTGGACACACCGTCCATCACTGAAGCATTGATTTCATACTGCTTTTCATTTTCCATGTGAACCATATGTGTAGGTCAGAAGTGTGAAATGGCAATTTAAAAGTGTTAAAAAAATGTAAGGATCAAATGCCATCCATTTACTCCAAAGCATCATGTGGTGTGTGTTTCCCTGCCAGGGGTGATCAAGAGAATATGTCTGCAGTGAATTTGTCCTTCATAATGTTAATACATGAGTGGCTAATTTGAATCCCTGATGACAATCTGATGACATGGCAAAGCATGTTATGCAATGCAGAAGTTCTGTTGTGGTGATATAATCCTTTGTCTAATTGTTTTCAATCATAAACGCATGCAATTAAAGAAAAACAAAGATATGAAACACAAAGATTGGTCGTCCTACAACAATACTACACCTCCCATAACTTTCTAAAGTGGCTAAATCCCAAACAAGCTCGTAGCCTTGTCAGACAAGTAGACTCCTTCTAAAGCTAACAGTGTGTGGGCTGCACCAGATTGCTTTAGTCACAGTTGTTAGCGGAAACTAATTTGATATTCTAGTGGCAAGCCGGGTGGCGAGATAGCCTTATGCATCAGTGGATCTGTTACAAAACCAGTCACAGGAACACTCTCCAGGATTCGGATTTTCAGTCTAATGGAATCAGTTTCTGTCCATCTAGGAACTTTTTGGGTGCCTTACATATAGTAGTGTCCCATTGATGATCCCATAAGTGAAATTAATTCAGAAAGTACAGCAGAAAGCAGAGAGTAGTAATAACAATTAAAAAAGAACAAAAAATATCCAGAAAATACACTAAATATATCTATATTGGAGCGATACGATTAGTATAACTTATATATTACATAGGAATTATGTATCATGTACGATATATACAGTCCAATCCACAATTACCATTAAAAGGGCAATTTTTGACGTGATTTTCAAATTAACAACTTTATTGTCCACTGTGACCTTTTGCTATAGCCGGTGATTTCAAGTACTTCATTATTCACGAGGTTATGAGCTTCTAAGCAAGGTTATGACATTTTAAAACGCGTGTTTAACAACATCCCTGGGGGTCTTGTGACATCCGTCATGCCTGGCTCAGTTTAACCGTATTTGCATTACCCAGCTGTTTCTCGTGGTGAAATGATGCATCGGTTTCTCTGTCGATGTGGAACGCGGCCGGCTGCCATCGTCTTGTGATAGCGGGCGTCCACACCGCTCGGCATGCACAGATTTGCCGTGCAACTTCCTGTCATGGGGAAACGGCTTGCTGCATTGTCATGCTGAATCTGTTTGGAGTGTCAAGTGTCAAGAGGGACACCATGGGCTTCTCTCACACTTCTACGGTTGGCTATTTATTTATTGTGTTTTAACTGATGAAGTATGGAAGCTATCTGACGAAATCTGTGGTGTTAATACTGTCTTAAAGCTGCTGTGGCACTGTCATTTCCTGTAAAGTATTGTTAAAGGGTCTATCTATCTATCTATCTATCTATCTATCTATCTATCTATCTATCTATCTATCTATCTATCTATCTATCTATCTACCTACCTACCTACCTACCTACCTACCTACCTACCTACCTACCTACATACCTACCTACCTACCTACCTACCTACCTACCTACCTACCTACCTACCTACCTACCTACCTACCTACCTAACTACCTATCTAAGAGTATCCAAGATTCAAATATGGCATTTCCTGAGTGTTTCTTTTTTTTATTTCTGAACTTCAGTTCAGATAGAACACATCTAACTTATTCAAAAGTATTGTCATGAGTTTCATTTTTGATTGACATTCAGTAAGAAGAAAAACGGTTCAAGCACTCGTGAGGGAGGGAGTGAGGGGTGAGAGAGAGAAAGTGACAGGGGGATAAGTGAGACAGAGGGATACACATCGAGAGACCGAGGGGATTGAAACAGATAGATGGGCGGATAGACAGATGATTTCTCTATCTGTGGGTTGAGAAACAACAGGAGTGTAGTGAACAGCAGGAGGTCATAATAACAGCCACCATGGGCAGCAGGACGCAGCTGCAAAAAAAAAGACTGTATAGAGGAACTCTCACAGAGATATGCTGCGGCTTGTTGGCTTGGAATAAACATTGGCTCACTTTTTCATCCCCTGAACGACCTAGTTAATCCCGCTCCTCAGTCTTTATTTTTAACCTCCCATCTGCATTTTAGTTTGTTTTTAGGATGAATGCTTTGAAGCATTTTCTCCTTAGTTTCTCCTGTTGTGGCGTGTCTCTCTCTTTTTATTCTGTTTTGGTCTCTCTGTCAAAACTTCTATCTTCCTACCTGTCAGACAGTCTCCTGTTCCAGACACCCACCCTCCCCCCACACTCTTACACGCCCTTTCTCTCCCTCTGGCTCCCCCCCCCCCCCCCCCCCCTCGCCCATAACAGTGACATTAAGAGGACAATGGGAAGAACTGGTTTAGGGCAGTTTGGCAGTTCGTTTTCAATGCGATGGACTTTTCAATGGGTTTGAAATAGTGCTGTCAAGCGATTACAGTAAAATATTTAATTATTGAATTAATCGCATTAATGTCATAGTTAACTCACGATTAATCGCAAATCTTTTTTCTAGGCTAAATATCCCTTGATTTCTTCGTCCCATTAATTGTTCTCATTTTAATGCTCTTATCAACATGGAGAAGTGCATCGGCTTGCCTTGTGCAAATGTTTTTTTATTGATAACAACATTGGCATATACTGATCAGAACAGGACGATACAAAAAAAAAGCCTATAGTGCAATTAAACGATGAACAAACAAACATACTGCCTTGAACATAGCAGTCAGGCTACTGCTTCTTTGTTTTGAGCCAAAGAAAAAAAAAAAAAAAAAAATAAGAAATTGCGTTAATCACGCGATAAAAAAATTAACGCCGTTAAATTGGTTTGCGTTAACGCTGTTAATAACGCGTTTAACTGACAGCACTAGTTTGAATGTTTGGTGTCAACCAAATGCACTCCATCTTCATTAGGGCTTGTGCTCTCTCACTAGCAGCTACCTAATAAGCTTTAACTTGTGTTTTATTGGTTTGTTTCCATTAACACACATGTTTCTTGAAAATGTGCATGCCAGAACAGACATGAACAGAAAGTCCCCATTCACGTTGTGTTTCACCATAGATGGCGTGACCTTCTGAGATCAGTCTAGCAATCACCGTTTTCTCCTCCAGAATGTGGACAAGGTGCATTTAACATTCATTGGTGTCTCCTTTCTAATCCATGCACCAGGTAGCGTGTGCAGCATTCAAATTACTACAGACTCTCCACAGTTCTCTCGTTGACACTTACCACTGTGGGATGCCTTGTGTGTGTGCCCTGTTTAAACAGTCTGTTAGCCATTATCATGATGACAGAGCATGCAGATTAAAGGTACTGGGTAGCAGGTTCATTCACACAAACAAACCAAAGGGATGACACAAATAGATTTGGCCATAGTGTGGCACTGAAACTACAGGGAAATCGATGAAAACTAGGGATGGGCAAAATGATTATTTTCCGGGAATCAGTTCTTTCAGTTCAGTTCACTTTAATGATTCGTTCGTTTGATTCATTCGTTTTGATTCGTTCGTTACGTCAGAATACGTCATTTGACAGGGAATCTCCCCCCCCCCCGCGAGACGGCCCTGAGCATAATTTAAACGACTTCCAAGCTCTACCCTCCGTGAAGATCCACAAGATATAGTATATTGTATAGCTGAACGTCCCACCAATATTTATACCACCTGCTTACTCTCTATATGTCATTCATGGTTTTATTTATTTTTTTACTTTACATTTAATTCTTCATTATTCAGGCAATACAGAACCTTCATGGTCATAAATAAAAAATACGAACTGCAGTTTAATTTCTTTGCTTGTTCTTGAATTGCCGTAGAATGGAGCAAAGACTCCTGGGATTGGGAAATGCGTTTATCCAATAAACAGATGGAGGGCAAGTCTATTTTCGGAAATGTAGGGGGATATATGAGTGGCACCACGTCGAATGGCATGACCCAAGATACATCAGACAGAGAAAGCGCGCAAATTCGACGGTACCACCTTGTCATTTGTTTACCCAATCAATATAAGATCGCGGGGAGACGAAGCTCTGTTCGTTTGTATATTTTATTTACGTGACCATATTTTTGTTTTATGTTAAAAAAAAGAATCAAAGAACCAGTTCTCTTGTATTTGGGGAACCAGTTCTTGGCATTCACCTTCGGGATTCGTTCGTTGTGAACGAATCGGTCGCGACCGACACATCGCTAATGAAAACCAAACCAAACAATGTGCAATACATTCAAAGTATTACATGAATAAACATGACATTATCATGAGAAAAGCAAATAAAACATATTTTAACGAGAAACCCCATGCTAACAAAAGTAAAGTAATACTGACCTCTCAAGGTTGTTCCACTGGCTAACAGCACCTCAGTAGCAACTAGCAAAACAAAAAAGGAACGCTAAGAGGCTCAGGATACAAATATCGCCCCTAACTCATTCCTCCTGGGGCCATCCATTTAGCTGGATATATTTATAACATACTAATATCATGTTAGTTGATCTTCTACATACAACACAATATAAACATCATAGCATGAGAACTGGGTATTCAGATGAAGGCCCAGCGGTGGTTGAGTGGCCTGCTAGGGGAGCTGGCCCCCACTATGCATAAACAGAACAAACATTATGCTGCAGGAGCCATCCTCCACTCCTCCACACACCCACCGGCCCGCAGCCTGCCAGGATCTGTTTGGGGGCCTTTGGAGAGATGCTGGTGGGCTTGTCTGGGCAGGAAGAGAGGGATGAGGAGCAGGGGAATGATGAGAGGGGAATGGAGGGGTGTTGATTCAAGTAAAGTGGAGCGCCAGGACGAGAAGAGTGGTAGGAAGAAGGGTATTATGAAGGAGAGAAGGGCAAGAGAGATTGAGTGAGACATGAAAAAGACAACGAGAGAGAGAGAGAGAGGGGGGGGAAGTGATAGGTCTGGAACATGGGAATGAAGGGTAGATGTGAGAGAGAGAGAGAGAGAGAGAGAGAGAGAGAGAGAGAGAGAGAGAGAGAGAGAGAGAGAGAGAGAGAGAGAGAGAGAGAGAGAGAGAGAGAGAGAGAGAGAGAGAGAGAGAGAGAGAGAGAGAGAGAGAGAGAGAGAGAGAGAGAGAGAGAGAGATGGAGATGGAGATGGAGAGAGAGAGAGAGAGAGAGAGAGAGAGAGAGAGAGAGAGAGAGAGAGAGAGAGAGAGAGAGAGAGAGAGAGATGGAGAGAGAGAGATGGAGAGAGAGAGAGAGAGAGAGAGAGAGAGAGAGAGAGAGAGAGAGAGAGAGAGAGAGAGAGAGAGAGAGAGAGAGAGAGAGAGAGAGAGAGAGCATGGAAGGAGAGAAGGGTAAACCGGCTCAGACTCTAAATTAAGGGAAGGAATGGAAGACATTTTAAGGGCAGGGGAATGGGAGAGGCAGACAATATTTTACATAAATACTAAGGGATTTATGAGAGATATTTAAATGAGAACGAATGGCCCAGATGCTGCAGATACACAGACACACAGACACACACATACATACACACACACAAAACAAAGCATGCTATAGGAAAGACAAAACTAGAAGTAAGACAACGGTAAAATGGCAACTCGTATTGTTCCATCTGTGCACTCTTCTTCTGCTGTCCAACATATTCCCTGGCGGGAGAAAAGACAGCCATCTCTCCTCCTCCCTTTACCTCTGTTCTTTTCTGGTACTTTTCCTGTCTGATTCTCTCCCTTTAGTCTGTCTCTCTCTCTCGCTCTCTCTCTCTCTCTCTCTCTCTCTCTCTCTCCCTCCTTCTCTGTATCTGTCTACCTCTTTCTCTCTTCTATAACCTAGATATCGGCAGATGGTGCAGGCTGAATAAAGTTTTAACAGACCCCTAAAAGCTTTGCACCTTACAGCAGGTGGTGGTTATGGGCTGCACAACGATCCATACCGGTCTTGTGATCAAAACTCTCCGGGTCTCACTAAAATCTCTTAAGTATACATTTTTCAAAAGCACTTTGTTTTTCTGATTCTGCCTAGGCAACCCTCGCCATGAATGTAAGAATAAGCTCCTTGTCACCTTGATGCCAAAATATGTTATTTCTAAACGCCCAGGCCATCATCATCACACTGTAAAAAAGAAAAAGTTGGGCAAACTCAAAATTGCAAGGCAACTTACTGCAATAAATTTGTGAGTTTTGAGCCCATCAAAAAAGGGATTTTCTTCTTTTTAGTTATACCAACTAAGATTTTTATATTTTACAAACTCAAAAAAATAAGTCAGGGGTGTTAACTTAATATTTCAAATTAAGGTTAATATTATTTAAAAAAAAAAACATTTCAAAGAATGCAAAACGAGTTTTAAGTTCACTTTATTAAAATTAATAATTTGATACTTCCATTTTACATTTCTGAATGCCAGACAGCAATAGAACGAGCAACATGTAGCTAGTTCAGCAGCAGAGAATCGCTGTCTAAATGCAGCAAACCAAAGAGCAGAACAAGTTTGACATTATGGTCAAACTTGTTCTGCACGAGACGGGAGCCAAGGTTAAACGGTGACGCAACTCTCGTGCCTCATACACCGCACGATCCTGAGAGCTGCCATTATTTAACACACATCCGCAACACACAGCACACCGCACACCCAACCAACGGACATACAAGTCTCGGTAACGGTGGCGGCAACACTACGCACAATAACAACACACAAACAATAAAGACCCCAAACCCGTTAACCCAACTTAACCTAACAGAAACAAATTGACAAAAGGCAACCCCTTTTTCCCAACCGGCATCACGAATACCCAGACTCCCCGGGGGGTAGTGTCGAAATGCGCATGCGCACCGTAGTTGGCCCAGCCTCAGACATCTATTATGCTGCATTCTCTAAAGTCTATCTGGGTCCAAACATTTGCCTGGAGTTCTTCCACTTTATTCCGCAGCGATTGGACATTCCCCATTAGCATGGAAGGCAGAGGGATTCGGTCAGCTGTTTCCTGAGGTGCAGTCTGACACCCCCGCGTTTGCCCCGTTTCCTTAACGATGCTTAATGATAATAGATACATGATAATTACAGATAGTAATAACTTTGTATGAGATCCTAGGAGAACCGGCCTGGTTTGATGTGGATCAGGGTAACTAAAGCCGTACTGATGGGGTAACACAGATCTAGACGTTACTTACTTAAGGGATTACATCTCCTTGGACGAGACAATGTTTCTGGTGGAAAATATTTATAGAACTCATTAGAAGAGAAGTGTTTTACCTGGAGAAGGTTCGAGGTTTATACACAGTTGACCACACGACCAAGGGAGATGTTGTGAAAAAAAGAACTGCATTGTTGTTACCATCTTTGAATGTGCAATGGAACAACGCCCATGATGGTGGACAAACAAATAAAATAAAGAAACAAACCAAATTGTATTCCCCAACTTTAATTTCAAACATGCTGTAAATCCCATGTAATGTGCTATAATGTTTTATGGATCGTTTGTTATCAAATCGGAGGGCTTCAATTGGGTTTTCTATGACTTACACTGCTGGTGCTACAGAAAATCCCTGAATCATCAATCATATCAATCATACCATGACATCCCATGCACTGTCTCACCAAGACCATCGTTCATCTCTGGGCACCACCTCCCGCCTCATCCGGCCCTAGCTCAATCAACGCCCTCTCTCTCTTCCTCTTCATCCTCTTGTTCCTGTCTCCCACCCCCCTGTCTGTCTCTTTGTCTCTCACTCTCATTCCCTTGTTCCTGGGGGCTCTATATCAATCTCTCTCATTCACTCACTCACTCACACTTCTCTCCCTCTCTGCCTATTTTCATCCCCCCCCTCTCTCTCTCCCTCTTTCCATCTATCCTCATCTCAGTGTCAGTCGGAAAACAAATTTATTGATCCCCCTGTGTTTCTTCTCTCCGAGCTGTGCCTTATTCACCAGTAAATACAACAAGAAGTATCCATCCTGGGGTCTCTCAGTTCAAGAAGGCCCACTGATGTTTCACTGATTTGTATACCCGGCTTTCCTGTTTCCCAAATGTTTATCATTACATTTGGAATAGCGAGTTTGCCTAAGTTCTTTGAGTAGAGGTGTTCCGGCATCCTTGACATCCATCTCTTTCAGGTAGTCAGACATATAGCTGCCTCACTGGGATCCATCAATCCTGTGCCTGTTCTGTTTGGTAAAGACAGGCAAGGAGCTGAAGCCATATCCAATGTATGTGGATTGAAATGAATGACTACTTCAGTAACTTACTGTTGTTTTGTTATTCCTAGCTGGCTAATAATGGTAATACTGGTACCATCTAGGACAGGATATTCTAGAAGTTTGACTTCCAGATGAAAGGTTCTGGGATCCTAACCCTCAATGCCGACGTGCCGGCATCCTAGAGGAAGAAGCCCTACCCCCTACCTGCTCCTCAGAATACAAATTACTGCAAAAACATAAAATCTGATATAAATATTTCCATGTCCAACCACCTTGGCTCCTGCTGCAATCCTTGTCATCACGTTTGAGGGCTGGGCGTTTGGTTGTCATCTTTGAGACTTTGTTTGTGGAGACCTCTACAGATACACTTGAATTGACCTTGGTTGAACACTAAAGCCTAGCTTATACTATAGTGCAAATACGACCGTTCTCCGTTCGCCTCACCGTCATTATTCATTGAAGACACAGGTCAGGTACTCATGAAAAAAATAAAATAGAGTCATATTTTCTCCAAGCTGAAGGGCTGTTTTGCTGTTGAAGCGCTATGGAGGCTATATCTCGGGGAACTAACCAGTCCCCATCGTACACTAGCTCTGCTTATACGGGCAGAAAGCACTGCGATCGCTCAACCACAGTTCTTCGCGGTAAATACGACGTTGTTTAAAGGAGGTCCAAAGGACAGGTGTGTCGTATCAACGCTTAATCAGCAGGTAACTGTATCAGCCTATTAGAGGCAGTGCATGCAAATGCAGCACCATGTGTTTGGAGTCTGTAATGCAAACCAATGTACAAGGGGTGTTTAAGGACAGAGATGCCATCGGATATGCATGTGAAACAATTCGTTGACTACTCAATATTCCCAATGGGTAGTTGCCTGACATTACCTGCACCTCAGCAAAAGAAAGAGAGAAAGAGAAAGAGAGAGAGAAAGACAGACAGACAGACAGACAGACAGACAGACAGACAGACAGACAGACAGACAGACAGACAGACAGACAGACAGACAGACAGACAGACAGACAGACAGACAGACAGACAGACAGACAGACAGACAGACGGACGGACGGACACACAGACATCTCTGTGCTTAGGGAACGAAAGGGACAGTAAGCCTACGGATCATTCCTCCGGTTTATTGCCGAAAGGCCATTTCATAATTGTTAAGTGTGTGTGAGAGCGCTTTGCGGTAATAGGTAACTGACCTACCCCAGTCTTGCCATACCGGGCTGGAGTGAGACAACAGACCCCATCTATACCTCTCTAATTTCTCACATGGTTTCCAGTCGTGCTTTATTTGGTAGAAGAATGGGATTTTGGAAGCAGAAAAGCCATGAGACAAGCCAAAAGTACCAGCGTTGAGGGTCTGGTGTTGGGCATTACAATCTATTGTGGTTCTATGTGTTCTGGAAGAGTCTGTGTCCTATTCTGTGGCATTTAGAGGATAGATAGTGATATAGTCGTTTGCCAATATGCTGGATTCGATGAAAACCACTGTATGCCAAATATGCTAACTGCTATTGACAATGACCAACTTATAACTTCAGAAAATGTACATGGATTGTAAAAACTGTTATAGTCCAATGGAGTTATAGCACTTATCATATAACTTAATTGTTAGGCTATTACAGTGCTATACTGCTTTTTCTATTTGACTATTAAATGTGTGTAACTACTCAGGCCATGGCAACAATAATGATCACTTAGACATTGTTTCTGTAGGATCAGTACTCTCACTCTAACAATTGTACATACAGCACCATTGTGTATATTTGTGCACATGTCCTTTGTTAAAGAAAGGAAAATGCCAACCACACAAAATAGTGTTTAGTGGTCTTCTGCCTAATTGACAAATGACAGTGGTAGATTATAATCCACTTGCTAAGGTATCCAGGCATCCCTCTACCTCCTGTTCATTCATAAAACAGGCTCGCTGTCTCGCCAGACAGAGTACTCTCAGAATCCGTCTGAATACACCAGTTCAAACACACACATACACACACGCACGCACGCACGCACGCACGCACGCACGCACGCACGCACGCACGCACGCACACACACACACACACACACACACACACACACACACACATTTTCACACCTATAAGAATAATTGACAGTCAACACAATGACAAATAGGGGCTTTCTTTTATGACCTTCTAGCTAGGATAAACATATTATGTGTTGTGTGTGTGTGTGTATGTGTGTGTGTGTGTGTGTGTGTGTGTGTGTGTGTGTGTGTGTGTGTGTGTGTGTGTGTGTGTGTGTGTGTGTGTGTGGGTGTGTGTGTGTGTGTGTGTGCGTGTGTGTGTGCGTGTGTGTGTGTGTGTGTGTGTGTGTGTGTGTGTGTGTGTGTGTGTGTGTGTGTGTGTGTGTCTTTGTTCGGTTTTCTTTATTTTATTATAAATGGTCTTACTACCTGCCTCAAGGGTAAAAAAAACTAAAAAAATGGATCACTATAAAACGCCTTGTCGGTCAATTTCCAGATATCACCAGAAAAACACAAAATGACTCAAGGAAGCTCAGATTTCTAATGTGTTCATGCCGTTATCTTATGATGTTATTGAGCAGAATCATCATGATAATCATTATCAACACCAGCATTCTGTGGCAGTGTTCACTGCATTCCTCAGCCTTGAATTAGAGGCACGTAGCCAGTGGTTTTAACCTCAGCCATCTTAAACAATATATCCCTGTGTCATCATTAAATATATCCACAGTGTATGATTTAATGTCTAACTATCTATCAGCCTATTATGCGGTCTATACCTTTCCTTTAGCTGAAAATGAGTGGGGGCTTCAAACTTCAGCCATCAATCACACTCACCAAGTGGATCATCCGCCTTTAGGAATATATAGTGGATGGTGAAGTGATCAAACATATCAGACCTTAGAGCTCACGCAATGCAATGGTTGAGTTTGTACAAAACCATTTAGACAGCGATTTTCATGTTGATAAAGCTGAACAAAATAATTGAATTCATTTTATGAAACTCAACTTATATAAAATATGTATAAAACCGTTCCAAAAGCAGAGCCAATTGCCCCCCTCTCCCTTATCATCTGCGTCATCTATCAGCACCAGAGAGCTATTTTTACCCCTGTGATGCGCAGAGGAAGGGAGACAGTGTCGCTGACGTTGCACGGAAATCGGAGCCTGTGTGAACCTAGTACCGCGTACGTGTGTGTGCGTGTGTGCGTTTACTTTTGTGCAAGCCTTATTGTGTCTGATTTGCGTCAGGGCTTATGTATGGTAGATGTGACGCGGTACCGGCTGTGAGGAAGTGCAGAGTTACCTAACCGTAAGAAACACGTATGTCGTGATATTGTTCATCGTTTAAAAGCTCCCAATCGGTGACGGAGGAAGCCTGATTGGACAGAGCTTCATGTACCAGCCCTGATGGCAATGCTGTCAGACACACATAGATGGTCTCACCATTCTGAACCTATTGATCTTCTAAGTGTCCTTGGAAACAGGGATCCCACGTCGCTGCTCCTTCTCAAGGTGTCTGACCTCTAGGTTTGGGCAGTTTCTCATCGTCCTATAGAAGATCTGGGGGGTGGGGGGGTGGAGGGGGTTGCATATTGCGTGTTTGTGAAGCCCTTTAAGGCTATGTGGATAAGGACTCATCAACCGAGTTTGAAAGAGAGACTGAAAACGTTTGTGACGTCGAATGAGACAAAACAGAAAGACCTCTTCGTCTACCGGTAATGGGCAATAATAAGTTGTGACCTATTTTCAGCGTGTTTCCCGGCGTTTTTAAGAATCTGCATATCCGTGGTTATTTTGGTGGTAAAAGAGTATAAGAGAAACAAACCATTGAAATAAGTACAGAAAATATATGTTTCTATTACCTAACATGAGAATACAGTTTTTCCTTTTGATGTATGGCATCCCTAAAGCTAACCCCACAGCCTGTGGATGCCCGTGTAGCTCCTGCATCAGTCTCTATGTGTCCTGTAGACCCAGAGCGTATCATATTGTGTTACATGGCGCTGCCTGCTTCAGCACAAGCACCAGAAAATGCTCAATGGTTTTAGACTCTCCCTGTTTCTCCACTTGAGAACCAGAGCCCTATCAGCCCTGTGCTGATCGATGTCTAACTCATTCCTCCCATGAATATATATTATGTTACAGAGGAGCAGCCGATTCACCCGCACACATGTGCTACTCTGGAGCATAATGCCAACCGTAGCGATAACCGTAATGCATGCATTTCCCATAGACGGGTATCGGCGTTTGCCTCGTTAGCTGAGGGTATCGACTTGTTTACATTTAGGGCATTTAGCAGACGCTTTCAACATATGCGACTTACATCAGTTAAACCACACATTGACACACCGACAGCAGAGTCAACCATGTAAGGCGACAGCCAGCTCGTCAGCAGCAGTTAGGGTTAAGTGTCTTGCTCAGGGACACATCAACACTCGAACTAGCAACCTTTCGGTTACAAGACAACTGCTCTACCTCCTGAGCTAAGCCGACCCAACAATCCCGACTTGTGAACTGATTACAAGAAAATCCCTTATGAGAAGAGGGAGGGGGAGGAGAGAGAGAGGGGGAATTAGTGGAGGGGAGGATAGTGTGAGAAATACAACTAAGACCGAAAGAATTGGAGGGAGAAAGAAAGAAGGAAAGAAAAGAGACAAAGAATGAAAACAATGAAAGAGAAAATGGAAAAAGAATGAAAGAAAGAATCAAGGAAAGAATGGGAGCAAGAAAGAAAGAAGGGAAGAAAATATGGATACAAATAGATGAAGAAAGAAATAGAAAGAGTGAAAGAAAGAAAGCTTATGAAGAAAAATAAAAAAGGCAAAATAAGTAATGTATGATGGGTGATAGGCCCTTTAAAGGGGCAGAGTAGGCGGTAATTCAACGCTAATGTCATTCATCTTTTTTCGACAGAGTGATTTCCATCTCTGCCTTAATCTTCATTGCTGTCAGCCTCTCCATCCCTCCCGATAACATCTCCACAGACACACGCCTCACACCTAAGGTGTGAGAGGGAGAGCTAGAGAGAGTGATATAGGAAGATATAGACAGGGAGGTAAAGAGACAGAACGATTTGGATGTGAGAAGGATAAGGAGAGAGAGATACTTATAAAGAGAGAGATACAGGCCTATACATGAAAAGACGGAGGGAGAGGGAGAGAGGGAAAAACTATAACATAGTGCTTGTGCGTGTGGTCGAGAGAGAATTATAATAAAAGATGGGGCCAGTCATCAAGTGAGGGAGACAGGGATCCAAGAGACAAGCACAAGCTTACACAACACTGGTTTACAGACTGGTCCGATCGACTAGAATGTAGCGACTAAAAGAGAATCCATTCCACTCAGCTGACTACTAACTGCACCTGTGATGCCTGTGGGAAGGCGAAATGATCAACAACAAACAGCAGATTCGTCTTTATGGCCATTTTACTCATAGTTTACTGCTCAGCTTTGTTGAATGTTGCCCTCATGATGGGTATTAGATGAGTCACTGGTAATCCAGTAATTATGTCACCTTTTCTAAACACAATGATGTTCTTTCATGGCGACTATGTTCAACCTTTTGTGTGTGTCTGATCGGATTAATACACCAACCAGGATTCCATTCACTATTTCACACAAGACTTATCTCTTAGGCTATTCCTCGCAACCAATTGGCTTAGTCACTTTGAGATCTCATTCTGTTTTGATAATGACTAATGACGATTAGTAGTCGTTTCGTCTGACCATGTGCCGTTTCGTTCATTCCCTGTTATATCTGAGAGACGTGTGGATAATGAGCTTAGTGACAGGGTAGGAATCCCCTTAAAATTATATTTTATCTTTTTATCTCTCTCTCTCTTAAGGCTTTCTCCCCTCCGGGACTTAGTAAGTGATATGAACTTCTTCTTGCGTTGTCCAATTTTACAGACAATCTGTCTTGCATTTTTTGTTTTTTTATTATACATCCTGGCCTTATCTTATCTTTTTTTATTATTTATTTTTTTTAGATCCCCATTAGCTTCCACAGCTGTGGTCGCAAATCTTCCTGGGGTCCACATAAAACAAAAAACAATACACAGACATCTAAACATACATACAGTACTAAAACCTGTCAATATCACAAAAGTTAGAAAAACTGTACATACAACACTTCAATACATTGTACAAGTAGTACATCAAGCCGAGATAGTCATTCCTGTTGCATAGATTCCCTCATCATCGGTTTACCCTGGACGCTTCTTATGCTAATGGATAAGGAATTCCACTGACTGAGGGCTCTGAATCTGATGATGAATATTCAATTTGCTGCAGTTTCTTATTGAGTTTAATGTGAGGCATGTATGTGTATGTATGTGTGTGTACATGTGTGTGCTGTTGTATTGTTGGTGAGATTGTATCGAGCTGGTCTTAGATTCCCTTATACTTTTCCGTCTGAGAGCTCAGACTTCATTCTCCTCTCTCTCCGGATCCCACCAGGAGACACACACACACACGCACACACACACACACACACACACACACACACACACACACACACACACACACACACACACACACACACACACACACACACACACACACACACACACACACACACACACACACACACACACAAAATGTTCTTGAGACAGCATTCTAATTTGCACTCAATTCAAAGGCTCTCTCAGACTAGCTCTTCAACCAGGACCCTAGCACGAAACACATGATCTTGTTGTCCACCTCACACTCACACACACACACACACACACACACACACACACACACACACACACACACACACACACACACACACACACACACACACACACGTACGCACGTACGCACGTACGCAAGCAAACTCACATACACACACACACACATACACACACACACACAAATAAAAAATAGAATACATACATACACATTTTTTCAATCGAATATTACTTTTGTGTACATTCATAGCAAGGGCGGGCTCACGCTGAACGCTCTCCTCTAGAATCGATACAAAGTAACTTTGACCAATGCTACTGGAAACTGGTGTGAAGTGAATCCAGGTTTGATCAGATCAGTAGGACCCTTTACTAAACCATTTGTTATTTTGTGGAGACATCATAAACCCAGCTGCTAACACTCTGCAAACAGTTATCTGTTCAGTTGATTAAAACACCACGGTAACTACTGAGGCTCTGCAAGATTATTTATATTTACAGTATGTAGTTATATTTATGTAGTTCAATGGTCCAGCCTTTTTATTTCGTTTAGATCAGCAAATATTCAAGGTCACACAGTGAAGTACTGAATATGATCTGAACAGGTCAGCTCTCTTTTCCTTCCTCTTTCTCTCTCTCCCTCTCTTTCTAAAGAGCTCTCAAACACAGAGATGGCTGGAATGGTCTGAGGCTTGAACGGAGAGAGTTGTAAGAGAAAGTTACTATATATAGAGCGAGAGAGTGAGAGCGAGACAGAGAGAGACAGACTCAGGTGTATCAGTGTTCTCCCACTTACGTCTAGATAAATCTGCTGAAGCACACAATGTCTGACCTAAAGCAGTGTGTGGATTTGTGTGCATGTGTGTGCGTGCATGTGCATGTTTGTATGTGTGTGTGTGTGTGTGTGTGGATTTTTGTTTGTGTGCAAGCATGTGTATGTGCATGTGTATTTGCGTGAATGCTTTTGTGTGTGTGTTTTTGGACATGTGTGTGCGTATGTGCATGCGTGCTTGTGTATGCATGCTTGTGTGTGTGTGTAACCCTGTCTGTGTGCTTGTCGTGAGCACAAATATAATAGTCAGGCGAAACGACTACTAATCGTAAATAAATAAAATAAAAGTACACAAACACTTACTAAAGGGAGTGTCATCAGGATCCTGGTGTCACAGACGAAGAAGACAAGAGTCTTTATTAACCGATGAAGAAAAGTAAGGACAGAGAGAGAAGAACAGGGCAGACCCCGACCCACTTCACCTCTACCGGGACTGTGTGTAAACGGTCACTACCTTCTGATTTCTTGGTACACACATCGCTGAAGATCTCTGCTTGACTACCGCTACCACTGCAGCGGTCAAGACGACACAGCTGTGCCACTCCACTTCCTGAGGATCCTAAGGTCAACCGCCCTGCAGGAAAAGCTGCTGGTGTCCTTCCAACACTGCTTCACCCAGAGCGATGGGTGAAGCAGTGGCGCACGTTATCCCTGCGTGGTTCACCAGCTGCCCAGCCGTGGACAGGAGAGCCCTTCAGAGGGTCATCAATACCGCACTTGTAGCCTGCCTATTGCCGGACCAAGCACAACCGTAGATTGCACGAGGGTCTGGGGAAGCTGCTGTCATTTTTCTTCAGCACAAGAGGTGTGATCAATGGGCCAGGTTGGAATGACTCTGTACTCAATTGACTGCTTGCCGTCGCTTCCCTGTCGTCAGTGTTAAACCAGCCAATAGCGCGCTAGGGGGAAAAGCCAGCTTGGCGATTGGCTCCCGCAAAAACGTATCGAAACTAGCAAGAAATGTATTGCTCTTCTCCAGACCCCTCTGTATGTTGATCTCAAATCGCCGGCAGAATGGGCGGGGCTGCCCAGTCTTGCACAGAAGGTCATGGCTTTGCTCACTAGCTTCTTTGGAGGACCTATTCAGCCTTCGCTGCCCCAGGGGAGCAGCCATCAAACTAAAAGAGCCGTACAACCCCGGACATCATCTGTCCGACCGGCTGCCCTCTGGTAGACGCTTCAAGTCCATGATGGACAAACAGACTTTAGAACCGCCTCTAACCCAGAGCCATACAGGAACGGAGCTCTGCCAAACACCGAGGTTCTAGGATGATGTGACTGCATGCACTAAAGTGACACTGATAGAAAACTGCACTGATGTCTACATTACAACTGCACTGTGGTTTTTATAAATTCCTTAATGCATGTACTGCGTGTATTTAGAGCCAATGTGCATTATCGAGAAGAGAGATATCCTTGCTGCTTTTTTACATCTTATTGCATTATAGGTCACAGTTCTATATCTTATTGTTTTACACATTACAGCAAAGACATATGTGCTACTTATATAATTAGCAGCCTAATTACTATTGTTTGAATTTGTTTGGGGGGCCCTTTTAATAGCTTTTAGATGTGTGAATGCACTGTTCGGACTGCTAATAAATCTTGCTGGCAATGAGTTTTCCGAGAGAGGGAATCTTGGAGACACAATAGGGCACTTAATAGGGCTTAAGATATTGTAAACAAGCAACAAAGAGTTAATGGGAAGAGAGAGAGAGACAGAGAGAGAGAGAGAGAGAGAGAGAGAGAGAGAGAGAGAGAGAGAGAGAGAGAGAGAGAGAGAGAGAGAGAGAGAGAGAGGGGGAGGGAGGGAGGGAGGGAGGGAGAGAGAGAGAGAGAGAGAGAGAGAGAGAGAGAGAGAGAGAGTGAGCTGGTTGGAGTAAAGCAAAGGAAACGAAGCAGAGGAGAGACGGAGAGGGAAGAGAGCGAGAGAGAGTAACGGGAAGGAGAATGTATAGAGAAAGAGAGGAGAGGAGGAGAGGAGGGGCAGAGAAGGAGAGAAAAGAGGGAGATAAGAAAAGAGAATGACGGAGAATAGAGGCGAGAGAAAGAGGGGAGAAAGAGAGTCCAGAGTGTTTCCTGCAGGCTCTAGGTCAGAACTCTAGAACCAGTGGCATGCGGAAAAGTTCTGAATTATTAAACACCTAATTTTACAGCTGCC
>NC_044067.1:8233950-8236450 GCF_902167405.1 Gadus morhua | reverse complement strand
CTCTCTCTCTCTCTCTCTCTCTCTCCAGCCGTTTCCTTTATGAAGCACAGTGCCTCGGCCTTCGGTTTTGCGGTGAGTTTCCTCCCCTCTTAGCCCCCTGTGGTCATCAATCAATTAGTTATGCCTTTAGACTATCTGTGATTTATTACCAAACACCACTTCCAGAGTCCTATTGGTCCCCTTTGTCACCAAGGTAACAAGGCAGAGAACAGGGGGCAGACATTTTGAATCTAAGTCTTAAAGACCGTATTTATGTTTATTAATACGTTTCAAGGTCAAGAATTATTCTCATCATTTAACTTTTACTTCTAAGGGACTAAAACATCTGATTAAAAGACGTTCCTAATAAGAAAACTGCTACTACCAAATACGAAAAAACAATAATCTGCTAAATGGATAAATTAAGAAATGATTAACAGCGAGATGTAAATACATAGTTTATTTTCTTCCACTACTCTTCCAACCCCAATCTCCCTTCAATTCAATTCAGAAGTTTAATGACAGCAAATCCAAGCCTGAAGGTATTCTTCTTGTAGCAGAATCAATCCAAAACTAAATCTAAAAGAAGAGTAGAAGACTCAATACATCGTCATCGTCACGAAACAAATGTGACTACACAAAAAGCAGAGATATTCTGCCTCTGCTTTGAATTTCTTCATTGTATTTTGCTGCTGTCACAGGTGAATCTCCCTCTCAGGATTACTAGAGATATTTTATCATGTCTTATGACCTTCAGTGTTGTTATGCACAGATTCTAGCTGTCGTCTACTGTAGCTGAGTTCTCTTGTCCAGGATGGTTTTCCGTAATTAAAGCCTGGCACCGACATCAATGTGACACGAGGGAGGGTTCACTCTATAGTATCATATTATATTATCAGATACATAAAGAATATATACCGTTTGTACGTGGGAAGATCTTCCCGCTGGCGTGAGAAAAGTCTCTCGAGAGATATTCTCCACAGCTTGAGAAATGGGCACTGAGCAAACCATCCAGAAATCTCAGGGTTTACTTCTGAGAGTGAAGCTGGTATACACGGCGGAGAGGAAATTGACCAGCACACAAGGTTCGAATGAGATGAATACATAGTCATTACACAGCTTCCCAACAGTTAGTATATAGAACAGTTCTCCTTGTAGCTGCAGCGGGTTGTGTCTGTGGAGCAGGTGCAAGATATCAACCTATTCCTTTGAATATAGACTTCAACATCAGGAAATGAAAAGGGCTACACAAACAGTGTGAAGCAAATAATGAAGAAGGCTCAATCATGAGCACACAACTCCCAGCCAGGGCTCACTCCATGACATGTGAAAGGTAGTACAGAAAAGTCCCAGAAACGTTTTAAAATCACAGTTGATATCTTGATGTGAAGCCAGTAGTGGCTTGGTTCCGGCCCACGGCCAGCAAATGTCACTGTTATCAAATATAATCTATCCTCAAGGAAATGATAGTGAAGCCGAGGCCGCAGGCTACTGTCCCAGCTGCTTTACGAATGGGCTTTAATCGGTGGGGATGGAATAACTGGAGATGCTGGGGACTGTGTGTGTGGGAGCTAAGACCGATGATGTTTCTGAAATAACATAATTCAAAGCTATTGCTATTTTTTTTCCGTTTCTAGTTGGTGGCAAAAAATAAAAGCGGGGTTTGATGTTAGATACCATGGCAACAACATGCAGGGATGTGACGTTCAGATCAAAACAAACTAAGGAAAAACAGTTTCAGCCCTGATTTAGAGAAAAAAGGGTTAGGAAAAAAGAAAAACGACAGGAGAGTCATCACGGTTATTTCAGAACAAAAATAGAAACTTTGTCACTTGCTTTTTTTCCTCAACTTTTTTACTTTCTACATGACGTCAAAACGCCCTGCCCTCCCTCCACTCCCCTCCGTCTTCTCCCTGTTCTGTCTCCCTCCTCCTCTCCCCCTCCGCAACCTCCCTGTCCTCCCCACTTTCTCCCCCCCCCTCCCTTGTTCACGTTCTCTCACCTCTAACGCCATGCCCTCTCCTACCCCGCCTGTCTCCCCTTTGTATCTGTGTGTGTGTGCGCGTGTATTTGTATATGTGTGAGTTTGTTTGTGTGTGTGTGTGTGTGTGTGTGTGTGTGTGTGTGTGTGTGTGTGTGTGCATGTTTGTGTGTGTGTGTATGTGTGTGTGTGTATTGTGTGTATGTATGTGTGTTTGTTTGTGTATATGTTTGTGTGTGTGCATGTGTGTATGTGTGTGTGTATGTGTGTGTGTGTGTTTCGTGTCTGTGTGTGTGTGCATGTGTCTGTGTGTGTTCGAATGTTTCTGTGTGTGTGTGTGTGTGTGTGTGTGTGTGTGTGTGTGTGTGTCTATCTGTGTGTGTGTGTGTGTGTGTGTGTGTGTGTGTGTGTGTGTGTGTGTGTGTGTGTGTGTGCATGTGTCTGTGTGTGTTCGAATGTTTCTGTTTGTGTGTGTGTGTGTGTGTGTGTGTGTGTGTGTGTGTGTGTGTGTGTGTGTGTGTGTATCTGTGTGTGTGTGTG
>NC_044067.1:8116450-8228950 GCF_902167405.1 Gadus morhua | reverse complement strand
TTTATTTTCACCTCATTAAGAAACAGGTTGGGGTTAGGCTTTTTTGCTCACGGGCGTCTAGGTGTAGACGGTCGACATTGCAGTTTGAACCCAGTGCATTTCAGTTGGAAGCTGAAACACCCCGACCACCCTGGTAGTTCACGCAAATACATGCCCATAACAGTTGCCATTTATATATAACATTGAACTCAGTTTTACATTTCCTGAAGAGCGGTCGATAATCTTCTTCTCTACTCACAGGCTCCTGGTAGACATGGTGCCCCGCGTCAGACAGACCAGGAACTACGAGCGCTTTGAGTGACCGCCGCACTGCTCAACTCATCTCAGAGCACCCCGTACTACATTACCCATAATGCCCTGCTTCCTCCACCCCCTCCCTCCGCCCAGGGCAATGCATTATGGTACATTAAGGATCAGAACACACACAGATATAAATATTGTTTCTGCTCATGTTTAAGTGTTTTCCAGTATTTGGCAGATAACTTCCTGTCTGTGACACCGAATTGGAGTTGATATTAACCTGCTAATTCTCCTGAAGTGGAGATGATAACATTGCTTCACTGAATTTCTACATAGAACCTGCCTACAAAGAACTGCATAATTGAAAGGTCAATTACCTTTGCACCATTGCTCAAACAACCTTGTTTTATCTAACTTCCTTTTTGGTATTAACTGTGTGATGAATATGGTGTGATGCTTCTGTTTGGGTGTCCTACATCTGAGTAATAGCTGTAATATTCAAGCCTAACTTTTATTGTGATGAAATTCAATTGATAGACCAGGAAAGATTAGAATAGGTATTGCTGGCCGTTTTCACACCTTATTGGATTTCGAGTGTTATGTTGTGTATAGAGAAATGTGTTTCATTAGTGATGTGCCAAAAGCACTAATGACTTAGGTTATTTGAAAAGCCCTAGTTTAGATTATTAACAGGTAAATAGACCAAGTGCAAAATGTAAAATGTTAAAAAGTTTTTCGGTAAAATATACGAAAACAAAGAATGTATTAAATTACTTAAAAGTACATATATATTATTTTATATTTGTGCAAAGAAATGGTTGATTCAAGATTTATATCCAGCAATACTGGAAGAGGTATTGGATTACATTTGCCATGAATAATATAGACCTTAAGTTATTCCATTTATTTTGATAATAATATTGCATATGGTTTCTTTAAGCATTATAGTTTTGATTATATATCATCAAATTCTTTGAAACAAACCTGCAAAAAAGTTTTTTTCCTGCAAGCATTTTCATGTGCCATCATCGCTTTATATTTATTGACATTTGTTTTTATTTATATTTGTATTGTTTACATCTCTAAATATTTTGCTACAAACAAAAAATGAATAATTTATAAAAAATAATAAATACAGCAAAGCTCTGTGAAAGAACGGATCAGCTAGTTTTATCAAGGCCGACAAAGTTTGGCATAGATAGTGAATGATTCTCACGATATTTAACTGAAATCTTAAATGTATTTTGCTTGGAATCATCTCCAGCTGCTAAATAGAAAGAGCACAATGTGAATATACCGTATGTTTAATACACTGTTTGGGTCACAGTCGCCCACATTGCAATGAAAGACTCATGTCTGTCTGGGGGTTGTCATTCTCTATAAGGGGGGACTTTAACCTCTGCATCGAATAGGTCCCCGTGGGAACGCGGTGTGTCTGCCGCCTCCGCTTCTGTGGTTCTGAGCATAGTCAAAAGGCAAAAGACCCCAAAGTCACTCATTCGGGATGATACGGTGATATTTATCATGTGAGGATGATGGGTCGTACAAATGAACATTTAAGCAAACCTCCATCAATCTGTCCATCATAAATGGACTGCAGAAACTAAACATGGCATGAAAGACGAGGCTGGCCTTTCAGCGGCCTCTGAAGGCTACATGGGTGACGTAGAGACCCAACACCGAGGTTCAGTTTGGCCTTTACGCAACAGACTAGTCAGTACTACCATGTAGCTCCTCTGTGGTTTTGAAGATTAGGCAGTCCATTAGGCAGTCCTCACAGTACTGTGGGGTTGACAACGTTCAATGATGTAACTCTCAAACCTGAAGCCTCCGAGTTTATTTACTGAAAGGATTCAATCAATTCATACATAAAATAATAGAAGATGAACTCTCCCCTGTAGCTGCATGTACCCATCTGGTGAATAGAAGACAATCCGTTTCAATCCGTTCCCCTGGAAGGCCCAATGTTTACACACTGACAAGCACATGGATGACTGATTTTCAGATTTCCATCTGTCTCCACTAGGTGGCGCCCTGAGTATTCAAGAGGACATCATGTATCTAAAGGTTAAACAGCAGCATCTCACCTTTGTTTACATAACAGTCATCACTTTTGTTCAGAATGAATTATAATAACTGGATGTCTGAATTATGAAAGACGTTCATTCAAGTGGCTTTCGCAGTTTTTTTTAAACGGTCCAGCACACACGTTGGTGCTTTTGAGCAACAGGACACAGAAATCAAAAGTGAAGGCTGTGAAAAAGGGACATAGTGCAGGTTTGACTTTTTAAAATTGTATTCTATTTTATCCAACAAAGTTTTCTTCATTCTTTATTTCTTTAAATACATGTAGTCTTCCTTGCAATCTAGGATCTTTACTCCAGAGGACATCAGTACATCAGGTTTTCCTATTTTCTCTTTTTCAAAGTTAAGGTTTCACACTAGACATGTGAGGTCACAAATCGACAAATAGAAAATAGTCTAATCGGTTGATGCTATCACTCCAAATGAGTCACAATGTATTTTTGTTTTTTACGAGAGAATTTTTACTTCTAGATGCTTATTTAGACTATGGCAACTTTCCTTAGAGACATTTAAGATTAGCCTGTGCTTCCCATGCCAAGTTACAGGATGAGGTCACGCCCATATAAATCCATAAAGTAGTGCGAAAAAAATGTAAGCAATAAGCTCTGCGATGAAGATTTCACCTCTCCATTTGTATTACCTATCAAACCTTTTAGATGATAGAATAAAGTTAACGTCCCCACATTTGCTTTTTTCCGCTTTATTCTTAAACTTCAATCTAATTGAACTTCAATCTAATTGAATTCTTTCAATGCATATACACATTACTCTTAGGGCACATAATGGCTTCCCAACTGATGGGTGTACCATTTATGATTGTTTAAACTGTAACTGTATGAATGAATAATGGGTGCTTTACCTCCTGTTTGTATAAAACATGGATCACATAGGTAATCTCTAGATAAAGCTATATACACCAATTCTGTCTCTAGGCTTTGCATGGACTGTTTTCCAACAGTGTCAACAGTTAGTTAGAAACGTTTTATGTGTGACTTACACACACACAAACACAAACAAACACATGCAAAAACACACACAGAAAGTAGTATCTCTCAATTTCCACCAAGTGTTGATGACAATGTAGTATAATATTTGTCTGTTTGTATATATATTCATGGTATAATAGAGGCTGTAAGCATATTTATGTAAAATAAACATGTGAATTCTATTTGTTCCAGGATGGCGCTTTTTGTTGTGCAATAAAGTTTTATCCTGCTTATTTATCGACAACGTGTTTATGTTTGTTTTTTAGTTTTTTTCAATTGCTTGGACACTATAGACACATGCTTAGACCAAAGTAACACAACTTGAAGTTTTTGTAACTATACCTTAAACACATGTAACCATTCCTTAAACAAAAGCGCTGCTTTGCACTTTATTTGCTATTCTGCAACATACTTGCTCCTTTCTGCATCACACTTGCTCCTGCACACTACACACTATTTCAAACATAAGACACTTAGTTCAAAAATGACATCTCAGTATGTCATTGGTGAAACACATCTATTCAAAATACTAAACAAATTGGGTAATTGACAATACTTAAATACACACCTCAAAACATTTACTTACAAAACTGAACACCTATCAGCCAGCTACAAAAAGGCCAAAGGGCAATTGTGCACGTCCCGGGGCAGCGCGGGGGAATTATATCATTGTGTGCCGCCAAGCAGTGGCGATTCTGGGGGGTGGCCTGGGGTGGCCAGGGCCACCCCTGAAAGCTCATTGGCCACCCCTGTGGCCACCCAAGATCTGATAGGTAGTTGGTCAAGTTCGTCAACACAAGAAATAAGAGAAATGCTGTCAATCAATGATGACAGCTGATCAACTGATTTAGGGTCAGTTTTACATTTTTAACTAACGCAGTAATGGTCGTGCTGAGGCTGTGAGAGCTGATTTCTGCTCGGCGGACATTTAGCTATGCAGGTCAGGTGACCCATGAGATGAGCGCGCTGCACATGCTGCTGGTCCGTGAAACAGGAGGACGACGACGGTCACAGTGACAACGTGAACAATATAAAAACGATAAAGACGCTGAAATCTGTCGTTGAGAGGTATGGTAATTTAATGTTTAGTTATATCGTAGTTCCCTCTGAATGTGTAGGAAAACTTTTTCCAGCACTAAGTAGCAGCTAAAAGACGAACTACACTGCACTAGCTTGCTTAGCAGCCTGCAAACCAGGTTAAGCATGTAACGTTTGTTTTGGATACCGCCATGAAATATGAAAAGATGTTTTCTGGACTGAAGACTGATGGTGTTTTTTGCAGATGTGTGTGTTCAACAGAGCTAATGTTATATTTTTGGCCAACCAGTGTGTGAAACATAGTGACAGTCTAGATTTAAGTAGCTATAACACAAGAACAAGCTGTGACTTATTTGTTGCATTCAAATGCCACAAATGCTTGAGATGCAATATGCGTTAATTGTGTTATTAAAAGTGAGTTGTAAGAGTGGTAGTTATGTAAAAATAAACCTTTGTAGATCCTATAAATAGACATAATTAGGCACATTGTTGACACCTCCTTTCTTTTTGACATTTTAATGGAGTCAAAGGTGTTATTTAAGGGGTTACAAGTTATATTTGGTCTGGTGGCATTGCATTGGACTTAAGTCTTGTCTTGTGATCTTATGGCCTATGTGAAAGCATTTTTTAGCAGGAGAATGAGCAAAAGCAAGAACTAGCTACCTCTATTGCACTTTGTTACTATTATTAGAATCCTCTATTGTTCATGAGAGTTTGAAGGTTTACATAACATTACTTTATAGTATATACTTTGGAGTTAAGATTTGTTTGGTTTATGTTACAATTGTTTATGTATATTTATCAAGTTAATTTGTGATTCTAAGGCTTAACTGTTTGATTTAAATAAACGTCATAATTTATGCTGAATCAAAGCCAACGTTTATACCTTCATCAGGGCCCTGGACATGAATACTGTCTGGGTTGAAAACCCACTTTTTGCACATTTTCATACATCACAAGGCATCCTAGAATAACATTATTCAGTCATCAGGCCATCATCTGTGTCACCTGTATTGTTACCTATGTTTGCTTTACTAATTTAGGTGCCATCTTGTGGTTAAATAAAAACACACCAAAGCAAAGAACAAACCAAAAAAATCTAATTCCAGTATCTCCAACAAATTATATCTAAGCTAAATAATAACATAAACTAAGCATGTAAAGAACAACAAATATTTCTGTTTTTTTCCTTACAAGCTTAATTTATCCTTTGCTTACAGATACACTTTTTAATAAGGTCTATCTTAAAGCATTTTGGTTTGTTCTGTTGCCTGGATTGCTGTGTTTTATGTAACCACAAGATGGCGCCTCAATTAGTAAAGCAAACACAGGTAACAATACAGGTGACACAGATGATGAGCTGATTAATGTTATTATATAGGATGAGTTAAGAGCAGTTGAATTTTGCTACTCTAATTTAACTTGTGAAGAGATGAGGACTTTAATCCACTATAAGGAAATGGCTCTTAGAAAATGTGTACCTTATTCTGAACATAATTACTGATTAAAAATAGACATGTTAAAATAACCAGATATACTTGAGGACTGTGATAGGTGGTAATGGAATTTAAAAAATGACTTTAAAAAAAAGAAGTAATTTTACCAGCATAGACACCTTTATTTGACAGTTATGAGACAGGAAATCATGGGAGAGAGAGGGGATGTGACATGCAGCAAAGGACCGGGATTCGAACCGCAGTTGGCTGCGTACGTGTATGTATTAAACTTCGCTATGCCATGGCCACCCCACACAAGCTTTGTGTCCCATCTTGGCCACCCTAGTAAAAATGTCCTGGATACGCCACTGCCGCCAAGCCTTCGAGGGTAACTGCACCATCATGAAAAAATAGGTCCCTACAATACCCAACATATCATCCCACTTCTAGATTCACTTCACACTTCAAATTTCCATCGGGCTGTTTTGGTCTGGAACAGGTACACCAACCATAAACAATTTGAAGTCGTATACTCGCCATTTCTAAACCCTACAGAAGGTTTTTTTTCGGCTTGAGGATGTAGTGTGTATGACCGCCAACCACATGACCGCATGCCTCTTCTGCAGGCAATGGAAAAAAAGGTTAATTTAGTTAATTTAGCTACATTTAATATATAAATATTAAGAATATGATTTTAAAGGGGAATAGGGAATATATAATAATATAACCATGTATAAATTGTTGTTTTAGAACTACGTAATACAGAACCAAACACTTGCTGTACACAACTTAAGCCTTAAGGTGGTGCTGTGATCACATGTGAGGCGGGAATGTTATAAAGTGCCTCATGGAGATCAGAATCACAGCGCCATTGATCGTTTAAGATCTGATATAAAGTAGCACATTCCAGGGAACATACTGCGTTCATCATTGCAGTAAAAGCTGGGATGCAGAAAAGATGGTCTGCATTTCTGCAAGTGTGATTAGCAGGCACGGCGTTATGGGTGGGCCTGAAGGACCTGGTTCAACAGGCCCACCCAAAACTTTTCTTGAAAAAAAATAAAAATATTCTGAAATGGTTTTTACAATGCAGCAAACTTTGTTGATGTTGATGCTTGATCCGATTTGCCTTAAAGGGCTGTTATCTTCGTGGATGACCTCGAATTGGTGGTAGGCTATAAGTTATTTTCTCGTAGTAGCCTAGGCTACAATTGAATGCATCTTCTTTGTATAATAATATAATAAATAAGAAAACTTAACACACGTATGATATGTGGTAACTGTGGTTCTATTTAATGATGCAGACAATACATTAACAAACATTGTTTCTTACCAGTATTGTATGCATTATCGTTATCGACTTGTGTTCCTAATATGCATGTGTCCCCCCCATTAATATACATTGCCATGGACTGTATTATGTGTTACTTGTTTAGGTTGCGTGTGTTTAAACTGATGGACGCACACACGCGCACCCGCATTCATTCATTATTTTACACATACACACACGCGCACCCGCATTCATTCATTCTTTTTAACACTCACTCGCGGTAAAACAATGTTTTCGCACGATCAAATACTCATCAATCCTAAAAGTTATGGGTTTATGCACGATATCTGTGTTAAGAAAATATGTGTTTGCTGTACGGTGTTTGCAGATGCATTGATTTAAAAGTAGGCCTACAACTTATTACCGCTGCTGTTCTTTCCCAAATAATTTACCAAGAATGTGTGGCTAGGTAGATGAGAGAAGCAAAGTGTATACGCGAGGTGCACAAGCAACATTATGCATGCGCCCTTAAAATAGCATCTGAACAACGCGCCACTGACTTTAAACCAGGTATTTCCTGGTTTGTGGGCAATTGTTTTCTGAAACTGCAAAATAGCACCAGGGAACGTTTGCGCCAGAAAACGCCTCCTCCTTTCGCCGAACCGCCCCTTGGGGCGCAAGATCATTCCCTAATTTACCGACTCGTGGCGGTGGAGGGAAAAGAACGCTCTGCGCCAGTTGCAAACTAGCAACGACACATGCGTCAGTGTAGAAAGTCAATTGCGCCGGATGCAAGATAGGGCCCATATTTTGTTGTGTTTTAACACTTGATACTTCGATTGAAATTGGGTTAAACCTTACACCTATAACCCTTAGTAGGAAAAACATATGGTCCACTTGATTATGTTGTCATTGGTAATGACCTTCTTCTTCCTTGAGTTGCGTGGCGCTATTATTTTGCATTTACTGTTGCATTTGTATTTGAAAAACTAAAGAAAATACCTTTATTTATTTGACCAGATAAAGAAATAATCTTTTTTTTCCAAGAATGGCCCGGCAAAGTCAGGCGGCAGCAGTCAACAACATGACGACGAGTCAGAGAACAACGATCAACATTCCATTTGGCATAATTCATAAAAAAGCAATTCCAATTTCCTGCAGGGTAGAGACATCTAAATAGCTCTGCTGCAGAGTACTAGGGAGTCTCAGAGTGGAAACATGAATAGGTCAGAGAGCTTCGGACAATTTACCCAATATGGGATGCAAGGCTCAAAATCTAGGAGATAACCAAGGAATTATACTCGCATTACAAATTACTTTCACTCAATTACTCAACAGAACAACCTCAGATTAATTTATAAATTAAACCTCTGACTTGACATGGCCTCAATAACTTCTGTGCCTGCTGCGTGTGACGTCTTTGTTCTTTTATTTTGCACACGGGGGTCAGTCTGACTGCGACCAGTCAACAGCCAAACAAAATTGCTCTGAGCAATAAATCCGAATTCAGCATTGACGTTTGCAAGTCGTAATGCTAATCTTGTTATACCAGGGGGTGCCTGGCCTCTTATTTGGGCTAGTGCTCCGTGGCAGCAGACCTGCATGACTCCAGCCATTAACCGCAACTCGGATATGCTGTAGGGAACAACTTCTGCATTCACACTTTACATTCGCTGCACACGTTGGTTCAAGGTGAAGGCAATTTACCATTCCCTTCTGTGCATTCTCTACAGAGAGTTGGGCAAGGCAATTTACCATCCCCTGCTGTGCATTCTCTATTACAGAGAGTTGGGCAAGCTGTATGAATATTTATCTCTGGTCTTATGTGTTTATTGTATACAACATTCCGCATGTTCTTGTATTTTTTGATTGAATTTATGTTGCAATTTCCTTGACATTGTTTTTTTTCCCCCATTTTCTATTCATTCATTTTTGTTTCAATGTTGGACTTCTGGCGGAAGTTGACTGCTGTGTTTCCTTGCCCTGGAGAGTGTTTCCTTAAATTACCCATAATGACTGCAATATATTTTAGACAGTTGAATTCATTCTATTCACATCAACGTTAAAAGCTAACAACAAATTGCATTTTTTTCCAAATATGTTCTACAAGGTTCACATTCGCTCCTTTTACAATAAATGGTTCTGTATTCATGCAATGTACAATATCTAACGAGATAGACGTTAGTCTAGTAAGATCAGTGTGGGGCCATACTGCACTTCATGTATACATTTGGGTGTAATTTGTTAGAAATGCCACAGCCATCCCCATCAATCCAATGATAGTGAGTCATCTAGTCAGTCATCTGAAACCCACATAGAGAGTCACTTTCTGAATAAGCCTGTGCTGTACCACTGTGTGCATTGTAAGCTATTGTCAGCCTCTCTGTTTGCATACAGGGGATGGTGCACTTAGAAGTGAAGGATTTAACATCGGGCATTCAGGCTTTGGCCTGGTCTAAACAGGTGTTAAGCGATGCTCACGCCATCAGACCCCACTTTAAAACCAGCATGGGACACAGTTTCCACATATATTATGTCCCCGGACACAGCAACGATAAACTGAAGCATCTTCCAGGCTGCGTAATTTTAGTCCACTCTCCATTGGGGAGTTAAGATGCGCATTGAAGCTTAACTAATTGTTTTTTTTGTCTTATTTTCGATGCACAAACTCATCGTTTGGAGGTACAATAACCACTGTTGTAGTTAGTGGAAAAAGTTCCACTGCGGTTAGAACATGAATGAGGTGGGGTTCCTGTGTCTTCTCCTGACCACCCTCTCTGGTGGTGTAGTTTCCTCCGGGGCTGACAGAGGTTTGGGGTCTGCTGTCTGCCCAGAACCCCGTAAGGCTTTTGACGGCTCCTGCTACGACTTTGTTGGAGCGAGGCGGTCGTTCTGGGCTGCCCAGGCGTGGTGTGAGCAAGGCGGAGGACACCTGGCCTTCGTCCGCACCCAGGAGACCGAGGCGTTCCTCCGGTCCCAGCTGGACCTGGAGAGAGACTGGTGGCTGGGCCTGGCCCCGCATGCACCTGCACACGGCAACGCCAGGGAATGGACAGGTAGCGAAAATAAATACGTACAAATTAAGCAGACAGGAATTATGTTTGATTACCCTTAGCATGTTTGGTAAATTATGTACAGTCCTTCAGTTAACATTATCAAAAGTATGAAGCATTATTAAACTGTATTAATTATTAAGCATTATTATAATGTCCTACTAAACCCTATTCTGACATGATGTAATGTGATACAATATTTATTATTTTTCAGCAGATTATGTATTCATATTTCACCTTTTTAGAGGTGAAATATTCTTCACCTTTTTAGAAATGCAACAATTATTTCGGGATTATAATTAAAGAAATTGTTAAAATCCATCAAATCATTGCAAAAATACATCTCAACATATGCTATGCTTATTATTACCTACTCTATTACTTTTGAATTATTTTAGTCAAAGCCAAGCTCAAGATGTCCGGATTTAAACTTTAAACAAGCCGTGTGCACAGGTTCCAGGCTCCGTCTTGACGTGTAGGTTTAGTTTAAATAAATAAGTTTGTTTTTGGTTTAGTCACTTCCATCATTGCTAGTACTGACTGCAATCACAGGCCTTGTATCCAAGCAAGAACCAATAAAATCACTTATGTCAGGAAAATTGTGTCTATACATACAGAATATATTTCTGTTGTGTCTGATTAGAGTCCGCGAGGCACCAATGTGAATTATGATTTAGTTTCTGGGAAAGTCTTAGATACTGAGTTTGTTTGCCTCAGTATAATCTGAAAGCAGAGACCAGTCAGCTTCTTTACAGAATGAATGACTTCCACCAGAGAAAGCTAGTGAAAGTTCCCCCCCCCCCTGTTTAACCCAGCAGGTAGCCTGCATTGGCTGGACGGCTCGGATTTCCTTTATTCCGACTGGGGGAATGGGGTGCCGCCAGAGGTGTGCTCTGCGCACCTCCAGGGAAACTCTTTATTCCGCTGGAAGGCCACCGCAGACTGCCACCAGGAGCTGAACTTTGTCTGCCAGTATGGTCGGTATCTTGGTTTTTTACGACCCATTGCCTCTGAAGATTTAGCACACCAATGGTTAGCCACTTTAGTTTCCCTGTGGTGTAACCCCGGGACGATCACTGGAGGTTTTTGTATTTTTTTGCGCCTCTGCTAACTCCACTCTGACCACACACATTGTTTTCACCATGTGTCAATGCCCCAGTGAATGTATGCCCTTTGGACCACACTAAATGATTGGCAGTTCACTAGTGCCCTGTGGCTATGAATCATTAGGCTGTCTTTCCTTGACTTTGACTTTATGAATGGGGTTTGATTCCCTTTATTTCAGAGTCGGTTCGGGCCATAGCGTGCGAAGGCCATGACGTAGAGCTGCCATGCCCGTCGGGTCACGTGATCAACATCGACGGTGGTTCTTTTGGTCGAGAGAACCCTCACTACTGTCAACGACCCCTCTCACTCTCGACGACATCATTTACATTGCCCACGTCTGAGCAGTGTGCCTCTGTGGATGTTTTAAATATACTAGCAGGTACGCAGTCCTGTCTTAACAACCAGTCATTAACCAGTAACCATATGTAGTGGATTGAATAGGTGAGCATCATGACTTTCTTTTTTGTGCAAAACAATTTGATTCATTGAGCCTTTCTTCAGCTTTAAAGAGCAGATTGCCTAAGCGGGGGATGGGTCATAAATATGACACTGGTTTCCCCATGAAAATATAGCCCTGACATCAGAGCCTATAGAAGAAGCTCAATGCGCTTCAATACGCCATGTCACACCCAGGAGAACACACACGCTCGAACACAAACACACACACACACACAGGTAAATATTGACTTCCCCGGTTGAATAGAGGACTGACTATAATGCACTATTGTCTGGCACCAACCAAAACTGATGACATTTAAAACTGACTTGGCTTTAGGACTTATTTGCAGATGTCAATCAGCTTTGTATCATTACCATGAGGTTAGTATATGCAAATTAAATATGTTTAACTTCCCTTCATGCTGCCTGCCCGCAGTTCCCCCTGCTACTGCAAATGAGCGCAGGGATTTAGCTGCAGGCAGCGTCGAGGAAACTTTTATCGTCTGCATATATTAATGGTAATGGTACAAAGCTGGTTGAAATCGGCGGGGTAGCCTAGTCTTTTAAAAATAATTATAACCTGATTATATAAAAATAAATAAAGATTGACTGATTATAATTCTGGTAATTATAACGAAGATGATGGTGGTTTAAATTAAGAGAAATAATTTAAAAAAACATAGAAATGATTTTTCTCTCATTCTATATAATTTCCCCCTTATCCAGACAATACATATATCTACTGGTAGGCCTATATCCACTCCAAACTTTCCAACTTGGCTATGTTACAGTCCGGTTAACAAAGAAGTTGAATGTGGCAAAATATCCCAAACCCCCAAAAGTGTTGAAACATTAACCATATTAATATTAACAGCTGATATGACTGTCAATTTGGATTTAAATGTAACCTGTCTCTCCCTCTCCGTGTGTCTCTTAGAACAGTGCGACGGACTCGAGGTGTGTCGGGCCAGCGTGGTTCAGTCTCTACTGGGCGAACCCTGTCCTATCCATGGAAGCTATCTGTCTGTCCAATACCACTGTGACGACGGTCAGTCAGCACCTATTTGCCTACCGCTCACTCTACGCATTTAACAACGTGTACCCATGACAAACCCTTTCATTATTCCCTGATAGACAGAGATTGGTTGCGGTAATTACTTTGTAAACGTTGTAAACTACTTTAATGCTACTTTCTCAACATAAAAGCTTAATAATTTTTTTAGTAATATATACATTTTGCTGGCCTGCCTCCAGAACGCTGGGCTAATTCTTTCATGCGGTTATCGTTCCTCACAGCACTGAAACTATCAGTAAACAAGCGTGGCATGGTCTCAGAAAGTGTCAACATAAGAGTGTTTTGGAAGCGGCGACTATTCCCAGATCACAGCACCTGTCTGCTGGCGACCGGTGACGGGCATTTCACACGATTACAGAGAACACAAAGGTGAGCTATCAGTCAAGGTAAGGTCAGGAGAGGTAAGGAAAGAAAGGTTACAGTTAAGGCAAGATAATGTTTAGGAAGGGTCAAATTAGAGGAGATAAGATAACCAGATAATAATAATAACTACAAAAACAATAGGGATCCAACCTGTTGGCTTGGACCCCTAATAATAATAATAGATCAAATATACAATGAGAAAATATTCGCACGTTGCAGCAGAAAGAACAGGACAGGTATGATATCTAAAAGAGACAAAACATACGAAGCCATCTCAATATGCAAAAACGACACCACATAAACAATTTATTGTACCGAGGTCTATATACGTCTCGCCTCTCAAAACCCAACCCTAACGTCACCGTCGTGAGAGGTGGAAACAGGTCAAGCTGGCCAATAGGGAAATGATAAAACTCATGGGCCAATCACCCGTGAAGTGGATTCAATTGATTACAGAAACATTGATAAAGAAAAAGAAAGCCCACAACCTAAGAGATGAAGACTCTTCGGGCATACAAGCTAAAGAGACAATGAAGACGCATACTGAAAACCATATGGAGAGGGTGTGTCGGAATCTTCTATCCCCTAGGCAACATCGCAACCTGGAACATCAGGACCATGTTCACAGCAGGGAAGACGACAGTCATCTCTGATGAGATGAGGGGATACAGGGTTTCTATCCTCGGCCTCTGCGAAACCAGATGGCTCCAGTCAGGAGAAGTCAAATTGGTCAGTGGTGTGAGTCCATACTCTACTCTGGACACGCAGATGAAAAAGCACCACACCCGGAGGGAGTGGCATTTATGCTCTCCAAAGAAGCACAGAGGGCCCTCGTCAGCTGGGAGCCCATACATTCAAGAATCATCACTGCAAGATTCCAAACCACCCATAAAATAATCAACCTTCAAATCATACAGTGCTATGCACCCACCAACAATACTGATGAGTGTCACGCTCTACTGAGGAGACTGGCAGATTAGAAACCAAAAGCACGACTCAGAGACAAGCAAATACAATGATATTCCGATCTTTACTTCGTCAAGCAAATCAACGGGGACGGGGCGGAGATCGAGTCGGGGACAGACAGGATCGGGAAACCGGGACAGAAGACAGGCGAACGAGGATCCAGAGGGACGAGACGGGGAACGTAGTCAGGGACAGGCAGGGTCGGGAAGCCGGGACAGGAGACAGGCGAATTGCTGGAGAGACTTGCATGAACCTAACAGCGAAGACAATCTGGCAACAGGTGAACAGTGTTCAGCCAACTTAAAGGCTCCACTAATCACCTGACGCAGCCGAGCTGCGAGGGTGAAAGGGGCGTGACGGACAGACCGTGACAGATGAGGAACTAAAGGACAATTTCTACAACCAGCTACAACATCTACTCCAGACTAGAAAAGAAAGAGACCTTCTCTTACTCATGGGCGACATGAATGCCAAGGTGGGAAATAACAACAATGGATACTAACTGGCTATGGGAAAGCATGGACTTGGCACCATGAACGAAAATGGGGAGAGATTTGCAGATGTATGTGCTGACAACAATCTGGTTATAGGAGGTACTCTTTTCCCCCATAAACCCATCCACAAAGCCACCTGGATATCACCTGACCACACTACCGAAAACCAAATCGACCACATATGTATAAACAGGAAGTTTAGGCACTCTCTCCTGGATGTACGAGTGAAGAGGGGGGCAGACGTCGGGACAGACAACCACTTACTGGCTGCAAAACTCCAACTTAAGCTAAAGCGCTGCAACAAGCCCTCTGACAGCAGAACAAAATTCAACCTACAGCTCTTCCAAGACATTGGAACAACTGAACTGTACCAAACCACCCTACAGAACAGGTTTCAAGCCCTGCAAGATCTCCAACAATCAGTGGAAGAGTACTGGAACAGCCTGAAAAACATATGGAAGGAAACATGCCTAGAAGTGGTGGGGAAACCAACAAAACACAAACCCTGGTTGTCAACAGAAACACTGAAAAGAATAGAAGAGAGGAGGGCAAAAAAGGAAACACTAAACAAATGCAAAACCCCAGCAAGAAAGGCAGCAGCCCACAAAGACTACGAGTTAGCAAAGAAGGAGGTGAAGAAAAGCGCTAAATGTGATAAACAGAATTACATCGAGGCCTTGGCACAAGAAGCACAGGAAGCAGCTGGAAAAAACAACCTCAAGGACCTATACATGACCACCAAGAAACTGGCCGGAAAGTTCAGACAGACGAACACACAAATCCGTGATAAACAGGGACGACTCGTTACCACCAAGGAAGAACAACACCAAAGATGGACAGAGCATTTCAGGGAGCTGCTCAATAGACCACCCCCTGTCCAAGAAATAGAGTTTCCACCAGCAGCACACATGCTTAACATCAACTCTGCCCCCCCAACAAGATCTGAGGTAAGGAAGGCAATTAAGGCACTACGACGTGGCAAAGCAGCATGGCCAGATGACATCCCAGCCGAGGCCCTACATGCTGTTGAAACCTCAACCACCATGCTATACCAGCTGATCAAGGAAATATGGGAGGATGAGGAAAATATACCAGCAGACTGGAAGGGTGGGCTTATTGCAATCATTCCTAAGAAAGGAGACCTCAGGGATTGCAATAACTACCGAGGAATCATGTTGCTATCGACGCCAGGCAAAGTGCTCAACCGCATCATTTTAGAGAGACTGCGAAAGGGGGTTGACGATGAGCTGAGAGAGAACCAAGCTGGTTTCAGAAATGGAAAATCATGCAGTGACCAAATTGCTACCCTCAGGATCATCGAGAGAATGGAACACACCTGTTTACGTCAATTTCATTTACTTGGAAAAAGCATTTGACAGTGTAGAACGAAAGCGGCTATGGAATTTAATGGCACACTAAGGAATCCCCCCCAAATACATAAACATCATCAAGAACACATACCAGGACATGCAATGCCAAGTGCTCCACCAGGGACAGGCACAAGAAACATTCACAGTGCTCACCGTGAAACAGGGCTGCCAGCTTTCCCCTTTCCTTTTTCCTCTTGTGCATTGACTGGACCATGAGCAAACTACCCACAATAAAAATACTGGCATCCAATGGAGTCTGACAGAACAGCTAGAGGACCTCGACTTTGCAGATGGCATTGCACTACTCTCACATAGCCACCAGCAGATGCGAGAGAAATCCCAACTGCTAGAAACAGCAGCAGCAGAAGGACTGGGGCTTAAAATAAACGGAGCAAAAACCAAAACAATGCGGATAAACAACAAAAGCATGAGTCCTATAAACATCGGGGACCAAACACTGGAAGAGGTCATCAAATTTACATATCTGGGAAGTGTGATAGCTGTGGACGGTGGGACAGAGGAAGATGTGAAGTCAAGAATAGAGAAAGCAAGAACAACATTCAACATATTAAATAATATCTGGAAAACTAAAAACATCTCACTCAATACTAAGCTCAAAATCTTCAACGTCAAATCTTTACTGCTGTATGGATCAGAAACCTGGAAGACCACCAATACCATCACCAATAAACTGCAGACTTTCATCAACCACTGCCTTAGACGCATCCTCAGGATCTTCTGGCGAAACCGTATCAGTAACACCAACCTGTGGGAACGCACCAATCAAGAGCCAATAGAGATACAGCTGATAAAGAGAAAGTGGAGCTGGATAGGTCACACACTAAGAAAAGGCAAAACAGCAATAACCAAACAGGCACTAACATGGAACCCACAAGGCAAACGGAGCAGAGGGAGGCCCAAAAACACCTGGAGAAGGAGCACAGGAGATGGCTTACACAGGAGAATGAATACAAAGGCCTAACTAACTAACTATATACGTCTGATTTAAATAATGTTCATTTGTATTATCGGTCTACATCGGCGTTATTGTCGTCAGGCAATGTAGGCTCCTGCTTCATGTGCACGATCAACATTAAAGCTATAGAACACGAGGTACACAACTGAAGCAGTTTCTTTGTTGAAGAACCAAAGCACAAACAAGCGGTCCACTGTGGACAACCACTAGACCGCTGTTTGTTTACCCATCAGGGAAGAGGACCAAGTGAGAGAAGAGATGCAGTTAGCACACACACACAGCGGGTAGACATCCTCCCACTCACACAAACACATACACACATACAAACACACACACACACACACACACACACACACACACACACACACACACACACACACACACACACACACACACACACACACACACACACACACACACACACACTCTATGCCATTCTGTCGTTTGTCTCTTAGTTCTTTACTTAGTTCTTTTTTTATAGTTCAGTTTAAGTAGCAGGGTTGAAACCCTAGAAAGACTTTGATCTCTGCCTCCTTCTCTGTGCCTCTCACAATATGCAGTATAGACATTGTACTTCATCTATATACATATTTATTCTGCATATGATGCTCCCTTTCACACAATTAAATTTATGATTTTTTTTTGCCCATTACTAATTTATATTGACTTGCTTGCACCGTGAAAAACCCAAGCATTTCCTTGCCATTACATTGAACTTCTCACCTTAGGGCGCACTCACACTAGGCCGTCTTTACCGTGCCCAAGAACGTTTTTCCCCCTAAAGTCTAGATCGTTTGTCTAGTGTGAGCACACCATCCGTACTCAAGTACAGTTCAATTCTGTGGCCTCATTACACTTCGGAGAGGTGTGCTCAGGCCACGGTACAGATGCTAATGAGCCCACACGTGCAAACGCATACGTATGTACAAGAGACAACCGTACTCAAGCCCAGTTGAGATTGCTTAGTGTGAGCACAGGCCAGCGGCACAATGGGGGGCGGGGGCAATCGTACTTGAGTACGGTACAGGGCAACTTTGACTACTATGAGTGAGCCCCTAGAAGGTTAGAGCCTGCGGTTGATGGATGAATGGAGTGACCGTTACCAACCCGTTGGGGGGGATCTTTCCCTACAGGTCGGAGAGCAATGTTGTGCACCGATATGTCCGGCCTGGGGTATATACGCTGAGGGTGGAATGTTCCGGCGGCAACGGTGGCGGTGAGATGGATGACGTCAGCGCTCAGACGGTGGTCGTGATCGGAGGACACAGGACGGAGCTCCGCGACCTCACCTGTCACTCGGGTGACTTGTTATCGGCTGAAGACGGCTGCACGGCCCTACTGGGGAGACCCCTGGAGGTCCGGATGAACGGGGCATCAGGCAAGAAAGCCGAAGAGCAGACACGGGTTGTGTCCTCCATTCACCCATTCAACCTATTATCTATTATTCTCTCTGCGAATTTTTCCGTTATTAATTATTCGATTGTCAAATTTGAAAACCCGGACCGTAACCCTAATCCCTAACTCTAACCTAACACTAACACGAACCCTAACCCCTAACCCTAACCCTAACCCTAACCCTAAAGTAGGCAAGGCAAGGTAACTTTATTTATGTAGCACTTTTCATACACAGGGCATACTCAAAGTGCTTCACATAGAAACATCGGCAAATGTACGGATTAATGGTATATTTTTGAAGTACAGATTAGAGAGCAGCTGGGGTTAAGGTATACATGATACAGGACATACTGCTTTTGTCTGGGTTCACTACAGCGACTACACACCACGTTGTCTGTCTAACTTTATTGCAGAACTTACTTCATCATTCTTTCATGTGTGTTTGTGTAGGGACCCCTGGTATCACCTACACCCTCCTCCGGCCTGGGGGGGGTGTGCTGGCCAGCTCCATGGCTGCCGTCGGGGACGTCCGCCCCAGCCTCGCGGTGGGCTCAGCCGCCCTGGATCTTCTGGGGCTGGGCTGCCATCCCCTCAGCCTGCACGCCTCTGGCAACAGCCCCGGCCTCCCTCAGACACAGGACCTGCAGGTGACGCACTACTATACCATTGTTATGCTGCACTAATACAACGCAAATACTTATCGCACTATCGCCCTGTGGGTTATGACTTGGTCAACGGTTGTGGTGAAGTAGCTTTTTTTATTTAGGACTTTCTTCAACCAGATATATATAGATGTTTATATTCAAAGCTTCTTACCGTGAATTCAGGATCTTGCCGTTAATGAGGTGGTTTGGCCTGGGGCTAGATGTCTCTTTGTTTGAATTCTGCAGCCTATAATGATCATATTAGAAGATAAACTGTATAATTAAGGAAGAGCTCATTAAGGAACAGGTAGGGCCTTGACAGTCAACAAAGTCATTGTTATCAATAAGCAGACTGGGATATCCACGCCCTCCCTCCTCCACCCACACCAGATGGATATAATTCAAGATATTATTCAAATGTTCAGCTGTGCTTCTGCCATTGTATGATATAACCACCAGTAATTTATTGCATTTATCTAGCTCCATTCAAAACAACCAAAGCACTTTGCAACACGTGTGTGTGTTTGCGTGTGTGTGCGCGTGTGTGTGCGCGTGTGTGTGCGCGTGTGTGTGCGCGTGTGTGTGCGTGTGTGTGTGTGTGTGTGTGTGTGTCTGATTGTGTGTGTGTGTTTGTGTGTGTGAGTGTGTGTATGTGGAAGAATTAACTTGCATCTCAAGCGAATGGCAGCTGGCAAAACAGCCAGACCTGAGAATCAACAGCCATTTCCATGTTCTGCAGAGTGAGAGAGAGAGGGGGTTTCGATGCGCCAATTAACGCCTGATCTAATTACACGTTGGGGTTCACTGTTTGCTGTGATGTGTTGCGTCGCATATGTAGGCTTTTTCTATCGTACTTTGAAGCTATTTCCATGGCAACAGGTTGGGAATCTCAGAGAGCGAGCAAAGTATCACCTTTTACTTTCTCCAGGATTAATTTTAAGGAGCAACACGTTTAAGCCCAAGATCACCGCTGTGACATATTTTTTGAATTTTTGTGTTGAGCTATAAGGCGAAATTCAGCTCTATTTGCTTTGGGCTTCAGAAAGTAACTTTTCTTATTATTTTTCTGTGATCTTTGGTTCAGATGTGCGTGTTGGAAAGCATAGCAGGTCTATCTGCATCGGTGGTGTCAGAAGATGGCAGCTGTCTGCAGTCCTCAGATGTTTCCATCAGGGTTTCACTGCAAAAAGGAAGTCTTGTGAGGCTTGTTTTTCTCCTCTCTGGACTAAACGGATCCTTCTCCCAAAGCAGGGAAATGCTCGGAAAAACAGCCTTGTATAGCATCAGAAACCCTTTCCAAGGTACGCAAACAAATTATCCAAAAGTAGTAGTTAAACTACATAATGAAGCAACCACTTTTCATTATATTGATTCAATAGAAATATATACATGTACACGCACAGTAGACTCAAACTTAACTAAGTTAAAACTACATTATTAACATTGTTGGTAAAAGATGAATCGTTGTAGCTCTAGATAAAGTTTAGACCGAGGACATTTTGGGTTGAAGCCCCAAACTTTTCTTCTTGGAGTTAAATACCCTAGCCTTTCCCCATAGGACTAATTCAAACCTGTTATTATTCCTTTTCACCACTGTTGAATTGTTAGTATCATTTTTTCATTGCAGGCCCTTTCCATATCAGACTGAGAGCTTCTAACAGACTGTCCTCTGTGGAAATGCTTGTGGTTTGTTGTGGCTGTGATGCCATTGGTCAACCCTCCCTAATGGCCTATCAGATGAACACCCTGTTGAAAACCAGCATTTCAAGCTTCTGGAAGGTTGTTGCCTTTTTTCTCTGTTTATTCATACTTTTTAGGAGTGTTATATTATTTTATATTAATATTCATACATGTATGAATATTGTATGCTATATGATATTATATACGATGATGTTATGGACAATCTTAATTGCATTCATATCTAATATGATTAAATTATCATTTTTAATAATGCATTTTTCTTTTTGGAAGGTAAATGCCTTTCTCACACAAATAACAAATAATCTGTCTTATCATGGTTATCGTGCATTTTAAACGAAACATATGCTATACATTACTATATATTTTCAATATCACGGTTACTAAAGTGTACTGTTTAAAATTGGCACCATGTCATACATAGGGCCTTAATGACTTAATGAAAAGAGCATACGGTATTAATATTGAAGGTTCACTTCCAGAAAGAGGCCCGTGTTAGAGTGGTCCGATCGGTGGGTTTAAGGATCACAGCCACGCCCGACAGCACAATGACCAACCGCCACAACAGTGTCATACTGAGCGGCACGGATGGCTACCCTGAGGCCAGCATCGACATCCTCAAATACGAGTGGAAATGCGGTGAGAACCCGATTATAAACACTTAAACACAGCCACAGAATCTCAGACTCTCTCAGACTTCTCAGGTCAGAGCAGAAACCCTCCAACCCTAGGCCCCTATTTAAAAAGAGTATTAGTGGGAGGCAAAATCTCATGTTATGTAAAAAGCAATTTTATTTGTCATATTGTAGTTTATTCATATTTTAAAATGTGATCTCTTCATAATGCCTCTTATTAGTGTCCTGTCCCTCTCTTGCCTCCAAATTACCCATCTGTGATGAATAAATGACGTTCACATCTTGTGTCATTTTGCCCTCTGCCCTCTGTCCAAATATAGCTGGTTGTGTTGAGTGGTGTTCTAGTGCCAGGATGATCTAAGACCTTGGACCTCTTTCCACAGATCACTGTAGATGCCAAGATGTGTGGCCGACCATGATCCATGAGGTGACTAAGGACTGCCTCCCGAATCCGTTTGAATATTACGAATACAACCTTTTTGTGTACGACAACGAAGGCAACCCAAAGGACTTTGGATCGACGTGTATCACTGTTTCACCACCTAAATTCCCCTCCACGACAATAGGGTACGTTCCATGTACTCTAAACGCAGGTTCAAGTTTAAACATAAGAAGTTTTCCATTAGGTAGGTACACGATTCTCTACTAAAGAGAACGACTGAGGATCTGCATGAAGTGAGGTTGATGTGTCGTTCAAATGACTATAACAGGAGAACTGCAGATACTGGAGAACCAATCTATTGCGAATCAACACGCAACAGATCGGCCATCTGTTGCGTGTTGTAGGCCATCTGTTACTTACAGCGGCTATTCAACTATTCAATATTAGATGTAAGCGATAAGTAGCATGATATGGATGTTTTTTACTGTTGTATCATGCATCACTATAAGTAGATCAAACCCGATGCGAGAGCCACAAAACATGATATTTTTGTTGTTTTTTGTTTGGTTTGATGTTCCTTACGATCTCTCTCAGGTGTGATAGTGGTTGTGACACAGTCAAAGTGGACACTGATGTAAGGGTCACACTGCAGTGTCGGGAAGACTGCCCCACTGTGGTCTGGAACATCGAGGATCCCAACAGCGAAGACAGCTTGGCAAGTTGATAAAAAATATCCTTAAAAGATGTATGTCGTATCGTAAAAAGCATTGTATCGCCCATAAAAGCACCTGGTTGAAGCTAGTTACTCTTTTCAAAGGTTGGGTCAATGAGTTGCTACCAGTCATCAGGCAAGAGGCCCCTGAAAGACCCAAAGATGGGTGGGAAAGATTACACTGTGGGCAAGGAAAGACTGGCAGAGGCCTTGGCTAGTGGTCGGAATCTCACTGTTGTCGCCTACGGTGAGTATGCATGCTACATCTATGCTGATAGCCATATATAGAGACAGATGGATGCAGATTGTGTCAATCTTCAATATAAAACAATGCTGCATAGGGATTCCTGAGTTTCAGTTGGATTGTATTTAGTTAAGGCACATTTTACTAACCCACTCTCTGCAGACTTTCTGATGCGCATGTTGACACACAGCCAGGTACAAATGGATGGATCATGATAACGATGGTTAGCCAAAAAAACAATGTTGTGGAGGTGCACCAAACAGTATCAGTAACTGTCAACAGGAGACTTTCAACAAAGCTCCCGTCAGCGTCTCCAATCCTCCCCTCATCAGGGCAACTATGAATTTAGCTTTACTCTACCCATGATGTCGAGTGAGAGTCAAGAATGTATGATGGATAGATCCGCCTATCAGGCAGCGACTCATTTTCTCAGGAACTGCATCGGGCTTACTGATAAATACACATATACCAGTGTGAATGCATCCAACTCCATTTACGTCTTTAGAGAGTGAAATAACCTATTATTCTTGTTGCCGGATCGTCTACACATCTTATCACAAATGATTAGTGTTTACTATTTATGGTACATGTATATTCATCGTAGTACAAAGTTGACTATATCTATTGTTTTGGTTTTACACCATACTTTTTTTTAAATGTTATTCAAGCCAATTCAAATATTCATTTATTGTTAATTTATTGCAACTGTAAATGACATGCGGTTTTTCTCTTACACTATAGGAACAAACGTTGATGGATATGCAACATACACTATCGATCTTGTCGGCACTTCCACTACTAAATCTAGAAAAACCAGGGGGGCTCCAAACCTTAGGAAAAAGGATGATGATGATGATGATGATGATGATGATGATGATGATGATGATGATGATGATGAGGATGATAAGAAGGAAAAGGAAGATAAGGATAAGAAGGAAAAGGAGGATAAGGATAAGAAGGAAAAGGATGATAAGGATGATAAGGATAAGAAGGAAAAGGAAGATAAGGATAAGAAGGAAAAGGATGATAAGGATAAGAAGGAAAAGGATGATAAGGATAAGGATGATAAGGATAAGGATGATAAGGATAAGAAGGAAAAGGATGACAAGGATAAGGATGATAAGGATAAGAAGGAAAAGGAAGATAAGGATAAGGATGATAAGGATAAGGGTGATAAGGATAAGAAGGAAAAGGATGATAAGGATAAGGATGAAAAGGAAGATAAGGATAAGAAGGAAAAGGAAGATAAGGATAAGGATGATAAGGATAAGAATGATGAGGATGATCAGGATAATGAGGCTGATAAGGATAAGAATGATCAGGATAATGGGGATGATAAGGATAAGAATGATCAGGATAATGGGGATGATAAGGATAAGAATGATCAGGATAATGGGGATGATAAGGATAAGAATGATCAGGATAATGGGGATGATAAGGATAAGGATGATCAGGATAATGGGGATAATGAGGATGATCAGGATAATGAGGATGATAAGGATAAGGATGATCAGGATTATGAGGATGATAAGGATAAGGATGATCAGGATAATGGGGATGATCAGGATGAGGATGATAAGGATGATAATGATCAAAATGATGATAATGACCCTACGGATGAAAATGATGATGAGGATAAGGACGATACTCCAAAACCTCCATCATGTGAAATCTCACCTTCAAAAGGAACTGTTCTTACGGGTTTCAAGATTAGCTGCAAAAGTGAAAGAGAATGCCCAAACTGCAAATACCAATTTAAGACCTCAACGGGTAAGTCGTTTAAAATTACAGTGTTTGTGGATAACATAAAAAATCGTATTAATAAGAATAACTACATCTATATTCAATTGGATGTACCATCCAAACCGTGTAATAATATCAAACGAGTGCATACATTCTCAGCCTATGATGGCTCCTGTGGGGATCGAACCCCTAACCATGACCTTTAGCCAAGTTGTTTAAAGTACCAAGTTTAGCTGCGCCACAAGACCCCAATCATTTCTAAGATCTCTTGGTTGTGGAACCATAAGCCAGCCAAGTTTGCTCATGAATTGCCCTACACTTGATGTTCTAGTGGGGAGGAACTAAACAACATTATTGAAATAATGAAGCCGAGAATTTTTAGATACTTGGGTCAGAGATGGTTCACTTGAGTTAGAGAGGGTTAAGTTGAGGTATTGGGCTGCAGATAGTTAACTTTGGGTATTAGACTAGAGATGGTTAAGTTTAGGTTTTAGGTTAGAGATGGTTAAGTTTAGGTACTAAGTTAAGGGAAGTTTTTGTTTAGGCATTGGGTTAAAGAAAGTTTTTACTTGGCTGGGGGGTGCCTGTTTAGTCTCATGTTCTACTGTCGGTTATGTTGTCTGTAGTGTGTTTTACCGTTGTCCCTTCGCAGGTGTCCATCTGTACTGTGGTGACAAGAGTGAAGTCAAATCTCTGTTCCTTCCGGCTGGACTGAGAGATTCAGAGAACAAGGTGACCATCGACGCCACCATACAAGGAAGTAGCATCAGCATGATAGCAGAGGTCGGTCAAACCATTGATTCAACTGATATGTATGTGAATTCCTGATATTTTTCAATGCGTCACTATCTTCTACAGATACATGTTACATTATGGAGCAGGGCTCTGACCCCACTGCCTACAAGGCTTCACATTCTATTCAGTGGGAGCTCCCATCATTCATTGCTTCAACGTTCAATCCATCTCCCTCTCCCAAGTTTTATATTATTTATAGTTATATTTGTTTCCCTTTCCAGAACAAATTTTGTTCATAATATAAATCTGACCCGACTGAATACAGAGATGCAGAACACGCATGAATTTCCATGTGGACGTTGAATACAAGTATGAAATTGAAATAAATAAAAGCTGAATCCTAGTGGGACATTTGACGCATTGAATTCATTGTAAGTGGCTTTGACTAAAATGCTAGATTAAACATCGTCAGAGCAGCCATGCGTTTTCACAGAAGCACCAAAGGAGATGCTGTGAACCGGTTGGTCATTTCATTGCATCATTGATGGGTTATTGTAGCGCTGCTCTGTGGCGACGCGATACACACTGCATTGGTAAACGCAGAGAGGTGGGAGACAAAGGGCCTCAGACGCAGGAACCTCCATCCCTAGAGTCTCGAGTCGCCCCCCCTTCCAGCTGTGAGGCAGCAGGGCTAACCCCTGGCGCTGTCTGGGACGTGTGTCTGTGAGCAGGTTATAGAGCCAACCGACATTCCCAGTGGGGGGGACCTGCAGGCCGTGTGGGACGGGGCCGTGGCTGACCTGGAGGAGCAGGGTCTGCTGGCCATCGAGACCCTGGCCCAGCTCATCCAGTCCGTGGGCAAACAGCTCCTCCGACAGACGGACAAATCCCAAGCGAGCCCCAGGATGAAGGTGATCCCGTGAACACACGCACAAAGCCATGCGTGATGTACTAAGTCAGTTCTAAATGATGAACCTGATGACCTAAATATATTTTAGCACAGTGTTTCCCAACATTCAGCTAATATACAAATTAGTTGCGGGAGAATGCTGATGAACATCATTTTAAAAGTTAGAAAGGTCTCATAAAGCTCCTGTTTAATCAAACAAAGATGCAGACCCAAACAAGGTGGGAAACAAGTGCTTACGATGTTTCTATGTGAAGAAATGTATAGTTTTTCTGTGTAATGCTGTGCTTGTTTGACACCCTTGAAGCTACCTGTTCGGGTATGAGTTGAGCGTTTGGTTCACAGTTGTGGTTTGGCTCTGCAGCTTTGGGAGAAGATGTTGCAGCTACTAAAGCAGACGAACACGAGAGCCCTATGTGCCACCACGAACAAGAACAAGCTGAATGCTGAGGTCCTGGGGTCCATCACACCGCTGGGCGAAGAGTTCAACCTTGCCCAGCAGGTGCCTTTTGTTTATGCTAATCCACAGGCAGGAATCTTTTTTCTGTTGGTACGCAAGATTATGCGCAAGGTTATACTAATTACGCTCAATATTTTAGTTGCTACCATCGTATTTTTAAATTTTTTAAAAACATCAAAACAGTGTAGAAACTGTTGTCCCATTCAGAAGCTGCTGTTAAGTCGACAGGGGATAAAATACCCCAAAATTCATTAGAATGAGAGCAGCATAACTAGGAATGTTCCTTCCAAGCACACACAGCATAAATGACAAAGGTGATACACTGCCTTAAAGACTCGCAGCAACCCCTTCGTTAAGGCCTTGTTAATATACCAGCAAAAACCTCCACAACAGTGTTCTTTAAGGTGAATAGGCGCTGGGTAGCCTATAGTTAAGGCCGTCTGAACCCCAAAAGGTACGGGAATTGATCCCGGATGTCCATAGGATCAGGATCAGGCTCTCCTAAGGGAGGTTCTTTACCTGCTGCCGAATGACAATGTAAAAAAGTCAATGTTTCACTCTGGGTCGCTGTCGTTAAAGCATCTGCTGAATTAGTAAATAGAATGGACACTGGTTCGAGGATTCAATAGAGCAGACCCTTTCAATTTATTCTTCACCCCTGAGCAGAATAATACCCAGGCAATTCAACACAATTAGAATGATAGCAATGGCCTTGAGCCGGGCAAATAAACCAGACAATGTTTACCTTCCTTATATAAATAGATGTGGGTTTCTCAGAACAACAGTATGTGGTTTAGTTCATTCAAAGCACGAGTTTCGATGGGTTTCGTCAGAGGCTATAAACAACAAGTAGCTCATTAAGAAGGATTTTCCCTTTCGAACTCAAAAGCAGAGCTAAAAGGACTTGTGGCTTTTCTGTTTATTTTCCCTATTCAAGAGAAAACTGGCCTCAATGGCGCAGGGCCTGAGCTCATCCATACTCTCTGGGGACAAAGGCAATGACGTGGAGACACTGTCATTAGCTGGTTCAATTGTGAACATCATCAGCTACATACTTGACTCCGCCTCTGAGGCAAGTGCCCCTACCTTCTACTGATTAAACACACGTTGAACTTTCATTTCATCCTATGAAATACAAATCAAGATCAAATGAGATACACACACTTTTTCCAATCTACGAATGTGACACATGACCTGAAGACGTTGCACTCTGCTGTTGGCTATAACCAGTACTCAATGTTCTTTTCTTTGCAGAAAGAGGTTTTGGATGTTCTTCTTGACACACTTGACACGGTACAGAATGCCCTGCTGAGGGACAAACAGGTTGATTCCGGGCCTGTAAGTGTCCATGCAGCGGGCGTTGGCCTGCTTGTCAATAGGTAAGCCCAGGGCTCCACTCAACATGCTTTGCGCAACGCCATCAAGTTGCTATTGTTAACCAATTCCGCAAGGAACGCCACAAGTTGATTTATTATTTGCGCATGCAAAACAATCAAAGAATAAATTACAAAGATATCTAAATATCTAACTAGCCATCTAATTATTTCTCTTCATTTCTCAGGGTCAGTCCAGGCAAAGGACTCACAGATCCTATAGTTGCTCCAGACCCAAACTCTCCTCGGTTTACGTTCCCACCCGTCATCACTGAGCTCCTCTCAGCCTCGGCCGTGGTAGACGTGCGAGTAAGCCAACGATCCATTTGAATCCCCTCCCTGCACTATCGGGGCATCTTTTCAATGATTGGTATGGGGAATCCATCTTGCCTGTCAAACACTGGTGGATCAAATTAAATAAATCTTAACGGCAGATAAATTATTTTCCGATCTTTTCTGTCCTCTCTTTTATTGACTCTTGGATCATCCCTAGCGCAGCTTTAATGAGATGCATCTTAACTCACTGTAATTGTAGTTGTTTTGGCTAAGAGTGTCTAGACATTCACTAATTAGTGAAACCTTTCTCTGTACATTCTACGACAGTGTTACATGGAGGTTTCGTGATTGGTTTTGATTTGTTTCTCTCCCTCTCCCACTCCCTCTCCCTCTCTCCCTCTCCCTCTCTCCCTCTCTCCCTCTCTCTCTCTCCCTCTCCCTCTCCCTCTCTCTCTCTCTCTCTCTCTCTCTCTCTCTCTCTCTCTCTCTCTCTCTCTCTCTCACCACAGATGAGATACACGTGGTCAAACCCGTTTTCTTGGAAGAAACAAGGCGACATCAGCGGCATGGTCTCCGCCATGTCCTTAAGCGAGCCCGACGGCTCCGCCCTACTGCTGGGCGACATGCCAGACTACCTGGAGGTCAGTACCTCTGGCGTCGACCCCCATCCAACCAAGGCGCTACTGAAGCAGCCGGGCACACACCGTATTAAACATGAGCCCAGGGTTGGCCGGTGACAGGCCTATTGTCCATACCCTCTGGCTATAGCATTGTCTGCTGTCGGCCCGCAGATTGTCATGCCAAGACCGGTCGGGCCGCAGCAGGAAAGCTCGTTCGTTTTGGACCTGGCTAATCAGAGCACTGTAGTCCTTTCCGTCCCCGCAACTGAGGAAACACTGCTGATCAAGGTCTGGTTGTAATGACGGGTTTGTCTCCGGTGTTGTGCTGTGTGTGTGGTCTGTGGGCGTCTCTCATGTGTTCTCTGGTAAAACTAGATGACGAAGATGAATGCTGATGATAGGGATGATGGTAGTGGGGATGATAATGATAATGATGAAAAATTATAACATGAATGTAGTCATGACCACAAACCAAATATCCTGTGTGTGATTAACAAAGTACTTATTTTCTGGGTCTGACAAGTGGTAGTTAGATTTTCCACTGTATCTTGTGATGTGTATTGTTGCTGTAAAGATTCCCCACAGTGATGTGATGATTTATTCATGGTTTCATAGTTTCTACAAAGTGAAATGATGGCTCAATCATAGTTTCCCCACAATGAAGTGATTGCTCATTCACAATTTCCCTAAAGTAGAGCGACGGTTCATTCATAGATTTTACCCTCGGTGGATCCGCTGCCGGTCAATGTATACCTGGGCCACGGTGTCTTCCCCACCACATCAAACTACTCTCTCATGACCAAGATGCCCCACGAGGGAACCACACAAGGTACACATCGCTGCTGACCAGATATATGAACGTCTGTATTGCATGTAGAAAGAGATTAATTTATGAATATTGCTGGGTATGGCGTGTATGTGGGTATGTGTATATGTTTGCATGTGTGAATGCATAATGTGCATAATATGTAAGCATCCATATGTGTCTGTGTGTTTGTTTACATAAACTTGTGTGTGTGTGTGTGTGTGTGTGTGTGTGTGTGTGTGTGTGTGTGTGTGTGTGTGTGTGTGTGTGTGTGTGTGTGTGTGTGTGTGTGTGTGTGTGTGTTTATACAGAGGAGAGATACACGTGGTTGGTGAACCCAGAGGAGCTGGGGGGGAACGATGGCGAGTACTTCCTGGTCCTGAGGCCTGTCGTCGGCCCAGGGATCAAGTCCATCGACGCCACCGTAGACATATCTGTCTTCACCAGCAGCTGCAAGTTCTGGAACAAGACAAAGTTGGAATGGAGTACCCGCGGTTGCCGGGTGAGTGCTGCCAAGGACCTCGCCTCAGGAAAAGCCGGCGGCAATGCGTGCATCACACTGTGACGGTATCTTTAAACACAACAACTTAAAACGCTCCACTTTAGTTGATCGAGTAGTTTGTTTTTCTGTTTCAATGTAGCTGACGAATGTACCTCTGTGATTCTCTGAAGACGTTATTTATCTCTTTTTGTTTCTCGGTTACTCGCTGTGTTTTTCCACTTGTTTATCACCTGGTGTTGCAGTTTTGCATGCTGCCTAGATAAAGTTTGATGTATTGCGGGCAGAATAACTGCTCCTAAATGGTACCTTTATTCATGGTCAGTCGCCTAGGCTACAACTATCCGCTCAGTGTCTAAACGGCAAAATAGAGCAGTTAATAAAGCATTTGAGAGAAAGGATTTATGATGAACCAGGTCCAGTCCAAGGCAAAGCAGCAGATCATACTCTCTGACACAACTCAAACACAGCTGTCATCTGATTCATTTGATGTGAATGAACTCATTCCGCCCCTCAAACCGAATCCCTTTTCCCCAGCTTGGAGCCGGCTCCACGTTCTCGCAGACGCAATGTTTCTGCAACCACACGACGGACTTCGCCAGCTCGTTCTTCGTCATGCCCAACACCATCGACATGTCGCGTGTGGCTGAGCTCTTCAGCTCCTTCGCCCAGAACCCCGTGGTGGTCTGCTTCGTGGGGTCTCTGTTCCTGGGCTACCTGCTGGTGGTCACCTGGGCACGCCGGAAGGACCTCCAGGATACGATGAAGGTGTGTGTGTGTGTGTGTGTGTGTGTGTGTGTGTGTGTGTGTGTGTGTGTGTGTGTGTGTGTGTGTGTGTGTGTCTGTGTCTGTGTCTGTGTCTGTGTCTGTGTCTGTGTCCGTGTCTGTGTGTGTGTGTGTGTGTGTGTGATACTAGAGGTTAGGGCTGTGGTTGCCAAACCTGGGTGGTCTTCGAGGGTCCCACTCTGGCTCACCTGAAATGCATATGGGGTTGTGGAGGAGTGCGGGCTAATACGCAATATATATTTGCATTTGTGAGGAAAATAAACAGTAAAAGGTTTCAACGGTCTGATAATGGCCTGTTAATAGGAAATCTAGCCACTTGAAAACATCTACCAATCCCTCAGTATTAGGTGTGGGTCAATGTTAATAGGGCTCAAACAATGTCTGGAGAAGCATAACCTAAACATGGGGCCATGTCTTTGGTACCTCTACCTGCTCCTTAGTGATATCTAAAAATAAGGGTTAAATTATTAAATACCAAAAAACCCATACCAATCAAAGAATAGTTTGTATCAAAGAATAACTTGTATGAACAGAGTGTTGTACGAATAAAGTTTGTGCTGCTGATATACACTATCTTTGTGAAACTATCTCAGAGAAAGAATAGCCTCTATGAACTAATCTGAGTCTGACCGGCACAGGTTCTTCTTATCTTTCAAACCATCACAGTAAGAACCAGGACCAGAAAGTGACCTGTAGAAACATGAGCAGCAGGGGAAGATTCTGGGCTGTAGATTGCAAAGTAGAAAGGAGAAGGGGGTTTTCCATTTTTATACACACAAAACACACAGACACACACACACGCGCACACACACAAACAAACGAACACACACACACACACAAATACACACACACACACACACACACACACACAGAAACACGAACACACAGACACACAAATACAAACACACACACAAATACAAACACACACACACACACACACACACACACACACACAGAAATGCAATCACGCGCCCACACACATTTCTTTGTTTTGCATTCTTATCTTGCGTTGTTATCTCTCATCTGTATTTTATCTCTACACTGTTATTTGTTACCGGTCAGGGGTGTCTCAAATCCAAGCCTTTCATGGCCATTAATAATGTTGACTAATGTACATATGATGAATAAACTTTAACCTTAACTATAGCACACACTTTACACACAAACAAACACTTCACGCACACGCACGCAAGCACAAACGAACGAACGCACGCACACACACACACACACACAAAGTGTAACCTGTGGTTGTGCTTGGGGATGGGCCTCAGCTGAAGGTGACGGTTCTCGAGGACAACGACCCCCTGGAGGACTACCGCTACCTCCTGAGCGTCAGCACGGGACACCGGCGAGGCGCCTCTACCTCCTCTCAGGTAACGACCACCGTGGGTCCCTACGTCACCGCAGTGGGTCTCTACGTCACCGCGGTGGGTCTCTACGTCACCGCGGTGGGTCTCTACGTCACCGCGGTGGGTCTCTACGTCACCGCAGTGGGTCTCTACGTCACCAGTGTAGTGAGAAGTGACAGAAGCAACAGCTCACCTGCACCTCTATCTAAATTATAACGACATGTATCTAAAATATAACGACATGTATCTAAAATATAACGACATGTATCTAAAATATAACGACATGCATCTAAAATATAACGACATGTATCTAAAATATAACGACATGTATCTAAAATATAACTACATGTATCTAAAATATAACGACATGTATCTAAAATATAACGACATGTATCTAAAATATAACTACATGTATCTAAAATATAACTACATGTATCTAAAATATAACTACATGTTGCGACGCAGAACCACAACAAAACTGGGCTAGATGCCATTAAGTCCTATGCTATCAAAAACTAAAGTTGAGAGCTGGGACAGGCACTGTGTTATTTTGTGTTTCAAAGATTGTTCCAGCTATAAAATAGCAACAGTTATATAACGATTGGGAGATGATTAGTCAAAAACGATCGGGCTGAAGGAGTATCCTCTTGATTATGCAATATTCTTTCCGGTGGATCACTGACAATGGACACAAATGAATCCTCCAGGGAATGCCAGTCATCACCCTTTGAACATCGTTTGGTCACGGAGAGATTGGCTGGTTTTTAAAAATCCATGACGAGTCATACTCATTTCCGAGAAATCTGTTTTCGTGAAAGGGAGCATAATGTTAGTGGGTAGGATCATGGGTTACGGTTCTGGATCTCTACAGAGATTGATTGCATCATTCCGGCATCTTCCCGAGGTCTCCAGCTCCCATAAATCAAACCGTGTAGGATCAATTCTACTCATCCATGTCCGACCTTTCCTCCATTTAAACAAGTGGAAATGCTGCAATGCTGGAATGGTTCAATTGGAAATGCAACATATATTTTTTATGTCTTTTATAATGTAAACAGCAACTCTCTTCTCTTTTATTAGAGAGGAAAACGTCTGACATATTCTACATTGAGCACTCCACTGCAGAACTTCTACTTTATAAAGCCATCTCAATCACACCAATGCACCAACTTTCACCACTACACTACATTTGTTGATATTTAGGATATAACAGAATATTACGCATGTAGCAGGCCAATATTATGCTAATAATTGGCCTTTAAGATATACATCCTATGTATTACTTTTCCGTTATATAGTTTGCTCTACATGTAAAACAACAAAAACACTGCACAATAAAGATTTCAAAAGCAATTCCGAACACAGATTAATCTAATAATAACCATCCTCCACACCTTGTTTAATTCTGCATATCAAATTGTATAATATTGCATATTTGCACCTGTACTATCTCCAATAAATCCATCTATGATTCTATTCTTGTGTTGTGTCCCAGGTGACCATAACTATGGAGGGCTCGGACGGAGACAGCGAGCCCCACCACCTTAGCGCCAGAGGGAAGCCGGTGTTTGAACGCGGTGGGGTGGATCTGTTCTTGCTGACCACACCCTTCTCCCTGGGCCACCTGCAGAGTATCAGGCTGTGGCACGACAACTCTGGCTCGGACCCGGGCTGGTAGGAAACTCCCTGGTCTGTTAAGGCCTGGTCCAGTATTTTATGTCATGGGTTAGGTGTGCGGTAGTAGCACACATTTTTTTTTTTTTTTTTTGGCCGACTAAAAGGCATGACTTGTGTCTCTGATCCCAGTGTGTCTTTTAAAGTGGCAATTTAGAAGATCTCTGTTTCGATCTCTTTGGCAAAAAAAACACTGTGACTCACATAAGTGAATGGAATGGAGTTAATGCATATCCCCTCTCTGGCGTTGGCGGAGTGCTGCCGGCCATTTAGATGCAAATGCAAGGGCTTTCATCAGTGGGCCATAGGCTCAATCCCAATTGGTTAACCTCATTCAGCATTAGATATGGACTTAACTGACACTCTTTGGAGATCTTCGAGATCTTAGACTTTGATTCCCGCATGAGATTAAGTTAGACTTTTTACTTCTAATTAGCACACATTAATGCAAATGAAATGTGTTATGAATTTGCAGAGTAGCCATGTTGGCGAGGTCAGCAAAAAACTATCTGTGTGATTAATGAGCCTTCCACTCTTGTTTACATGTTTCATATTTTCATCTTTTTACTACCATCTTATCTTCTCTTCGAAAGCCACTGATGGCCAAACTGATGGTTTGGTTTATATACTGCTGCATAAAGATGATTTACGGTAAAAATGATGAAAAATATGAGGATTGATTATGAACCTTTAAAACAGAAGGTTTCTGTCTTAATGAGCATTAATATGTTTTAACATTGATTTTATGCAGGAATTTGTGCAGCTTTAAATTACCTTAAAAATCTAAAAAGCTAAATAATTAACAGCTACAAATGAAAATCATCCGATAAAACACATTCAAATAAATCGACTCAAAAAACGACTCAAGCAATGAAAACATGTAATTTAGGGTTAAAAAGTGTTAATTAAGATCTATTCTGCCTCCTGCTGATTGCCACTAATGCGGGGCGTGTTTCTCTCTCAGGTACGTGAACAAGGCGGTGGTGAAGGACCTGCAGACAGAACGGAAGTGGTATTTCCTTTGTAACTGCTGGCTCGCTGAAGATGTGGGAGATTGCATCCTAGATATGGCGTTCCCTGTTGCCACGGAGATGGACTTAAAGGGATTCAGGTATGAGAGATAGCGGATAGACTCCTGAGGTCAGAAACCAAATGTGTGTGGTTGCGCACACACACACATATACACACCAGAATTTATCCTGCCAGATAAAGGAGACAATGGCAGTAATTGAAAGGCGATACTTCAAATGCACTAATTTTGAACTGCAATTGAAGATAAAAGCAATTTTTATACTGAGACAGTTATTGGTGGTGACCAGAGACCAGGGACTGACAATAACCAGGGCTCTGATCAATCATTAAAACACACAACAAGTATTTGAACATGAAAGAAAAATGAATCAGTCAAGTTCCCCTTGATATGTATGAAAGCGCATTGGAAACCCTTTATATGTTATGCGTTACAGTCTCCAATCTTTTTCTATTTTAAGTTCTGCCCTGTCGCTGCCTTGTGAACATGGGTGATTAGATCAGCAAGCCAATCATTTCTGCTGGATAAACGAGCACACTGGCCCCCAATTGCTTCTGTCAATCAGAGACTGTGATTCTCTCATGGTTGGGACGGAGGCACTCAAAACCACTCTTTTTAAAAGATCTTGGATGCACTTTTATAAAAAAAAAGTGTGAAATCACTTATCTTTACATATAATTGATGCGTCAATATAGATAGACTTTCATAATGGACAGAAATATATCAGATGAAATGGTTACAGCGAGAACGGGAAGTGTCGAGCCAAAAGGTTACAGTAACGAATTAGAAAGAAAACCAAATGTAGGTGAGGGGTTAGCGGTTAGCTGGGTTGTGGAAAACACGTCACTAGAAATGCGCCACTTGGGGTCTAATGCAAGGGAGGGGGGGGGGGGGGGGGGGATTTGCAATCAACATCCTATACTTAACACTCATGTCAAGAACATGACACTTCTTAACACTCATGTTGAAAACATCCTTACTTAATGTCAGGGCTTTCATCAGTTAGCCATATGGCCCAATCACCCTCGTGTTCCCTTGTGCGCTACAGAGGGTTGCGTAACTGATCATTGACGATTTGCCGGAAAATCCTTGGAAATCTTTGAGATTGCCACTTGACTGACTTGGTATTTCTATTCCGTTATATAAATGCTATTCCCCCCCCCCCTCCAGTAATCTGTTCTACAGCAAGACGTTCTCAGGCTTCAGCGACGGCCACCTCTGGTTCTCGGTGTTGAGCCGGCCCGCCAGCAGCCCGTTCACCCGCGTGCAGAGGGTCTCCTGCTGCTTCTCCCTGCTGATGTGCACCATGCTCACCAGCATCTTGTTCTACGGGGTACCCCAGGACCCCTCGGAGCAGGTCATGGATATAGGTGGGCCGCACGGACCAGCACACACAAGCTCACCTCAGGCTATGTTTGGTCTCGCACACAAGACACACAACCACGCACGCAAGCACGCACATAAACACACACTTATATCATGCCGCGCAAGGACATAACCCACACACAGACACACACATTGTACAGACTGAAACCTCATCATCCTCATCGTCATCCGCTTATCCGGGGTCGGGTCGCGGGGGGAGCAGCTCAAGCAGGGGGCCCCAGACTTCCCTTTCCCGGGCCACATTGACCAGCTCTGACGGGGGGATCCCGAGGCGTTCCCAGGCCAGTGTTCAGATATAATCTCTCCACCTAGTCCTGGGTCTTCCCCGAGGTCTCCTCCCCACTGGACGGGCCTGAAACACCTCCCAAGGAAGGCGCCCAGTGGGCATCCTTACCAGATGCCCGAACCACCTCAACTGACTCCTTTCTAAGTAAAGGAGCAGCGGCTCTAATCCGAGTTCCTCACGGATGGCTGAGCTTCTCACCCTATCCCTAAGGGAGACGCCAGCCACCCTTCTGAGAAAACTCATCTCGGCCGCTTGTACCCGCGATCTCGTCCTTTCGGTCATCACCCAGCCCTCATGACCATAGGTGAGGATAGGAACGAAGATCGACCGGTAGATCGAGAGCTTTGCCGTGCGGCTCAGCTCTCTTTTCGTAATTCGGTAATTGGCACACACTCTCTGGTCCCCCTTTTTGAACAGGGGAACCACCACCCCGGTTTGCCACTCCTTTGGCACTGTACCCGACTCCCACGCGATGTTGAATAGGCGTGTCAACCATGACAGCCCCTCAACACCCAGAGCCTTTAGCATTTCTGGCTGGATCTCATCAATCCCTGGGGCTTTGCCACTGCGGAGATGTTTGACTACCTCAGTGACCTCCACCAGGGAAATTGACGACGAAACACCATCAACCTCGAGCTCTGCCTCCAACATAAAGGGCGTGTTATTCGGATTCAGGAGTTCCTCAAAGTGTTCCTTCCAACGTCCGACGACCTCCTCAGTTGAGGTCAACAGAGTCCCATCCTTACTGTACACAGCTTGGATGGTTCCCCGTTTCCCCCTCCTGAGGTGCCGGATAGTCTTCCAGAAACACTTTGGTGCCGACCGAAAGTCCTTCTCCATGGCCTCTCCGAACTTCTCCCACACCCGCTGCTTAGCCTCCGACACGGCAGCCGCTGCAGCCCTTCGAGCCTGTCGGTACCTTGCAACCGAGTCAGGAGTCCTCCAGGATATCATATACCGGAAGGCCTCCTTCTTCAGTCGGACGGCTTCCCTGACCACCGGTGTCCACCACGGTGTCCGAGGGTTACCGCCCCTTGAGGAGCCTAAGACCCTGAGGCCACAGCTAGCCACCGCAGCTTCAGCAATGGAGGCTTTGAACACCGCCCACTCCGGCTCAATGCCCCCAACCTCCACAGGAATGCCAGAAAAGCTCCGCCGGAGGTGTGAGTTGTCACACTGAAACCATTGTCCACATTGTTCACACTAGAACCATCGTACACACTGTTCACACTGGAACCATCGTACCCACTGTTCATATTGGAACCATCGTACCCACTGTTCACACTGGAACCATCGTACACTGTTCACATTGGAACCATCGTACACACTGGAACCATCGTACACACTGTTCACACTGGAACCATCCTACCCACTGTTCACACTGGAACCATCGTACCCACTGTTCACACTGGAACCATCGTACACACTGTTCACACTGGAACCATCGTACCCACTTTTCACACTGGAACCATCGTACACTGTTCACACTGGAACCATCGTACACACTATTCACACTGGAACCATCGTACCCTCTGTTCACACCGGAACCATCGTACACACTGGAACCATCGTACACGCTGTTCACACTGGAACCATCGTACACATTGTGATTTTTTGGGAAGTGTTTTAACCAACATCGTTGAAGCCAAAGACAAATGTTTGGACAATTATTACCACTCAACTTACCACCCACACTAACATGAACTCACTCTCTCTCTCTCTCTCTCTCTCTCTCTCTCTCTCTCTCTCTCTCTCTCTCTCTCTCTCTCTCTCTCTCTTCCCCCCCCCCCCCCCCCCTCCCTCCCTCTAGGTACCATTGAGTTCACCTGGCAGCAGTTCATGATTGGGATGCAGAGTTCCCTCATGGTGTTTCCTGTCAACATTGTCATCGTCAGCATCTTCCGCTACACTCGCCCCAGGGAGAGAAAGATGAGCCTCAAACAGCCTAAGGCCAAACCCGACGCCCGGGGCCCCAAGTCAACGCTGACACAGGACCACTACACCTCACGGCCTCAACCGGCTGAAGCCTGTGATCGCAAATTGGAGGCTGCTGTCAAGGTAGAGTTAGAGCTCCGCCTCAGGGTGGCTGCATACTTTACAAACCCTTTTGGGGTTGGCCTTATTAGAGTTTGAAAGTGTTTCACTTCCTGGTGAGTGATCGTAGAGGATGATGTCCGATTTCCGACAATGAAAGGCAATTATGTTTCTATTACTGAAAGCATCTCCAGAAAGAATCCAAGGATGAATCTCAGAATCTATCTATGAAAGCTCATTGTATTTCTCTATTATTTTCAAATTCACTATCCTTTTTTAATTCACTTCTGTCCGTTCTCCCTAAAAATGTGGCACCTTGATTTCCCTTGTGGGAACCTTAAAGTGTGTTCGTATCTTATATCTTTACACATAGTGTGATAACACCCATCTGCCTCCACAGGACATCAAAAAGACAGCATGTTCGTTATCCAAGACCCTGAAGAGCAGTTCCCCTGTGTCAGAGAAGGAGCTCGAGTCGGCAGGGAGAGAGGATGTCAATGCCGTACTCTCTGTGGTGGAGGCCATCGTCCGAGAGCATTTGGAAAAGGGTGCAGACAGGAATGGCACCAAAGACTCTCAGCACCTTGAAATAGATCCGCCCATACAAGGTGGGGCGTCCCTTTGTTGCCTGAACACAATCCACCAACCGGCCTTGCCTGGTAGCATAGAGATGTCCGATAGATATATATAAACAGGGAGATATAATGATACGTCTAGATAGCTAGATAGATGTGGATAGATAGATGGATGGACGAATAGATATGGATAGATATATGGATAGATAGCTAGAGATGGGTAGATCGATGGATAGATAGAGATGGGTAGACAGACAGACAGACAGACAGACAGACAGACAGACAGACAGACAGACAGACAGACAGACAGACAGACAGACAGACAGACAGACAGACAGACAGACAGATAGATAGATAGATAGATAGATAGATACATCGATAGATACATCGATAGATACATCGATAGATAGAAATGGGTAGATAGATAGAGAAGGGTAAATAGATAGAGAGATGGATGGATGGATAGATAGATGGGTATGGATGGATAGAAAGATATGGTTGGATAGACTGAAGAACGGATGGCGGAATGAAGGGACCTATAGAGATAGATGGGTCGATGGATAGAAATACATATATATAAATATATATACTGACACACAAATATCAATGAAGTAAAAAAAAATAAGTGAAAAATAAATTCTTCCCCAGCGAGCGGCAGCGGCGATGGCGTACCACCACAGACCATTACCAACGAGAGCGCGCAGATCCACCGGGCTAAGACCCTGCACCTGCACAGACAGATAGGCTACATGGAGCAGAGGCTGGGGCAGCTGGCCCCGTCCCACTACCCCGAGCAGAACGCCCACCGTCGGGCCCTAGAGCACATCCACACCATTAAAGAACTCCTACGAGACCAGATGGCCAAGGTCCAGGACGGAAACCTGGACAAGTTGACCCAGAGGTGGGGACCGTTGGCTCACGTGGACAGCCCCGTTTAAAGCAGACCACTTCAACATTTGTTTAAGAGTTATGTTTAAGAGTTAAGAGTTATCTGGGGCTGTCGCAGACCTGTAATAAGTCGTCCAATCATTTCATTCGGCCCTAATGAATTGATTGGACAACCTGTCTACCAAGGTCGTCCAATCGGCAACCGTCACGTGTTTTGGGGGAGGGGCTTCGGAGGGTGGCCTAAAGGAAGGGGTAGGCGTTTTACAGGTGGACACCCTCAAAACTGTGCTTACACTTGCCGGCTCCTCCAAATCGCCTACTCTCACTTTAAATGTAGATATGGGAATGCCATTGAAAAGTGTCCAACGTCCTCCAGTCTGACTGTCCCTCTGTGGACCCCCACCAGAGGAAAGAAGCCTAAAGTGATCCACTCTTACCACCTCGCAGGCCCGACCCCCTCCGCCCCGAGGTGGGGGAGGGGAAGGGGAAGAGGAGCTGCTGCGGCGGTGGCCGAGGAGGTGGTCTCCCGTGGTGGTTTGTGTTCCTGGGCTGGCTCCTGGTGCTGGCCACCAGCGTGGTGGCGGGCTTCTTCACCATGCTGTACGGCCTGAAGTTCGGCAAGCAGCTGTCCATCAGCTGGCTCATCTCCATGGCCGTGTCCTTCTTCGAGAGCCTCCTCGTCATCCAGCCGCTCAAGGTGATGCGGGGGAGGGGGGGGGGGGAATAATAATAGAAACAATGATAATACATTTATTTCGAAGGCGCCTTTCTCTGCACTCAAGGACACCATACACAAAGGACGTGAAAAAGAAACAATAAGTAAAGTAAACATGTCCCTATAGAAAAACAACATCCAGTTATTCTATCTCAGAAGCACATGCACATCCTTGCTTGTTTTTGTTTGTATGGCTGTATGGATCGATATATGGATGGATGCACGATTCATGAGGTTTTGTACAATTTGGTACAATTATGTTTCATAAAGCCTTTCATTATGCAGAAAATAGGGGCTGTGTTCCAAAGGATTGTCTACCTCACAGTACATCCACACATAGGGTTGAGAGGATGTGTGTAAATAAGAAAAGTTTCCCTTCAGGCAACGAAAGGCAGATATCCTATTGTTATCCCACGCTCTTTCCCTCCATGGACCCCTGTCTCTCTTTACAGATAGATCTCTAACAAGACACCCTCTCTCTCTCTCTCTCTCTCTCTCTCTCTCTCTCTCTCTCTCTCTCTCTCTCTCTCTCTCTCTCTCATATATGTTGTGTGTCTGATGACAGGTGCTGGGGCTTGCCATCTTCTTTGCACTCGTATTTAAGAAGTTGGACGAGGAAGACCACAAAAACGTGCAGTTTCACAAACCAACCAATTCAGGTACATTTCCATCAATACATAGTGGAATAATAAATTAGTTTATGAAAGAAGTGATTATCATAAATGTTGACCGATGCACAAGCTTGCATGCAAACACCCACACACACACACACACACACACACACACACACACACACACACACACACACACACACACACACACACACACACACACACACACACACACACACACACACACAGCTCCCTGCTCATTACTGACTACTGTTGACCACTATGCATCTTAAAATGTTGAAGCGTCTTAGAGTACCATATTAAGCGCTATATACATTTTATTTATTATTATTATTATGCATGGTGTAGATCACAAAGAGTTCTTCAGCAGGATGTCAAATGGGAGAAGCACTGCACTGCCCTTTTATTGAGACCTAGCAGTAGGCAGTGCGTTGCAACCTAAAGTGGTTGCAAAGAAACCATACAATCTGTAGCTCTAAGCCTCAGAGGCAAGTGGGCAATTATATTTATCACTCAGCAATGCAAAAGCAGCGAGCGAAACGCATGGGTCCCATTGATGACAAGGACTTCATAAAGTTGTTAAGGATTTCAAGGGGGATTCAGGCCCACAACACTTTGGTTAAAAGCTTCTTCTGATTGAATGAATGGTCAAACCAAAGTAAGTATTTCCATTTAGTTTGAATGTGGGTAGTCTTGTTTCTCATTGGTGTGAATAATCACGTTTTTCATGATAGACAATATATCAAATTATTTCTCCTCTCTCTCTCTCTCTCGCTCTCGCTCTCTCGCTCTCTCTCTCTGTTTGCATGAAGAGTAAACATATATGCATTGTTATTATCGCTCCCTCTTGCTCACAATTCAATATCATTCTCTCTCCATCCCTTTCATTTCCCCTCTTCCCATCTCCCCTTCTCTTAACATCTACATCATAATGAACCAACAAACACCCACGTTCCGGACACCCCGGGGTCTCTCGGTCGGTAGAAGCCCAGCTCGGGCAGCCCGTCTGCAGGGACAGCCGGCTCTACCGGCCCCCTCCCCCGGTGGACATGGAGCAGATGAGGAGGAACCGAGTCAAGGAGCAGAAGGCTTTCGCTCTCATCAAGGAGATCCTCAGTATGTGGATCGTAAAACATTTATGCGTGGGTCCTTCATCTGTTTCACAATGCACAGCGGGATCTATGGTGGCCGGAATAGGAATAGTATTGAAAGGTATTGATGAAAGGAAAAGCCCTTGGTCCTATGGTAAAGTTCCATCAATATTTTCTTGGATTCTTTTGTATTTATGAAAGCAGGAACTGGGCCTGCTAGATGAATTGCTCCTTGTAACGCTGCCTCATTAGATATGTGACTCACACACACACGCACACACACGCCCAGACACACACACACACACACACACACACACACACACACACACACACACACACACACACACACACACACACACACACACACACACACACACACACACACCGAGACCCACACATACACACACACAATATGTGAAGCATGGGGGGTTTTGACAAGCCATGTGTGTATGCAATGGCATAATTACTAGCTAGGTGCAGTACTGTTAGTGTTTTTGATCCCCCAGCCTACGTGGGCTTCATGTGGATGTTGCTGCTGGTGGTGTACAGTCAGAGAGACCCCAACGCGTTCTACCTCAGTAAGCACATCCGCAGGAGCTTCAGCAAAGACACCTCTAGCAGCATGAACTACAGCAAGGTCTTCTCCTGGGCCAGTGGAACCCTCCTCAACAACCTCTTCGGACGCCACTCTGGTAAAAAGTCACAAAAAAACTTTGGATAGTATGTTAGTAAAATGTATTCATAACTGCATGAATCAAACAGCGACCAATGAAATGCTTGAATTTCAGGCTTCCTAAACAGTACAAACGAGTACCAGTGAGCCACAAGTAGAGTAATACGAGGTTAATAGAAAAAAAAAACTATAACTAACCATGTTAAAAAAGATATGCATATATTGGAAAGCGATCATCATTATAAACGAAGAATAAGACGAGAAAAAACTTGGCGGAGCAGCGGGGCTGGACTCTCGACTCCACCGCTATTGTGACTAATCTTCTTTGAATGCATTGTCTCCGCGCTCCTCGTGTCCCAGGCTTCATCACCGACGGCAACTCCAAGCTGGTGGGCTCCGCTCGGATCCGGCAGGTGCGTGTCAGCCAGAGCGCCTGCCACGCGGCGCGGCCCATGGACCGGCTGGTGAGGGACTGCCACGCTCCGTACTCCTGGGACGCGGAGGCCATGGGCTCCTACCACCCCGGCTGGAGGGAGAGGGCGGCGGGGGACAACGTGACTGACGGCCAGGTGTGGGGGGGGGGGGGGGGGGCTCACTGAATGCACATTTGCCAACAAACCCCTGAATGAGATAAGAGAACAAGGAGCAAGATCACACGTTCTGCATTATCTAGTTGGTTTGTGATGAGGGCAATGGAGATTGAACCAAGTAACTTCCAGGTTGGGAGTCAAACATCATCACCACTGCATTATCATGCCCTCCAATCTTGTTCTGCACGCACACTCACACACCAACTGCCTGCCAGCCCTTTGTGTAGCAGGTCTATCTAACTGGTGGGTCATTTCCCCTTACACCCAGGCCACTGCCTGGACATACCAGAACCAGGAGCAACTCCGGAGCAACACTATCTGGGGAAAATCTGCCTTTTATCGGGCAGGGGGCTTCGCGGCGGACCTTGGACCAGACCGAATCAATGCCAGCAGGTACACTGGCCAGTGGGATAAGATCCTAACTACCGTAGACTAGAAGATTTAACGGGGTGTCGCATGAAGAAGGCTCCCTGCCTGCTCACGAAGATAGAACACTGCTTATAGGTGGGGGGGAAAGGAAAGGAAAGGAATGCGTAGTGATGTTCTGTTTCAACAAACTCAAAGCTTTCTCTCTACAGGGTCCTTTGAAAAATAACTGAAGGTTGCTTCTGACACGTGTTTCTTTCCATGTTTCAAAATTAAATGATGTGCGGGGCCAAAGTAGTTGCTCATTAATTAGCCGGAAACTGGAAGCAAAAACAGCAACCACGAATTGGTATTTCCCTTCATTTCATCATTAGGGTTATGAAGAGGTTGCGAGATGTGGCTTTGAAGCCCCTTGAGACTTTAGCCGTGATGAATAAATAAAATGTACTTCACTTTTGGTGTTTGTCAACAGGGTTCTTGAGTACCTGTACAGCAACACCTGGATGGACACGTACACAAGGGCGGTGTTCGTGGAGTTTACCGTGTACAACGCCAATGTGAACCTCTTCTGCATCGTCACTCTAATCCTGGAGACCGCAGCGATAGGTGAGACCAGAGAGTCAGGCCTCGGGTTGTTTTTTTTGAGTTCTATGCATAATAGACTTCTTTAACTAAACACCAGAGCAAACGCTTGACATCTGTTGACTGGGTTTGTCAGGAACAAAAGGTTTGGTTCTCATTTAAATAAGCCTGTGACCAGCTGTTGTTTTCTTCCTCTAGGGGTGTTTGAGTTCCGCAGTGATCTGCAGAACCTCCGCCTGTACCAATCCCCCGGGGGCCTTCAGTTCTTCATCATGACCATTGAAGTCTTCTACTTCCTGTTCATCTTCTACTACATGTACCTACAGGTAAGCTAGAGTAGTCCTCTACTTCCTTCCTTCCTGCCATCTTGATGTTTATGTGAACCCCCTGATCCCCTCAAATTCTCACAACAACATTGAAAATGTAACAAGTCCATATTTGAGTATGATGTGTGATGAGTGACATGAATTTGAAGTGCGACAAACTTTGTTGCATTATTCCCAGTGTCCAAGAAGCTGCACCCAATCTCTGACGCAGCCAGCAACAAAACTCGCTTCCCTGACAGAGCTCCTTACATCCACACACTCCGTGGCATTAGCGTTCCTTCACAGCGTCGGCGTACCTTCGTCATGACATCAAAGGGCCTCCGGAGAATGTGCTTTTGCCTTACTTCCAGAAAGATTCTTCAAGAACGTAGCAAGCAAGGGCGTCCCTCTAATTGTCGGTTTTCTTTAGCTTTTTATTTGAGTTTTATAAAGTCTGGACACATTAGAGATAAAGTGATGTTCAACCAAGGCCAGACTCATATTCACTGCTAAAGGCCACTTTATAATCTGGATGGTCTCAAAAGGATAAGTAGCCACGATAACAATTTTAACAACTTCTGCTTCCATCTCCTACTCCTCCTCATCGTCGTCTTACCTTCATCTCCTCCTCCTTTCCCTTCTTCTCCTCCTCTCCCCTCATCTCTTCCCCCTCTCCTGTCATTTTCTCCTCCTCCTCATCCTCTTCTTCCCTTCATCTCCTCCTCCTCCCCTTCATCTCCTCCTCCTCTCCCCTCACCCCCCCCCCCCCTCTCTCCTGTGGTCCTCATTTCCCTTCAACCTCTACTCCCTCTCTCCTTCCTGGCACCCCTGGCAGGGTAAGAGGATGAAGGCGCAGAGAGGAGCGTACTTCCTGTGCAAGTGGAACCTGCTGGAGCTCTGTATCATCCTGCTGAGCTGGGCCGCCCTCTCCATGTTCATCTTCAGGACGCTGGTGGGGAACCGCGACATGGACTACTACCACCACCACAAGCAGCTGTGAGGCTCACTTCTGCTTCTGTGCACTCTGCATTGTACTAACTGTGTAGTGTGAAAGCTGGAGATGGCTCGAGCTTTGTAATCCGAAAAGACCACAAACATGTAGTTTAACAAACTAGGGGATAAGGATAAAGTTTAAAAGTAAAAAGTTTGCCCCACAGAATGTTCTGTGTCAGTTTGGTTCACGGTTCAACTTAACAGAGTGGAAATGATTAGGGTTATTGTAGCAACCTAATATTTCTCACAAAATAGGGTAGTTTACGATTTTTATAGCTGCGGGGAAGCGAAATCACCCTAAGAGCCTTTTTATTAACCTGAGCACAAAAAAGTGCTGACAAAGGCAAAAGGAAAACAGTCATGTAATGGTCCTGTTTATCAACTGCGATGCCAAGGTCAAGTCGACTTTTCGTCCCATTGTTCCTCCCTATTCGAACCGTGAAAGAAAACGCTTGGGATATGAGATTGAATATATTGAGTTATTGTTGCTGACACCTCCAAACAAATCAGACGCCAAATTGTTTGGCTCCTGACAGCGTACCTTGTGTGGCTTAAGCAAGAGCACAGAACAAAGAGACCTACCTTTGCGGATATGAAGCGTCAAGGAATGAAAAACATGCGTTATTTCTTCCCTTTGAAGGTTTTATTGGGGGTTTTATTGCTGCTACAAGATTCATGCCTTGTTCTACATAAACTGTATACATGGTATAGTGTCCGTAACTACACTATCTGATATCTAAGCTGCCGTTTGGCCTTTCACAGCATTTTGCTTCTAATGTCACCAGAGTTCTCTAAGGAAGTTTGAGATTGTGTTTCTTAAGTGGACTGTGTGGACGATGCTAGTCTAGCTGAGCTAGCATCGATACAGACCAAAAATCATGCAATGACTCATTTATTATAAGATAGGATGGGATAGCAAAGGAGGACCTTACTAAACGGAAGACAGTAAGCCAGGTGGCTAGGGTCTGACAGGGACCAAGGCACTTTGCGGGGCCCATGATGTGGGGGTGTTTCAAGGGTCGACAATTGGACTTTTAATTCAGAGGGACAGCGCCGGAACAGTGTGACAGAAGTCACACATCATAGAGACCTAACTGACAATTAGCTCACTGGTGATTAGGAATTAAGTTTCTTTTTTTTTCTTTTTTTTAAAGATCTCTCCACTGCAATGAGGTGGACCTTAGCTTCCAAGTCTCTGTGCAAATTGCATAATCGTTCATTTAGACTGTCTGTGCTTGAGTTACCAATTATCCTCAGCCTTACTGAGTTGGAAAATGACTCAGCAACGGAGCAAAGCACCGTAAAAAATATAAGAAATCATGGAACATCGTGTTCAATTCCGTTTTTCCATACATTCTTTCGAATCTGACGTATTTGTTCTTTAACAGCTTGTTAAAGCACAATCTAGGTTAGGGTATTTTACTCTCAGCCAAAAAGCTTGTTTCAAACCCCCAATGTCCGTTGAATATCTGTAGGCCTCCTGTAGCAATACACCTAGCCCCTCCCTGCTCCTTAATCACATGTATCCGAACTTACTGTCAGGCGCTATAGAGAAAATGAGTAGAGAAGTGAACGAGAAGCATCCATCATATTGTTAACCCACATCCCATGTTCTCCTATGCCGTGGGGTCACCACTGCGGCGTAATCACTGTGTGAATAGCTTCGCCAACTTCCGCGAGACAGCCACGGCGGACGCAGCCCTGGGCTACCTGATAGCCTTCGTGGTGCTGCTGGCCACCATCAAGCTGTGGCACCTGCTGCGTCTCAACCCCAAGCTGCACATGATCGCGGCCACGCTGCACCGCGCCTGGGGCGACATCTCCGGCTTCCTGATCGTCATGACCATCATGATCGTCGCCTACTCCGTCTGCGTGAGTCATTACCGCTACGTTACAGTCTTCACCGCTACCTTTCAGTCTTTAACGCTACCTTACAGACACTACCACTGCTTTACAGTCAGTAACTCTACCTAACAGTAATCTACACTTTCTTACAGACATTAGCACTTACTTACAGTCATTAAGAATACCTTACTGTCCTTAGCACTAAATTAGAACTGCTACCACTACCTAACCTCACAGACATTTGTTTTTCTCTCTCTCTCTCTCTCGCGCTGTCGCTGTCGCTCTCTCTAATTTGTCTTGATGTGGTTTCCAGGGCAACCTGTTGTTTGGCTGGCAGCTTTCCTCTTATATGACTCTGTGGGACAGCGTGTCAACCTTGATCAGTTTGCAGCTGGGCATCTTTAACTACAAAGAGGTTGGTTTGTTTACATCTTATTCATATTTTCCTACATTAGTACTACTGCTAGTATAATTTTATATCTAATGTTGAGTAAGCTTGATTGTTCATAATTTATTATTAACACAAAATACAAACGCATTTGTCAACAAGCGTGTTATTAATATAATGGATTGTAGATGTTTTTGGTGTAACTGTGTGCTGCACTTTTCTCCAAGGTGTTGGACCACAGTCCCTGTCTGGGCTCTCTGTTCATCGGGACCTCTACCGTGTTCATGACCTACATGGTCCTGAACCTCTTCATCTCAGTCATCCTGATGGCCTTCAGCTATGAGAGAGAGCATCACAAGGTGGCCTACTCAGACCCTCAGGAGCTCTTCGTAGAATATAAATCATACTAATTACTAAGTCGGAAGATGCATAAAAACAAGATTACAGTTTTTCTCAATTTTTTAAACACGTTTTCTGAAACTATAGCTCAATTTCTCAAAACTCTAAACACAAACCTGAGAAGAGTTAATCGTTTTGTCAAAACGACAGAAATTCTTCCCAAAACTGATTTTTTTTCCACCAAACAGTAAACACAGCTATCAAATGAATCTCTTAGAGAGCATAAATTAAACACTGGTGTGATCAATTCCAAAAAATTAAAAAAACATCAAAATACTAATTACATATGTTTTGGCTTTATGAGGCCATGATACATATTCCAATGTATAAAATTGTTTAGAAATAGCCTTATTTTTTTAAAGTTGCAATTAGGTGGTACATATAGTATAAAAACTTTTGCCATATTGTAATACAATACTGTGAATATATCATAAATATTGCATTGACACAATTGTATCAGAATACGATACAATGCATATTTGTCTATCCAATGAGCTCCTATGGGCTAAACTCACTTTCCCAGAGTCATACTGTACACCTATAGTTGGTGCTGCAACACCACTGTTACCTATTTTGGTAGATTACAGTACAGTAATTGCACTGATAAGTAAAATGAAAAACACTACAGTAAGAAAATGTTAAGACTGTCTTTCGGGGATGTAATGATGAAATCAGTGCAATTACAAGTACATAAAGGTAATAAACAATTATATATATTTATGTAATACAGTACTGAACTGACTGCATAAAAAGCTTTTCGTAGGTCAACAAAAAATAAAAAAAAGAATATAAATGAGGTGAAACAGATCTACATGTAAATCAGTATGTATCCCACCTCCAATCCTGATCAGGCCAAATGACCATATCTACAACACAGCAGAGCTCACCGAGTCCTCTTTTATGCTCTGACACATAATTGAAGTGTTTTGCCAGTTGAGTTTGAACAGGTGAGAAGTCTTCTCACTAACTCACTTCTCACCTTCACCTGACTTATTGGTAATTAGTTGTTTTTGAAGGCCAGTGTGATCCAGGTAAACTAAGTGTGCTAAATAGATTTGTGCTTAGAGTTTAGCAAAAATGTGAAAACAGTGGAATTGTGCTTAGAGTTTAGCAGTCTGGAGTCTTGTATTTGAAACATGAGCTTCAAGTTTTCAGAATTGTGTGCATAGTTCCATTTTTTGTTTGTATACAATCGAGAAAAACTCGATTAGAGGAATTATACTACTTGCCTCGATAGTGGTAGTGAATACTATACCATTTACCTTTTATATCAGCATCGGAAAGGAAATTAAAATGTATCATCAATAAGCCAAATATATGTTTAATGAACATGTCTTTCCATATTGAGCGAGTAATCTCTAACAACTCTCTCGCCCTCTCACCCTCACTCTCGCTCTCTCTCTCCAGCCATCCGAGGAGGAGGAGATTGTGGACCTGATGGTGCTAAAGCTATTCAGTCTGCTGGGTATCAGATCTTCAGGACCCCCCAGTGGGGCCTACACAGGACCACCCAGTGGGGCCACCACAGGACCACCCAGTGGGGCCAACAAAGCCCCCGACTCTCAACCCCACAAGTGACAAACACCGCCAAAGACCAGTGCCTCAGTTAGCTCATCCAAGACAGAGATAGAAATGTATTAATTTATATTCATATATTCATTTTACTAATATTAATGAGAAATAAAGTGTGACAAATTATCCCATAAATCCTTCTATGGATTTTTTTCCTACTTTAGCCCAAAAATATTTGGTTGGACCTACGGGAATACAATGTTATTTTAATAGCGTTTTGCTTCACTTCTAGATTAAACAGCAATGAGGCAATATTTTGAAGTGACTGGTTTGTTCTAAAAAATATTAACATAATAGGTAGTGAACAAAATATATAATTTTTTGCATGGCATTTTTTTTTTTTTGAGTTAAGTACATTAAACGCAGTGTTTCAACTATAGCAATTAAACAAGACTCTTGTTTGTCTGACGACCACGTGGGAGGCTTGACAATAACAAGCAACAAAACAATTGATGTTTAAGCTTGAAATACCGTAACATGTTGTAGCGGGCCAGTGGGTGTGGGGTTTCCACGCTACCAAGTTGAGTAGACAAACCGACACAACACACAAGAGAGCAGTTCAAATGGAGGGTTTATTTACAGGGAAACTAATTATCACCAGAGTGAAACAAAGGGTAATCCAAAGTACTCGTCGCCGGGAGGGTCCTCATACAAACCGGTCGGTACACAAGCAATCGCCAAAGTTCCACTCTTACGCCCCGTGCCCACTATCTCCGTCCGTTGACTGATCCCCATTGACTTTGAATGGGGACGGACGCGCAATGCATTGTGGATCCGTCCGTTCCGTTGGAGCCTTCAGCTCCGTCAAGAAGTTGAAAAATGTTCAACTTTTTCGGCAGCAACGGATCTGTCATCCAATCAGATCACGTATGCAAATTTAAGCACTGCGACTCGGGCTCTGACGATACTGGAAAGCGGGAAATCGGGTAATCTTGCCTCGCAACAAGCAGGAAGAAGCGGGAAGAACCCGGCGAAGCGATTTGATTGGCTGACGGATGCCTCTGCAAAGACTACTCCCCCATCAGTCAGCCACGCCTTCCCGCGTCCGTTGACTGACGGAGGTAGTGGGCATGTAGGGTTACCCTCTTGGCCGTATCCTGCCTGCTCTCCTAGCCCTAGCCTAACCCTACATGCCCACTACATGCGTCCGTCGACTGATGTGGGAAGGCGTGGCTGACTGATGGGGGAGTAGTCTTTGCAGATGCATCCGTCAGCCAATCAAATCACTTCGCCGGGTTCTTCCCGCTACTTCCTGCTTGTTGCGATGCAAGATGACCCGCTTTCCCGCTTTCCAGTATCGTCAGAGCCCGAGTCGCGTCACAGTGCTTAAATTTGCATACGCGATCTGATTGGATGACGGATCCGTCGCTGCAAAAAAAGTTGAAAATTTTTCAACTTTTTGACTGAGCCATGACTGAGCCGACGGCTCCAACGGAACGGACGGATCCACAATGCATTGCGCGTCCGTCCCCATTCAAAGTCAATGGGGATCAGGCGACGGACGCATGTAGCGGGCACGGGGCGTAACTCAGGCTTGTGGTAGCCTGCTCCCCTTGACTTCCTTTTCTTTCACGACCGTTTGTCGCCCTCTTAAGCCCAAGCACCCCTGCCCAGAGCTATAGAGAGAGTTGCGACACGCTATGATCTCGCCGACAGGGTGGTCACGTGGTTGTCACGTGGTTCATGTAAGCCTCAATAGTTCCAAACACGCCGCGCAGTCAATGTTATTCTATGGGACGACAGCAGAGATTTCAATATTGAATGGTAAATATGAATGAAAAAAACACATACAAGTATTTGTCTGACTGTTATGGCATTATTGCATATTTGTAAATGTCAGTTTTACATTCAGTGGTTGGGGGACAACTGAAAGCTATCTCTTGAGTATTACTTAGATACGTTTTTAAGTTTGAGGGAAAGCTTCACGTTCGTGTTAGCATACTGGCTTAACCTTAACTTTTACCCTACATCTGTATTGAAATCAAAGTAATCAAGATGTTTAACCATGATCATTTTAAGATATGAGCCACACAAAGTATCAAATATAAAAAAAGAATAAGTAATAAAATAATATTAAAGAATAACTCATTACGCTTGGATGAATGAAATAGTTTATTTTTTTTATTAAACAATTAGTGTGACAAGAACAAGCGAGTGTGATTGTGTGAACAGATTCAACAATGGACACAGCAGGGAACACTATATAATATACTTAGGGCAAACCATTAACATATAACGTTGCAAATATACTATACTTTATGCCATTACAATACTTATAATAGCCCTGAGCAAATTCAAAATTGGTTTAGATCAATGGTCATACCATGGTTGGCTGTGCAGCAAAACAGCAGAAAAGTTATTCTGAACACTTAAGGGAACACACACACACACACACACACACACACACACACACACACACACACACACACACACACACACACACACACACACACACACACACACACACACACACACACACACACACACACACACACACACACACACACACAGTAGCTCTAGGAATCAACTGGACACACACAGTCATCTCTGGAAGCAATTTAGGGGTTGGTTCCAGATAAACGATAGACACACCTCAGATGGACAGGTCTGAGTGCCTTTCTCACCCAGGTATCAGTTGATGTTCAACCAATGAGAGGGCGGGGCGGTAAGTGGGTTGCACCTTTTTGTCAGGTATTGAACCAAGAACCTTTAGGCTGGGGGAAACACCCTATCCTCGATTATATGAAGGTCTCTTGAACCAATGCACCAAATGATGCTGGTTCTTTTGCTTTCTTATGTTTCTCTCCAGCAACTGTGCATGAATAGTTTTTCGGATTGCATTCCCATGCCTGTTCTCAGGGTTGCTGTTCAGATGACCCCCAATTCTCCCACCTTGCACACTGTCAACTTCCTCTGAGTGAGCCAATAACAGGATCTTATTTCACAATCTCAAATCCCTCTCACACTCTTTGTTACTGCCTGCTGCAAGGTTCACTTTATCAGCAGCCCTTCGCAGCAGTAAGTAAGTTGCTTTCAGAAGAAGAATAAGGATTCATTTGGAAGAGCTGCGGAGAAGCTTATTCAGAGTTGCATCAGCTCTATCTGGTTCTGACCCCAAGGGTGCTCACAAGACTATTGTCAATTTTTGGGTATTTAATCAATTCTCGCGCTGCATTTGGCCTTTCAATCAGGGGCTGTTGGGCACTGCCGAGTGCCGACATCCTATCATGCACTACAGTGACGATTTATTTCTCCATGAACACACAACAGTGTTCATGAGGACAAGGCCTACATGATTTTAATATGAATGAGAACAAAGAAAACATATATCCTATATCCTATGGACTACAAACATAGCTCACTGATCATCCCTGAACCAGCTGTTCTGCGTATGATTTGTTGTAACTTTTAAAAACATACAAATTGAACCTGTGTGTGTAGGAGAGTCAGAGGGAAAGTGCTTTGGCATTGTAAATACACATGAAGACCTTTGAATTGAATGGAGAAGCGAGAGAAGTGCAAAGTACCTTTGAGTGACAAGATAAAGGTAGAACGAGAGAAAGAGACATGTGAAAAAGAGAGACACAAAGAGAGAGAGACACACACACAAACACATACAAACACGCACACCATGAGTGGGCGAGACAGACCGACAGAGAGAGACACAGAGTGTGTGTGTGTGTGTGTGTGTGTGTGTGTGTGTGTGTGTGTGTGTGTGTGTGTGTGTGTGTGTGTGTGTGTGTGTGTGTGTGTGTGTGTGTGGGACATGATTACAAGAACAAGGACAGTTCTGGCTGAGCTGCGATCAACCAGAGAAGGCAGAAGAAGCCGGCCAATGCTTTTAAATCCTAGTAACACAAGGTTGCATATAGAACTGTGTGCTCTCGTACAAAAAGCTTTTTGAATTATTCCTTCATCTTTTTTCATCATCTTTGCTTTTTTCTTAATCTTTCCCCCTCCCTCAGCCCATCATCAGTTCTGATTGCATGGAAGAAGACCCTTTTGGACCCCATGGTGAAACCCCAGCCCTCCCCGGTCCTCAGAGAATCTCTAAAGCGGAGATGAATAAAATAATTCATAGGGAAGCCTTCCTGGGATAGATTGCCTCATTATTGGGCAGGTGTGTTTGATTGACGGCTCATCAGCCTCACCTGACTGATTGGACTGGCCATCGACCACACATCCTTGAGAGAAACTTGCTGGTTCAGATATGTTTTAATGAGATGTACGGCTCCAGAAAGCTACAAAGTGTAGCTTAATGTATTTTGTTGTGTGGATTGATTTGTTTTGTTGCTTAAAGCTTAAACAAATGTCCAGCCAAACGTTATACAGGGAAGATTCTGCTCATAGCCCTCGTCCACCAAAACGTAACTGGTTTCTCCCCAGTTTGCTCACCTTATTTTCAACGGCACGGTGCGTTTCAATCAAATGTTTGGTTCGGAGCCAGAAGTTGGTTCCCAACTGTAACCAAAATATATTCTACAGCTTGGAAAGTGAGGATGGGGAAAAATTGGAGATTGGCATCGACAACCACCATTCGGACTTGTTATCATTGGTTGTGTCTGTGTTTCATAAGATAAGGCTGCACCACATTGCCAAACTCGCCTCATTTGAACTTCAGAAAGGAAGCAGGAAAAATAAGCTATGCCAAACAGTCCTCTTTCAGGGTTTTAATCCCACACAGATTTGTATTTTGAATTTCACTCCTAATTCATGATAATCAGGCCTAATGCGATAGATTTATTTTCCATGGTAATTCTTTTGTATTTTATTCTCTTATTTTTGAAACACTGTAAATGGTCAGTCTGCATTTACCCTGGCTGCTTTTTATTGTATTTTGAATTTCACTCGTTCTGGTCTGATCATTTTCCTGTATCAATTCCCACCTGCAAACTCCAGTCCATTCTATCCATCCATCCACAAATAAACATTCCATCAGCAGATTTGTATCATGACGCCTTCTCATTTTAGGCAAAGTGTAAGACAATACTTTCTTAACAGTATAATTGTAACCATGATATAAATGGAGTCATTCCAGTAACAATATTCAAATACTAACATTGTTCGGTAGGACAGAATTTCGTTTTATTCTGAATCCTTTAGTCTTTTGGTATGGTCACATGTATCACACAGCAACAATAACAACCAAACATAACAAGACAAAAAAAAAAAAAAGGTGCATAAATAACAAGGAGTAGAACATTTACCACACATAAAAAACACACAATGCATGGTTCGCAAAGAATTGCAGCAATAAAGTACAGTACAGTAGTGAAAAAAGTGCAAAGAGAGGTGGACCATAAAGACTGTAAAGTGCTTAGTGCATGTTCAAGTGGCGTATAGCTTGTAGATATACTATCCCTAAAGCGTGATGTTTTACTTGTGATGCTTCTGTACCTCTTCCCTTATGGTAAGAGTGTGAATAAGTGGTGTGCTGGATGAGAGGGGTCAGAGAAGATCTTTCTAGCTTTCCTGGAAATTCTGGTGTCATAGTGCGAGTATATGGTAGGCAGACTACAGCCAATGATTTTAGAGGCCCTGCGTACCCTCTCAAGCTGTTGTTTGTCCTGGCTGGTGGCACTACCCAGACCAGGATGGAGAAGGTGAGCACGCTTTCGATGGCTGCACGATAAAAATGGGTCATGCCTGCCTGACTAATCCCAAATTTCCTCAGCTGACGAAGGAAGTATAGGTGTTTATATATGTTGTTTAAGTATTTGGCAGACGCTTTATTCCAAAGCGACATACATGAAAAATACATATAAAACAATCACTGTAAACATAATTATTTAAGGAAAGAATGTTGTTAATAAAAGTAAAAACAAAATATCAACCTACAAAGTGTCAAGACTGAATAAACTGCTGCTGCAGCAACAGTCAGAGATACAGCTAAGGTAAGATATATAGATATCTAATGTATTCATACATTGTTTATGTAGGATATATATGTATAGCCTAATCATGTATTGAATCTTCAACTTAAAAATAGCAGACCGTTTTTTTTCCTCTTCCCGTGGATTATGTTCCCAGTTTTGATCTCGGACGTCTGGTCACTTATAGCATATAATAATGTTCTATTAGGCCTACTGTCAAGCCAACTATGAATAATAAAACACGCCCAACCATGTGTCCTTTATCATAGCTACACGTATGACAAAAAAAACGCGTGAAAATCAGTGGTAGTCAGTGAGGTATGATTAATCAAATGCACTGACAGTTCATTGGATTACACTGAGTGGAGCGGATAACAAATCCAAGATGGCGGCCCGCGTCTCATCAGCGCCAGGGGGCAGTAGCGTTCGATGCTCCGTCTGTGAGGATGTCTACGAAATACACTGGGAAGGGGATCATGAAGAGGGACAGGTGAACCCAATCAGGGCAAGGGTGGACAGGTTGGAAAAGAGGACAGGAAGTGACATATCTGAAACAAGAGTGAGTATGACAAAGTAAAAACATGAAGCAATGAAAGAATGAATAAAAAATATAAATTGTTCAATGTTTTATTTATTTTAGTAACGTAACTCACACATCAAGCATAGTGTGAGGTGTGTGTAGTTAAGTTATTCATAATGATAACCTATAGGAATATTCAAATGATCAGAGCCAGCCTTAGCTTCGATAGCTTATTTATTTTAGGTATCTCTGACTTTGGTAGCGTACCATCTTCGGTACTCCGGTAGCCTATTCATTGTCTGGATTGTAACTGAAGAATCATGAATGGCCGTCACAGCCAAACTGTGAAACAGGGTCAAACAATGAGGAATGGTCAGGTGTTCTGCGATTGAATTTCATGACCACTTTCTGATGTTGCTCTCTGAAATAAAACATGACACAAGCTGTGAATCCAGCTTTATTCCTTCATTTCTCAGTTGTGTTGTTTGCTGAGAACACCCTCAAATACGGTTGACTCCATATTAAGTATTCTAATATACTGGTTTGTATTTCAGCAGTTAACCTACCCTGTGTGTTTAAGTGTTTTCGTTAAAAGATTAGTCTGCAAAATTGGGGGTTAATTAAAAGAAACTTGCTTTCCTCATGATTCCTCCTGAGCCTCGCTTATAGTCTTGAATTAATATAAAAATCAATATATTTTCATTAGCACTCAGCCTCTAATGGCGATGTGTACAGAGACGATCTGGTCGGTGTGGGTTATGTGTTCGTGCGTGTGTGTGTGTGTGTGTGTGTGTGTGTGTGTGTGTGTGTGTGTGTGTGTGTGTGTGTGTGTGTGTGTGTGTGTTTTTCTGCCTGCCACTACAAACTCCTCCGCTGTTAAATTGTCATCTATTTAGCTATCAATTGTCTGTTGCTGACAAATACCCAATTACCCAAAAAGTCCCAGCATCTATACAGACTCTATTGTCTTTAGATGCAGCAACCGCACACAATTGTAACATCATCTTTGACGTGTCCAACACGAAGGGAATTATCTTCCCCTCATGTTGTTTGAACGTGCTTTTTGAGATTTGAAAGCCACCAAGGTTCCATTTGTTTCTAGCCAATCCAATTCAAGATGATTTCCTTTAACACGCACACCATCATCTTCACAATACTAGAACTAACAACACAAACCTCAGGGCAAAATCAAGCTTTGACAGTTGCTGGTGCAATCTCTGGCGAATAATTAGTTGAATCACAGTCTCAACTTTTACATGGAAACCTTCACATGAATCTCCCAACGTGTATGTGAAGAGAGGGTGAATTTTCTATCAGTGTTATCAGCCATTTTTTTCCCCAGCCATGCTTGAGGTAAAGTAAGCCTACTGATCATCGTGATGCAGTATTAAAAGCCGTGCCGGCATGTTGTTAAACCGTTGGATAGAATTCCACTTTCAGATATCTAAAATGTAGCCTGTTATTTGACCATGCAGTGATGCTGAAATACCACAATTATTGTCTCTCAAAGTAGAAGTTCTCAACTGATACCATATAACTATACTATTGTGTGTGTGTGTGTGTGTGTGTGTGTGTGTGTGTGTGTGTGTGTGTGTGTGTGTGTGTGTGCGTGCGTGCGTGCGTGCGTGCGTGCGTGCGTGCGTGCGTGCGTGCGTGTGTGTGTGTGTGTGTGTGCGTGTGTGTGCGTGTGTGAGTGTGCGTGTGCGTGTGTTTGTGTGCATTGCTGTGTGTGTTTAAAAACAAATCAGAATCATCTTCTGAAAATATTTTTTAATATTCAATAATGTTTTCCTGCCAAACCGCATTCATTACCACTGATGAATATGGAAAGGATATTAGGAAGAAACGTAAGGCAGAAGATGTGCCTTTAATAGCAGAGGAAGAGAATGAACAGGGAAGCCAATGAAATAAGGCTGCGAGGTGGAGGGGAGATAGAGCCTCATTAGCACATCCAGAAATGGCGATAGCACATGAATAATAATATCATTGATTGAGAAAAACTTTTTTAAACTTTCCAGTTTTAGATTATTTCATTTGCATAAATGAACTGAACCATTTTCTGTTGAAATTTGAAATAGTGATTCTAAGAAATTCGAAATAGAATGCTATTTAAACGTAGCATAATATACCACCAGGTGTGAGTGGTATATTTCTATTCACAGGTAGCGCCTGTGAATAGAAAAAATTAACCACTATTCTATCTTCAACTAGGATGTGTGTTTTGATTCGCAAACTTTCCTGTCACAAACAAGGTTCAACAGTAACACAATTTGTACCCAATCTAGACTGGCAGCAAGTAAACATCTCAAGCACCATCTCCAACTGGGGAAAAGCATACAAACACAAACTGCTACCTGAGTTATGTCTCAAAGAGCCTCGGGCGGAGCAGTGTCTATTCATTAATAACCATTCATTAACACAGGTTAATTCAGTATTAAGTATTATTGTATAGCATTAGCATAGGGGTTTGGTTAGGGATAGTGTATACATAATAATATCTATAAATGAATACATTAGATCACATGAACATGATTACCTTAGTTCACATAAACACAGTTTCGAAACAAGAATGAGTAAATCAGTACTAGACTATTAGTTAGCTGTTAATTAACTTTAAGTGAATGCCTTCTATGGCAATAAAAGGAAAGTTAATTTATTCTAATTGTAAAGTGTTACCATTGTTACTAATGAAACAAAATTTGTTTTGCACTCTACTAAATAATTTGAAGGCATTTGTTTTAGATGCCACGTCTTCTCTCTGTTATTTCCCGCCAGCGGTTGGCAATGAGAGAGCTTGAACCCGTAGGGTGATGAGACGGGGAGTTGCTTTAATTCTCCTGACATTTAGTAATTCCCCTACATTTTGATTAAAGGCTGAAACTGAAAGGAACATAGTGGAGCTTTAACTAATGACATCCTGGGTAGAGACTAGAGTGACGGGGAACTGTGCCACCAGTTATCCTCTGCCAACATTATTCATTAATCAAGCTCAAAACAACCAAAAGTGGCCTCTTTCCAGCCGTTAAAACCCCGACTTCTGGAGGAAGAGGTTCATAATCATGCTACACAGTGGGCCGAGATGGATCCCTGGGCTAAGTCTCAGCAGCGTTGGTGTGGCGTTGTATGGAGAGAGAGAGAGAGAGAGAGAGAGAGAGAGAGAGAGAGAGAGAGAGAGAGAGAGAGAGAGAGAGAGAGAGAGAGAGAGAGAGAGAGAGAGAGAGAGAGAGAGAGAGAGAGAGAGAGAGAGAGAGAGAGAGAGAGAGAGAGAGAGAGAGAGAGGTGAGAGCACGAACGAGATGGAGGGTGTGGGGGGACGTGCGACGTCTGGCCTGCAGGGGGAGTATGGGCAGGATGAGAGCGCACCGGATTGGCTGGGGGGATTGGACCTGATTGCGAGCAGGTGTCAGCACTCAGGCCAATCAGGGAGTGTTTGTACTTATGTGCCTGCTTTGTGTTGTAGTTAGAAGGAAACCAGGAGCGAACGGACCACAGAGATCCAGAGCGAGTGGTGATCATATCAAGAACCCACCAAGAGACGACTCTTGGAGAACATTTGTTGTAGTTTGAGTATAACAAATCGTCCCTCAACGATCTCCTGCTGAGGGACGACAACTCTGCCTGCGCTCACTCATGAGAGAGAGAGAGAGAGAGAGAGAGAGAGAGAGAGAGAGAGAGAGAGAGAGAGAGAGAGAGAGAGAGAGAGAGAGAGAGAGAGAGAGAGAGAGATATAAGTGGATGGGTGGGCATGCGTGAGGGAGGATGGATACAAATATTAGCCTTCCACAAGTTCTGAGATGGAGCTGTGTGAATTAAAATGCTTTGTACCTATGTAGAGATAATACCATGCAAAATGTTTTTGTATTAAACCCAAAATACATCAGTAGCATTAGTCACTACATGCTTTCAGCCACATGTGGGAGTATTGACTAAAATCATTCATAATTCAAAATATTTGAGCACAAAAAACAAATACAGGACCTAAAATATGGTTTCGTTTTTTTTTATTTGCAAACAAGAAAAACAAGTGTGAGAAAGTCAGTGGAACGAGGGGTCTTCCTTGACGTACGCCCCTACCGGTTACCGTTGACAATGCCAGGCCACGCACCATGGCAACGATACATCAATACATTCAGCTATAAATTATTGATAACAAAGATATCCGTTTCCGACATTATGATGCTATCCTTTAGGCTCCTAAAAATATCTCCCACAGATACTCATCGATATTATATATATATATATATATATATATATATATATATATATATATATATAAATATATATATATATATATGTCCCTTTCCTTGCAAAGATCATGATGCATATTCAGCCTCTTCAGAGCAAGAGCAAAGGCTGAGGCTTGTAAGTGCCTGTAAAGGTCATATGTGGCGGGTAGTTTTATGTACAGCATTGAACATTTTGTAGATACACAAGAGTTTTATTACAGATTCAGCAATGTGAAACCCTGAACGTGTTGTGAGAGCGAGAGAGAGAGAGAGAGAGAGAGAGGGACTGTTAAAGGCTTTGGGTTTCAATTTCTTATTATTTGAGAGAGAGGAACAGATAAAGGAGCAAAGGGGAAACAAGCGAAAGTGAGGGTGACAGATGTCTTTATTTAGTATAATCAAGTCAATAATAAATAAAGAGAGAGTGACACTAAGTGTGATGAAGAGGAATCGATATTTTAGAGCTAAGAAGAGGGGGATTGATGACGATTCAGGAACAAAATGATTGGCTCGATCTCTCGATCGAGCCGATAACCTGTAGAAAAAGCTGATGTGACACAAATAGTTGGATATCTTGTTAACCCCTTTATTCAGTGAGCTGCGTTGTGCATCTGGACCCTCTGATGAACATGCCCACAGAGCCCGAACTAAAATACTGGGCCTAAGCCCTGTGGATTAAAGACATCGGGTCAATCAGTGATTGTCAAAAGTGGTACAAGCGATAACATCCAAGTATGTTGGTTTGTGTACACTCCTCCATTCTGGTTTGGTGTTTGTGTTTGTGCGCGCGCGTGTGTTGTGGTGTGATGTGGTGTTTGTGTGTGTGCGTTTGAGTGTGCTTTAAACCTCACAGTACATGTTTTGAAGCGCCATTTATGTACATTTTTCACAGTTTCCAGTTGCTGCATTGTAAACATGTCATTATACTGCTGCATTGTAAACATGTCATTATACAAAAATAGCAATTTTTTTCAACACTTTGAGCCACAAATACTGCCGATGTAAACAACATACATCAAGTGAGGAAAGGGATGAAAGCACAATTTGTCAATAAAATAACAATTGAAAAAACAATCAAGCATCCATTTTTTTAAATTATTAAAAGAATGATGTGTGCAGCACGTGCACACATTCAGCACCGAACACATCACCAAGCATACAGCAAGACAGGACAAGGAGCTTGCATGCGTTACATACATATATACAAATATACACCTATATCACAGTGATTCAATAAATGAGTGGACACATGGATGAGGCAGTTCCCATTTCTTGGGATCTTTTCCAGACCATTCTATTCTTATCCGGCGACCAACTGGCCTTTGAAATTACCGTTGACGTGACATGTCCGTACTCCAACACCTTGGGTTTCATGAGTTTCCTACCCGAGTCCTACACCATCAAGCGTTTCGTTTGACAAAAAACTCTGTCGTCGTCCCTCTCGCACCGGGGCTGCTAAACAGCGCCTTAAGTGCGCCATCGAAGGGGCCCCACTGCTGCGGCCACGCGGCCTGTGGCTCCGTCCAGTAACTTTCAAATAAACGACCCCCCTGCAGAGCTGCAACCCGCGGGGCGACTCACCACTCTCACTCATAAACGATGCAATCACTCCTTGGCCATGCATTGTTCGGATGTACAAAGCGGGTAAACGCTTGGTCAGCGGACCTCCCTCGGAGCACCCTGTTGACATGCAGTGGCGAGTGGAGGCCTGAGCCCCCTCACGCCCCCCCTCCCCCCCCCCTCCAGGCGGTCTCACTCACAGGGTCTCCTCCTCCTCGTCCTCGGCAGTGGCGCTGCTGTCCAGCACGGGCAGCGCCTCCTTCAGCGAGATGTCCTCCAGACGCTTGGGCCCGCTGTCTCCGTCTCCCGCCTCAGCCTCCGCCTCGGCGTCGTCGCGCACCGACGGCTGGGGGCTGTCGGCGTCCGAGCCGCTCGCCACGTAGCCGGGCAGCGCGGCGTGCACGACGCTGGGGGCGGGCGGCGCCGAGCTGCGGTACACGCGGCTGGACACCAGCGTGGTGGAGCGCGTGGCGGCGTGGTGGCCCAGCGCCAGGTGCGACTGGCTGCTGGTGCTGTGGTTGTTGTTGTTGAGGCCCGTCAGCACCGAGCCGTAGCGGCAGGGCCCGCACGCCACCGGCACCTTCCAGTCCAGCGCCAGGTTCCAGCGCGTCCACGTCTTCCGCACCTCCGTCTGCACCTGGCGGCAGGGGGAGCGGGGGGGGGTAAGGGAGCGTCTGATTGGTCGAAAAAGGATTGTATGGGGGGGATGTCCACATCGTTGCAAGGGAATTGCCGAAGGGAATTCTATGCTATGTCGTATGATTTTAGCTTAAAAGTATGTTTGATACTTGATATAAGGTATAAAAAGTATAAAGCAGATGAACACTGATGAAAAAAAGGGCGAGCCAATGAATACATTTGAACAGAAGCGGGATCGGCGGTGAACATTGACAAGCCTAGGTTTGTAGGGTTTAATGTGAAACGTTAACCTTGAAATACGCTGTATATATTTCATTGGTCGATTCTGCACTTACCTCTCCGTTGCAGTAGCAGTATATTATGGATACAAAAAAGCCCTGGGAGAAAACCAGCAGAAAAACAGAACCAACGTTACTGAACAACCTTCACGTAGGAATATGTTGTGAAAAGGAGCTTTGCCAATTAAAAAGCATATGAATGATAGTATTGTGTTATTATATATAGGGAAATATTTCATTTAGGTCCCCAAAGTGAAGCCGTTCCTCCTGCTCAATCTGGCCTCAATAGATAGCGGGGGGGGGGGGGGGGGGGGGGGGCAAGAGATAACGCTTCTGACTTTTCAATCTGCACAAATGAATGGGAAGATGAAAGCAGTGCGAGCTAATGGCTCTCCACAGGCTGAGAGTTGACTGAGGTTGAGTGTGCCGGAGTGTGAGAGAGAAGGAGAGAACATGTGCCAGTCAGATACGTCCCTGAAAGTCGAGTTGCATGTTAGAGGTTTTTTTTTCCGTGAGCATCTTACATTTTGTGCATGGTGTAAATGTATGGATTTCTAGTTGGTGTATGTGCTAGAGGGAAGAAGGAAGAAGGAGAAAATTGTGTTTCAGTAATCAAAGCAGCACGAACGAATGACATTCCACTGCCATCAATAAATGTTATCCTCGTCCATGTGTGTATCCAGGCCAAAGGCAGTCCATAATAATCAGGGCATTACAGGTTTGATGGTTCGGAGTTTAACTAAGAGCTAGATCATTCTTTTCATCCGGGTTTTGTGAAAGTAGCCTGTTTTTAAGCTCCAGAATTGTAAGTATTTTCAAAATGTTTCAATGCCACGTCCACCTCTGTCGATGCTAGTGTGTTTGAACATTCACTACGCGGTCCCCACAAAAAGCTTGTTTGTTTCAATTTCACAAATGTCTTTTGTTAACAGTTTGTGACTGGGCACTCGTTAATGGCGTATCTCCAATGCGGGCTATGGGCCGACGGGCCCCTGCTCCACTGGACCAGCTGTAGAGCTGGCTGAGGCTTTTGATCTGGCCCCCAGGTGGGGCCCTGGCTGAAGGCTGGGGGCCCCGCCGGGCCCCGGCCGTTTGAGCAGCAGATGGTGGCGCTATATTTGACGGAGTAGGGGGTAATCTACCATCCAACTCCCAGTACTCACGCACTGGACAACATTCTTAGCATTCCTCTGCTCATCTGTTGAGCGGAGGAATGACGAATGAGAAAACAGAGCTAGTCTATGCAATTAATCAGTAGGGAAAAACATTTATAATTATTACATGCGCGTGCACACAGACATGGTTGTTTTTCACGGTCTAGCATTTGTTTTGTTTAATTCAGTTTCATTGTAAATTGTTTTTAAAGCTGGTTTACTAGTCGAGTTATTTTCTTTATTTTGAAAATGCTTAGTTTTATTGTCGTTTGTATTAGTTTCAGTGCTCATTTTTGTATTTCTTTTAATATTGGGTAATTGTCAGTGGCGAGATTCTAAGTATTTATTCATAGAAACGAACAATCAAAAAGCCCATATCTCAGCGGTGGACTGGTAAAAAGTTTAGAAATTTTGCTACCATATCATTCTGTGTGTTTGTGTGTGGTTGTGTGTGTGTGTGTGTGTGGTTGTGTGTGTGTGTGTGTGTGTGTGTGTGTGTGTGTGTGTGTGTGTGTGTGTGTGTGTGTGTGTGTGTGTGTGTGTGTGTGTGTGTGTGTGTGTGTGTGTGTGTGTGTGTGTGTGTGTGTGTGTGTGTGTGTGTGTGTGTGTGTTGTGGCAACCCGGTACTCGTTGTTGCCGGGTTCCAGGAACAAATTAGTCGAATAGTCGGGGTACAAGCCGTACCCTGCGTTTATATAAGTAACCCTGGGTTTACAGGGTCCATTTACGATCGACTTAGGGTCTCCGTGAGCCTCTATTTCGTCGCCGTCGTCGCATGGGCTTCCTAGCTCTCCATGGTTCCCGGTCCCTTCTGTCTGTCCTCATGGCCCTTTTAACATGGCTCCGGTACCATCCAGCAGGTGTCCCCCAATCACGCTGATTAAGGAGAGAGAAGTGGTGCTCTCCGTCGCCGGTCGTTGGGTGGCGGCGGTATATGCGGTCCACCACCTCACCTCGGACCCGCCCGGGCCGAGGTTTATGGGGCGGGATGCCACATAAACGTGTGTGTGTGTGTGTGTGTGTGTGTGTGTGTGTGTGTGTGTGTGTGTGTGTGTGTGTGTGTGTGTGTGTGTGTGTGTGTGTGTGTGTGTGTGTGTGTGTGTGTGTGCAACCTATGAGCTCAGCGACGAGCGTCGCGAGTTGCCATTAACAACGGCAAGAGCTGTCATCCTCTCCATGAAGCGCGCACAAAGCGCGCAACACTGGAAAGGCCTCAGACTTCAAGGAAAACTGGCATGCTTATCATTCGCAGATCAATCCCTCTCTCACACCATCTACTCAAACGTGTCGATCGGCGAGGATATTCTCATCTTTACCATCAGAGCTCGCCTCACTCCCGACAAAATCTAACTTGTCCACTTGGTATCCCTCCAGCCACGAACCACACTGCATTCTCCATTCTACCACCCATGACAACGAAACCATCGCACACGTCCTGAATGGATGCAACTTTTACAAAGGTCTGTGCATCGCAAGGCATGATAGGCTGGTGGACCTAATATCAAACAGCGTTAAAGAAGTACAATTGCAAACAACAAAGATATACAAACACTCTGCAGTTAAAATGGACTGGTTCAATTGTGCGCAAAATAACAGTACAACTTTAAGTAATATACCAAATACCCCTGACATCACCGTTGTAGATGTCTCCAATAAGAATGTGACTATTGTGGAATTAGCATGTTGTTTTGATTTGTATATGGACCTTTGCTTCAACACAAAGCTTTTAAAACATCAACCACTGGCTAACAGTATCACAAATCTAGGTTTTAATTGCACATTAATTATTCTTATTTTTGGAAATCTAGGCCATGTCCACAAGCTTGTTTTACGTGGGCTACAATTCTGTGGACTGACCATAACAAATGCAAAAAGACTTGCACAGTACTGCTCCATCTTTGCCACAATAGGCAGTTTAGCAACCTGGATAAGAAGATGCATTGTCTATCCATGATGAAAATAGTTGTTGAGCATAAGGCATTCTCTGTTTGATCAGACCTGCTTAGTCCAGCAATGCTTCCATTAATGTTTAGATCATTTGTACCTCCCCACTTGTTATGATCCAATTAAAAGTATTAAACTGTGTGTGTGTGTGTGTGTGTGTGTGTGTGTGTGTGTGTGTGTGTGTGTGTGTGTGTGTGTGTGTGTGTGTGTGTGTGTGTGTGTGTGTGTGTATGTCATTGTGTGCGTGTGTCTCTGTCTGCGTGAGTTTCTCTGTGTGTCTGGGTATGTCTGTGTGTGTGTGTGTGTGTGTGTCTGTATGTGTGTCTAGAGGAAAAGACCCCTGTCAGAGGCCTATTAGAAATGACGTGCCCCCCATGACCCGCCCAAAAGGGGAAGTCTCTTGGGTCGGCGGTCCAGCTTTGTTTGTTTTCATTATCAATGTTAACCTTCAACCACACCAGTCTAAATTCACTCTAAATTGATTTTGAAGAAGCTCCTTAATGATCGGTCTGGAGGGCTAGACTATAGGAGACAAAGGCAGAGCTAAATTTATCGTGATCAGTCCCCAGCACTCCTCACTGCACCTGCAATTGGATATTACAATTATACTCAGAGATAACCCATGGCTGCCATCAAGGGGGGGGGGGGGGGGATGTGTGTGTGTGTGTGTGTGTGTGTGTGTGTGTGTGTGTGTGTGTGTGTGTGTGTGTGTGTGTGTGTGTGTGCACGTACTAGGTTGTCTGGTATATTAAGTGGACTTGATCCCATCACATTAAAATCATTATGTATGCTATTCCCTGTACAATTTAATTTGAGCATAGGAAAGCCGAGCATACTGTCCGGCTTGAATGTAATGAGGTATCCTAACCAGGGTGGGAATTAGGCCCCTGTCCCACACCAAGTGTGGCTCGATTTTGTACTTGTTACCACCACATACCTTACCGTTGCACGCAGTACGAACCAACGTTCAACAAGGGTCTATCTGAGGACTCACAGGCTACATGACACACCCCCTTCACTGCACGATACACACTTTAGTACACGTCATACGCACTTTAGTACATAAAACACCCCCATCACACTTCAGTACACGACGCACACCCTTCACTACACGACAGCCCTGCCCACTATGCCCCATTATTAAGGGGATACTTGTGTTCAAGGGCCTTAAGAACTGCAAGAATACCTTCATTATGGTAAAAGTAATAGGTTAATGGACCTGTCCTATTGCCTGGTGTGAGTGTACCTGGAAGGAGTTGAAGAAGAGCTCAAAGTACATGCGGACCTCCCAGCTTGGCCCTTTAGTCGTCTGCGGTAATCCCACGAAGATGATGTAGTGGACCCCGAACACCAACACCAGCACCAGAGTGGACTTGGCCAGTTTCCTGTGGACACACACACACACACACACACACACACACACACACACACACACACACACACACACACACACACACACACACACACACACACACACACACCAACAAGACAAACGCCCAACAAGACCAAAAAACAAGACACACACACAAACACAATATGACGCCCTTTCAACAAGACAAACACCCAGACATAAACACACATGCGCACACCAGATACATACACAAGGCACATACACAACGACACACACAAGACACACACCATCATTAAAAGGTGCTGGAAGCAACATTTAAATTTGTTTGAACAAGTTTTGAATAGCTCTATAGTCTGACAGCCATCACTGACAGAGGGTTTGTTCAGTATCATGGATCTCCCAGGCAGTAAACACATAGTCTTCTGGTATTACCTTCACACTTTAGCCAATCGGGCCCGGTAAATGGTGGAACAGGAGAGGCTAACAATTCCATCGCTCCCAGGAGCACTTGCACAACCAACCACGTCAAGCTAAAAACAAATACCAAAAACCCGACTGGAAGTTCAACAAAACGATGACACGGCTGACAGCGTCTTGGATCAACTGATGCATTATGAATTATGTTAGTTCAGCACCCTGTCTGGGTTCCAACATAAAAGGAATTAATTAGGATTGGTCGCTGAAGAGCCCACTAATCCACAAGGCGTCACAACAACTTTCTGCTCGTTGTGTGATTCAGTGTTATCATCTGACTATTCCTTTGGATCGCATGCAAAAGGTTAAAAACAGCAGAGCTACGCGATAACATTACATAATTACTGCCCTTTCACCCTGCCCTAATTGCCTGCCTAATAAACTTTAATAGTGTCTGTTTGAAAACCCATCTCGGGGCACCCCAGTGGGTCGTAGCTTTAAAGATCAGTCCTTACGGCACTGCAGTGACGCGGGTTTGATTCCTGCCGCACTTGCTGCATGTCTAACTCTCTCTGCATCTTCATGCATAAAATAACAAATGCAAAAGTAAATCCAAGCTCAGAAATTGGAGGCAAATACTGTGAAATTGATTATGCAGTCGAAATAAAATAATGTTAGCACCAAACCTAACCTGCAATTATTATTTTCTAGGAAAGGGGTTCACCAACATAGTGCTATGTGTGCTATAACAGTGCTATAACAGTGCTATAACAGTGCTATAACAGTGCTATAACAGTGCTATAACATAGGGCACCTGTGCGCCCGCAAGGACCATATGAGGCGCCCGCAGGCCTGTTCTAAAAATAGCACAACTCATTCTTGAACAACTCTTTCCCAACTTTTTTAAGTCATTGTTGATAATTATTGTGAGAAATCATTAACATGATCAGCGTCTTCACATAGATGAGTGTCATTAATAATAATATATAACTAAAGGCAAACTGAGCAAATGTGTTATTTCAGAAGAGTGTATCAAACTGGGTGCCCTTCGTATGACTCAGTACCCATGAAGTAGCTCTCAGGTTCAAAAAAGGTTGGTGACCCCTGTTCTAGGGCATGCCTTATGGGACAAATGCCGTATTTTCTAGAAACATCTTTGTTTGTATTCTTTATTCACGCATAGCCAGCCGACATCAGGCTTTTACAACAAACTGATAATCTTGCTCGCAATCACTGTTTTTCGATACGACAGTGTGTAAATCATACAAAGTGATGCTAATGTTGTGGTTTCCGTGGTACAAAGGCTTTGTGCTTGACTTTGCAGACTGGGTGCTGGCATTGTTACACAGGTTACTTTCTAGCTGAAGGATCTGCTGGAACACCACCAAACTCCCATTCCCCCAGAGAACATTTGGCCGTGGACAGCACAAGTATTATTGTGTGTGATTGCAGCAGGGCAAGATCATACGATCTGAAATATTCTTTTGGCCTTATTATTGTTCTAGCCCATTTCCCCAATGAAGTTTTTGAGTCATCGACACAGAAAGTATGCCATATGCTAGAACGGTCTGGCAAAAGCGAAAATGACCTCAGGCACATTGCACTCACGTCGGTGGTGATGAAATGCCTGGAGAGGCTGGTTGCCAAGCACATCAAGGCCAGCCTGCCTCCCAGCATCATTTGATCCCCACCAGTTTGCTTATAGGGCTAACCGCTCTACTAAGGACGCCATCGCCATCACCCTCCACTCTACGCTGAGCCGCCTCGAACACCCAGGCACCTATGCAAGACTGCTCTTCATAGATTACAGCTCAGCCTTCAATACAATAATCCCGGACATCCTGATAAATAAACTACTGGGCCTACACCTCCCTGCCTCCACCTGCGCTTGGATAAAGGACTTCCTTTCCAACAGACCATAACAAGTGAGACTCGGCCCCCATCTCTCCTCCCCCCTCACACTCAACACTGGCTCCTCCCAAGGCTGCGTGCTGAGCCCACTTCTGTATACTCTATACACATCTGACTGCTCCCCCTCCCGCCTCATTATAAAATTTGCTGACGACACCACTGTGGTCGGACTCATCTCTGGGGGTGACGAGATGGCATATAGAGATGAGGTCCAGCAGCTGTCAGCATGGGGTTCAGCACGTAACCTCCAACTAAACACATCCAAAACTAAGGAAATCATCCTAGACTCCAGACGACACAGCCCAGCCCATGCCCCCCTGCACATCAACGGGGACTGCGTGGTTCCATCCTGCAAGTTCCTGGGAACATACATCTCTCAGGAGCTTTCTTGGTCTACAAACACAACAGCAATAAAGAAGAAGGCCCAGCAGCGACTACACTTTCTGAGAATTCTCATAAAAAACCATCTTGAACAAAGCTGCTGGTGGTTGACCTTCTACCGCTCAACCATTGAAAGTGTGCTCACTTACTGCATCACTGCATGGTATGCTGGGAGTTCGGCGGCAAACAGGACGGCACTTCAGAGGGTCATAGGCACAGCTCAGAAGATCACAGGCTGCCCACTGCCCTCCCTGGAAGAGCTGGCCAGCTCCCGCTGCCGAAACAGGACCAGATCCATTCTAAAAGACGCTGCGCACCCTGCTCACCACCTGTTCGATCTGCTTCCCTCTGGCAGGCGATACAGGTCAATGAAATCACGCACCACCAGACTAACCAACAGCTTCTTCCCCGGGGCCATAAGTAAACTAAACAAACAATAACCCCTGTGCAATACATAAATAACTAAATGAACGATCAGCACTACCTCTGGACATTCCTCATTATGCTTACCTTCCTGGACGTGCTGCTATTCAGACATATGTTGGCGGGAGGGTTGTTGTCTGGGAGGGAGGGGAGGGTGTCGCACACTTAATTGTGCCTTAAGTGGAAGGCAGGGGGAGGGGTTATTGGGGTTATTGTTGTTATACATTTATTAATATTTCGTACTGTATTCTATTTATTCTTTTAAATTTAAAAAAAAAAGCACTCAACAAGATCTGCACCTTAATTTCGTTTTGTAAATACACTGTATTTAACCCAATGACAAATAAAGATTCTATTCTAATATTGCTTTCCAACTATAACTTCATAGGCGCTGTGGCCGTATTTGGCAATCACCCTTTCCCCATGGGTCGAGCATTTCCAATATCCCACGGTCCCAACGCACGTCACTATGAGAGAAGCTTTCATCTCACTTTTGAACGTCTTCCAATCATGAACATAACGGTTAGATGAGCACCTCGGAAAACATTTGAATAAACTGTGTGCGCCACACACAGACAGGGCGGCAGTGGCTCAGGTCGGGTAAGCGGGTGGACTGGCTAGTTCGAGCCCCTTCGGAAAAAAGTTAAGAGGTGTCCTGTCCCTGAGCAAGACACCAAAACCCAGCTGCTCCCGACGAGCTGGCTGTTGCCTTGCAGGGCTGACACCATGAACGGATGAATGTTAGCCCTTAATTGTAAAGCGCTTTAATTGGACACTGGTTAGTAAAGCGCTATACATATGCAGTTCATTTACTATTTAATCACACACACACACACACACACACACACACACACACACACACACACACAGAGAAACATAATCATGAATAAATAAATGATCAATCAAGAATAGATTATGCTGGATAATGAGCAGATGCTTTTGTGGGCTAATGAATTGGTTAGTGATGTATCTCCGTTGAGCTATTGGCAGGACAGAAAGATGAAAATACAGAGTAATATTGGGAGGTTTACACACTCTCCTGCTCCTGTCAGGAATGTAAGCACACATTCCTCTTCGACACTCTGTCTCACACAGGGCTCAAGACTCATTGTCCAATTGCAACTGACTTTTCCACTGCCAATGTAATTTGTATGTATTTACAAAGCATCCAAATACTACACCCAGGCAGGATTATTTCTTATATCAACAATGAATAATTAACTTTAACCCTTTGTGCTGGCTTGACATGATCTCAGAATGAATATTTTTCTCATTCTCACGGTTCACACATTTCTCATATCTATGCACTCTCTTGGCTCATCTTATCTCAAACTTCACTTTCAAAAACCCAATGAATTTTTAAAAACATTCATAACATCAGATCAGGGGCAATGATGGTCAGTGTTTTTTTCCTAGGTGTTCTGGCTGAATCTTTTTTATTATTTCCTATTCCTAATAGATGCCATAGATTTCCATACTATTGGAAATGTTCAGTAAACTGTACAAAAAATGCCTGTAGCTTCTAAATACCGCAGGAGGTAACTTGACAAAGGGCTTAAGGTTAGGTCTCTGGTAGGATCGATGAGAGGGCAGGAATTGAGACACAACATTTCTGAAGGAATCTAAAAACCAATTCTATTTTTGAGACAGGCTGCTAGAATCAGAGGATCCGGGACACCATTATTCACCATCCCACACAGGTTGTAGATTTGCCTTCATAACAATAACAAATGTCTGCCATTGCTCTTCAAACAATATTACAGATTCACCATTACTTCACAGACACCATCTCTTTAAATAAACATGTCTGCACCTTAGGGCTTATGTAAAAAAACAATAAAAATAAAAGTCAAACTTGGGCTATTTCAATGCATCAATTGAAGCGTAGAGTACCAACTTGCACCTGTTCATTGAAGCTTAATGCCACATGCATGCAGGTGAAATAAACGATCAATATGTAAATGTAACTGGAGGCTATTTTGTGTTTCATAGTCTCTTCAATGGCTCTGCCATGACCCGTGGCTCACCAGCCTTCATCTCTACCTCTGCCTCCTCAATCTCAGGGGGCCCTGGGGCTGCTTTCATGTGTGGAGCAGAAAAACTCACCTCCAAGAGCGTCGAGCGCTTGCCTCAGACACACAAAATTGCTGAAACCATGTTGTGCAGAAATTGCCTTCAACCATTTCTTCAATAAAATACACCTAATGGCTGTTTTTTTTTTAATAAAATGGCAAACCTTACACCCAAATGGGTCGGCTACGTCTGGGCTGCCACCTGTCACCAAGCGCCTGAGTGGTATACTGTCTACAAATCGGCGGGGTGAAATGGTGACATATTTAAAGTAGGGAAGGTAATCTGGGGAAACCAGCCGAGGATAGCTTGATATTGAAAGTATCCAAACGAAAAAATCCCAACCAAAAGCCACTCTCCATAGGCCCTGCCCCAAAAGAGAGTGACCGCCTCTTTAGCACTGGGTCAGCCTAACCTGTGAAACACTAACGCGCAACGAAGGCAGAGGCAGAGTGCACACAGGTAGCCGGGCAGGTAGGCTGTCCAATCATGTCCTTTGGGCCAAATGGAACGATTGGGCAGACTTATTACAGGCGGACAGCCTGTAATCTGACAGTCGCATACACCAAATGTGTGTACGTCATGAGCATTTCAACAAATTTACAAAAATGGTTGATAAGATAAATTGAGTTAGACACTGACCGCCAACCTGCTGTTGTCATATGTGCCAACGCCAATGTTTTTCCGAGCAGCAGCGGGTCATTGTAAAGCATCATGATCACAGCCATCTTCTTTTGGATTAAACAGCGAGGGAGAAAGACAGACCATGAAACACGTGTGCTTGTGGGCGTGCGTGTGTGTTTGTGTATGTCCACGCAGGGCCGTCGGACTGCGGGGACAAAGGGGACAGTTGTGGGGGGGCCCCAAGGCCGAGGGGGGGCCCATGACCAAAAAAAAAAAAAAAATTATCTTCCCCCCCCCCCCCCCCCCCCCCCCCCCCCCGTCAACAATCGTTCCGGACCCCCCCCCCCCCCCCCCCCCCGTCAACAATCTGGCGCAGGGGGTCCATCAGTACCGATAGTATAGGGGCCCAGGATTTGGTGCTACGGCCCTGTGTCCACGTATGTGTATGCACGTGCGCATGTCTGCCTGTGTTTGAGTGTAGGCCTGCATGTTTTTGTGTGTATGTGGGTGAAGCCCTTTGAGACGGTAACTGTGATTAAGGGCTATATTTGTGTGTGAATAGTAAAATGCCAGGGAACTTAGAATAGAGGCAAACACAAAGTAACAACAGCAGAAAACTCACTTTTACTTTCTCAAAGACCAGCTGGGGCAGCTCATTAACAGAAACAATCAATCACAAATACCGGTAATATCCACTCTGTTATAAAATATGTTATTCAACACAATATTATAAAAGAACCGTTGGCCCTTGCTATAACATTTGTTTAATACATTTCCAATATTTAAAACAATCACATTTTAAGCTTTAGAGTTGTTCTAAAGCCAAAAGCTAATATTGACTTTTGGCTGGATGCAATTGACTAGACCAGAAGACTGGATAGTTTAAATCCTTCCACACACCAACAAAAGTCTTTCTGAAGATCAATTGACAGTCTATCCATAGAACACATCAGTGGAAAGACACCAAAGGCTTTCGGTGGACTCAGGCCCAGCAAGACTAATTGCTTGTAGGTGTATTTTTCTTGAAGCGTGACAAAGGATGGGATTCAACTAAGTGACATCAGTAGCAGAGGTGCCTAAGCAGCTGATTGCTTACATTAGATTGGATTCGATTAATGTGAAGATTCGTTCACAGAGTGAGTCGTTCAAAGAGTGAGTCGTTCACAGAGTGAATCGTTCAGAGTTGTTAACTCACTGAACAGATTCAAATCTCACGTTCCTTTTGGAAGAGGTTGGCAAAGAAAAAAATATATCAGTGCCTTGCTCCAAAGGTCTTATTTTGTTTAAATTAGTTTGTTTATTTGACCTTTAACTTTATAGGATAATGACGCGGTTGCAACATAAATATACATGCATGCACATTTAAAAAGATTCATTCCTTAACCCAAGCTGTCGTCAATCAATACAGCAACAACTGTTATTCTTGTTCTGTGATTCACCATTATCGTCCAATTATTCCTTTTGCATGCAAATGGTTCAAACAGAAAGACACAATAACAACCCAGAAATACTTTGAATTTACCCTGCCAAAATTGTCTGCGAATTGTTTATGTTATAAAAGGCAAGCTTAAATGTTTCTTCTACAACTGTGATTGACAAAGGATCGACCATGTAACATTAATAGACCTCTGAAGAATAAGTCCGGCCTTCGAGGTCTCCTGGTTCCATCGGTCAAATGTCTATGGGAAAGAATATGGGTTTTTCTGAATGATCGTACATAACAAACTCTGTAGGAGGCGAAGAAGTAAAAGCTGCTCACATTTTGAACTTTTAATTCTTCGCCACCCACAGAGTTCGTTAAGTACGAGCATTCAAAAACCCCATGTTATTTCCCATCGACATTTGACTGATAGTGCCAGAGCCTCGGATGCAGGACTTATTCTTCAGAGGTCTATAGCAGAGACGCTGACGCTGCCTTTACGACAGAAAAATAAGAAAGAGGGCAATTATATTATATTAATGTGAAGAATCAGTCACAGAATGGAGTGACAGCCACGTTAAATGCTGAACGGAGTGGGGGCTCACGTCACATCCCTTTGGGAAAGGTTCGCCAAGGAAGATTGAATCATTGCTGTACCCCCGAGGTCGAGCGTGAGTGCACAATTCCATGTATTTCCTTGTGTTTGAGTATTGATCGTGCATCAGAAGAATTAAGCAGCATTACATAATGCTCTAGATTCAACCGTAAACGATATGTAGACGCATGGGTGTGGAGGAGGTGGCAACAGCTGGCCACCATCAATGACGTGCAGAGTCAAGAACTCCTTTAGAATTCTGCAGTTCATATCGCTAACAGGGCTTTGGCCAGGGATTGAAAAACCCTGGCTGGCTAGGGGCATGATCCCACCTGATCATTTTTGATTGATTTCTGAATTACAATCAAAGTCGTTAGACCCCTATTAACAACCAAAAAAAAACTCCCTTGGCTCTTGGTCCGCCTCCTCTCCATGATAACGTCTGTAATACTGCCGGGGACGAAGCCCCGTGTGCACTAATGGGATTGACAGCCAAGATGGATTCTCCGAAGATGGAGATTGCCTTGGTGTTCAAACGGGTTAAACGCAAATGAAAAGGTACAGCACCATTAAGTACTGAATCATAAATAACAAACTGCCCCCTCTGCTTGAAATGTCCAACTTTCTATTTACTATTTCTCTGTAAATTACCGGCATAACCTTTCAGGCACTTCTAGTGTTTTTCACCATTCACAATATGAATAATTTAATCTTCTTTGTGATTTGGTGATACAGGTGTCACATTATTGCTACTGTGATCACAATATTGTTGAAAGTCCATGTTATTTAATGTGGGTGTTTGTTAGGGGCTTTTTAACTTTTTATTGGTAGTGTATCAGTAACCATATCAGGTCTTGTGCTCTGGCTCTATTCTTCGAATAGGTGGAGAGGGTGGATCACTGTGTATTGAAAACTATTGTGTACTCTTGCTTCCATCTTTTTGAATGTGAATGAGGCAGGATTGCTAGTGCCACAGTAGCAGTGAGAAATAATGAGCGATGCCCACTAATGCAGTACAGTTGTGTAATGTATACAGTTTATTTTTTTGTCTAGTTTAGTTTATTTATTTGAACATTACATGGTTGCTTCACCAATGTATATGCAGCATTAAAAGAGCATCAAAGAAGTCAAAAAACAGTCACAGCACTCATTTCCATTACAGCCCCTGTAAAAATAAAAGCAGTGGCACATTTTAATAGGCAGTTGTTGGCTCTGAGTTTTGGTCATTAGTTTGTGATTCACATGCAGAAAAATTCACCAGTGCAGGAAATTGAGTCTTGTATCTAAAATGTTTCTTCTCTGGAGCAAAAAGCTATCTTGCCCTCAGGGAGGCTATAGTTTTCCTCTCTTGTTCGGAACATGACTCAAACATTATAGCTCGCCTCCGCTAATAGTTAGCAGTTAGGGTCCTTATCTTTTTCTGTCTTGGCATCCAACCCAACAGGAAATTGGCAGAAAGTCTTGAGTGTTTAGTGATAAAGTGACTTCAATTATACTCCCTTTGGACAGAAAATATATAGGTTTTATCATATATTAGTTCACCTCGACTCTGCAAACTCATACCCCCATCCTCCCTTAATCTCCGGAAAACCTCCCTCTTTTTTTTTTTCCGTATTGTATGTTTGTTTGTGCTGGCGCTTAAAATAGTACTTAGCATCGTGTGGCATCTTACCGTACCCATCTTTTTTAAATACGGTGAATAGGTCAACCTAGCAAGTGCTTGGCACTTGTTCTATGAACATCCTTACTGTACCGACAGCAATATACATGGTTGTTTCTCTTTCTTCTGAAAAATGAGTACCTTTGGTTATAAGCGTCCGAGCACCGAGGCACACAGCCTTCACCTACCAGTGGAAACTGATTTGGCGCTCATTCCTGCTCAGATACAACTCAGGGGAAAATTAATTCAGCTTCTTTATGTACTAATAAATCAACCAAAGGGCTAGTTTCAAATGATACACAGGCGTGATGCGAGTAGACCTGACCGAGTAAGTCCTGCTTACCTATACTGTTTCCTGGTGTCATACCTTCCAGCGTTGGTTTCCCGGATCTTGGTGGCCAGCACGCGCACAATGTTCACAAACAGCAGGAAGTTCAGCTGAAAGACAACAGAGGGCGGTTGGGTGAAGGGTTCCCCGATGGTGCCGACCCAAAGCACTAGGACGAACCACGTCCCTGTTCACAGGGGGGGTGGTCCAATTACTAGTTCCCCACACCGACTCTACGCCATGCATCGTATTATTTCTATAGACCGTCATCTGATTACCGTATAATAATTGTATAATACATTATAATCGTATTCATTAATACAATTATTAATATATGCAAAAGCCGGCCAATTGAGATTAAACTGCAACTATATATTTTGCATCTTCAAGTACTCATAGCAAAGAAACCAGCCACCACAAACACTGCTAAATCAACGTGGGGAGCTTTTGCTCTGCACATATAATTGAATAGAGATTAGGACACTTAAACTGCCTCGCTCCTTTTTCTGCCCCTACAATTATGCGCAAAACGTTAACAACTTAAGACAAGCTGCTTTAACCGAAAACTGCCTTTTAAATGTATTTTCAGTTTCAGTTGGTCTAGTCCAATTGATATCAACCACATGGTTGGAAGTGCCCTCACACACAAACCACAAAGCTGCCACGGAGAAGGAATCGATATATGCTGCCCTCCAAAGATCCATCCACCAAAATGTCAGAAAAGTTAAACAAATATATTCGATAAGACACCCTTAAGGGGAGCAGCAAAGTGTGGTGTGGTTTGGGCCAGGCTGCCCAAAGCTACTGGTTTCGATCCCCAAATGTCCACAGCCTACCTACATGTAGGCGTCCTTGAGCAAGACGCTCAAAACCTTGAGTTTGACCATCCATTCAATTACATAAAAGTACAATTGGAAAAAAGTGTCCAAAAATTACTAACTACTAATATTAAGAGCACACATCTTAGCAAGGTACACGTCTTATTCTTCTCAAAAGGGCCACAGAAGAATCACCTTTCCTCTTTGATAGAGATATAATTTGTTCACAACCTAGATCAAAAGGTAAGGCAGGGCAGGAGTACCCATCAAAGATCACTAAGACTGCTTTACAAAGGCACCCCCTCCCATCTGGGATAAAGAAAGTACATCATGTCTTATTTTCAATGTGCTTTTGTGAGAAAGTCTTGTTTTTCTTCAATTTCTATGGCTTTCATCAAAACCCGCTAGTTACATGACACCGGTCCAATGGGTTCTCTTGGAGGCTTAAAACACCTGTGATGCTTACGGTTCCAATGGTGACCGCCCATGGAAAAATAATACTTGCAACTACATTTTAATGATCTCTCAAAAAACCACACACACACACACACACACACACACACACACACACACACACACACACACACACACACATACAAACACACAGCCTACAAAATCAGTGGTTAAGGTGTGTTAACGAAGATGATGAGAGGATCTAAAACACACAGGCTCCATCTGCAGTGGATCAAAGCAGGACATATCCTCCACAACCATCCACATCCTGAACAAGGAGAAATAATAACCATTCAAAAACAACAAGCGGCCAGAGTTTGTTATGATCGCCCTACACAAGAAATTGTCCACCCTTTTGGATGAAGGTAGCCAGTTCTCCCCCACCCCCCCCCCGACACACACACACACAGACACACACACACACACACACACAAACAAACAAATATTTTACCCCGATAGCTGTCAAGATGGGGACCTCATATATCCATTTAATGTTGCCGGCACTCTGTTCCCAGCACCTGCAGAGACAAAGGGGAGGGAAAAGTGTATTATTACAGAATAATTGTCTACCCCAACGGCAAAGCTGCTCTGGCATCCCATTCAACAGCAAGTGGAGCCCTTTTAAAGCATAGGATTAATATGCAGACCTCAAAGTGGCTGAACTGTGAGGGTAAATGGTTAGTGCACTCACTCAATTTATACAGCACTTCAGACCAGTGCACAATCATCACGCTCTACAATTACCGCCTCATATTCACCAATGCGTATGCAAATTCATACCACAACCAGCGGTGTCAACCATGCAAGGCAACCGTCCGCCAGCCAGTTCATCAGTCTCCATTAGGGATCAGGGGTCTGGCTCAGCTCGACACCTAGCTAGGAGGAAAACGGGGATGGACCAAGCGACCTTATGATGGCCAGAGAACCTGCTGTGGGTGGGGCAGGAAAAGCCACTACGCTTCGTTACCGGTACCGCTGCCGCTGAGAAGGAATCTGGCGCCACCCGTTTGTGGCGGCAAACCGCGCTCATGTTTGTCCGAATGAGTCTTTGCTAACGTAACTGCTCTCTATATGTGTTGCAGGAGATGTACGATGTTATTATGAGACGTATAAATAACAGTGGGGCAGAGTAGTGTGTGGTCGTTAGGGCTTTTTGAGAGCCAGTGCCAGCCGAAAGGTACTGGTTTCGTCGCGGTCCCCAAATCACTCGATCAGGACTGTGGCTAACATGAGGGAATGTGTTGGAGCTGCCCTCCACTAGTCACCACCCGTCAGGCCACACTCCTACGTTAGCCCTGTGGGGGCTGCCTTGCTGCAGCCACAGAGTTAGTTTTGAGGCTGATGGAGCCACAATACTAAGGCCCAATCCCATTTCTACCCCTTACCCCTTCCCCTTACCCCTTCAAAACAAAGGGGGAGGGGTAAGGGGAAGGGGTAAGGGGTATAAATTGGATTGGGCCTAAGACACAAGGTTAATAGTTGACAGTATAAGGTGAAATGGTTGGGGTTATTTGGCCGATATAAAAAGGAGTTGAGGTTAGTGGGTCAGTATAAGGTGAACCAGCTGGTTATTGGGCCAGTATAAGTTAACTAGTCTGGGTTATTGGGCCAGTATGGGGGGAACTGGTTGGGGCTAATCAGCTAGTACAAGTGAACTGGTAGGGGTTATCTGGCCAGTATAAAAAGGTGAATGGTCATCTTGTTATCCGGCACTATGTTATTCACGCCCAACCCCATTTCAGAGACTGATAATTACATAGAAAGACAGGAAATAATTAAGATAATTTTATGAAATACGGTCTGAAAAGATTTAATGAATTCAGGACACATAATTATTATTGTGAAGCATCTTGCCAACAGTCACATAGCTGGAAAAATCTGCAGTCAAAATATCCCGAAATAGAGATAGGGAAGCTTAAAAACAAGCCTACGAAATAAAAAGGTCTCTATCATTTAATTTATTAATAATATTCTGACATCCCATCGTTTCGGGTAACCCAGAATGAGGTTTACGATAGGCCGTCAAGAACATAACTTATAAAGGTACCAAACTATTTTCGGAAATTGTAAGTCTAGAATTTACCTTTTTATTTTTTTACGCTTTGAAGAAATAAGTACGACCACATGCAACTAAATACAATTGAAATGTCCCCACGCTGCCTATTCTCCTCCCATCCTGAGGACTATATTCTTCTCTCTCTCTTATATATTTTTCTTCGGCCCCTATTAGTGGCTTTGTCCCTTCAGAAGGGACTGCTGGTTCAAGACAATTCCCTTCCCTATAGAAGGTTCCTATAGCAAACTCATTTTCCCCTGAGAGGCACTAGTGCTAAGTCTCGTAGGAGAACAGCATCAGGCTTGGCCTCGAATACATTTCTCTCCCGCACGTCTGCTTAACCTCTGTCAACCCAGAGGTGATCGCATCAACGAGAGTGGATAGATACATTTCTATAGGGGGTGAAAATGGCAGATAGAGAGAAAAAGCGAGAGTGAGAAAGAGAGCGAGAGCACTCTGTTGTCAAGTTGTGGTCAAGTTGTGATGTTGTTAAACATCATGTCAAGCTGTATAATTTCTTTTGTATATCTAACATACATTCCAGTAAATAACTTATTGCCTTGTGAATGGCACCAACCCTGCAACTTCGCAGGAGCACAGTTATAATAGCAATACTGCTCCGTATAGCCAAACAATTGTGTTGTATATTTCACACACTCAGATCTGCAACCCTAAAATGATTGATTTTGAGGATGCTCTCCCAGCCTGTATGTTTACCATGCAGGTCGCTGAAAGCTCAATCTTGTTCTTCCCTACACTAGCATTGGCACATAGCTGGAAATCAGCATTCCCTGGGAGCAGCATCTGACTGCGAGACAAGCTGTTAAGAATGGCTTAACGGTGGTACGAGTTACACTAGATGATTGCTGAAATGAAATATCAAGCTTTAGCATTTTAATGCAAGAGATTGTGTGTGTGTGTGTGTGTGTGTGTGTGTGTGTGTGTGTGTGTGTGTGTGTGTGTGTGTGTGTGTGTGTGTGTGTGTGTGTGTGTGCATTTGGAGATTGCAATAATATACAATTAAAGATGCAATATGTGTACGATCAAGTTCCTCCCGGTTAGTAGGTAGGAGACTTTCAGAGAAACAGTGTTCTGTCCACTTTATCTGGCTGTCCAACTTTTCGACGCAACTAATGTATCTTCTGCTGGCTGGTTGGTTTTGGGAGTGTGGATAGTAAGATTCTTGTAAACAAAGAGGCATGGAAAGCCAGCAGTTTCTATTTGTAGAATATATCTTTCTATATTCTATAGTTATAGGATGTGATTTATTGATAACAATATTGCAGTCGCTTTCAATCAGCAGCTATGCCATTTTAAACTAAGAGCTAGTTGAAATGTTACGGATTGAAATGCTAATTGTTGAGTTATTTATTTATGTAAATATCTGCTTATGGCTCTTCCTTATATAAAAAATAGCCAAAATATTTTAACTGCGTGTCAATGTGTCACATTTCAACTAGCTCATGGCTTACAATGCCCTCGCCTCGGCGTAAGCCATAACGAGGGCTAATCAATTGTGAATGCATGTCAAAGCATGTCCTCACTCGGTGTGTTTACAAGCAAAGTTGTTATCGGAAAAAGAAACGAAAGCTTAAAAGCCATCGCACCCCTGCATCAAGTTCCCCAAATCTTCCCCAAATCTTCCTCTCAAACATTTGGGAGGTTCATGAACTTTTGGAGTAGATTAAGAAGCAGTCCTCTAGCCTGGAGGTGTTGACATGGAGGATTTGCTCCCTTGAGGTCTGCCAATTATTTTGATTAATTCAGAAATGGCACTGTTGTCACGAAAAGCCATTAATGAAGCAGAAGCCCACGCACGTGATGACCAAGAGAGAATTTGCTTTGTTTTTTGTCTGATACACCAGCTTATTTAAGCATATCTCAAATGCCATTAGCAGAACGACTCACACTGACGGGAAGACTGACGGGCCATTAAGGAGCAGGTAGGAGTAAGACAGTTTATACAGAGATTGGATAATTAAGGAGTAGGTGGTTCGACAGTAAAAACACAGACAGGTTATTAAGGAGGAGGTGGTGGAGTGAGTACCGAGACAGATCCTCTACTTTGTGCTCCACTTTGGACCCTCTCTGTCCTGTCGCCTAACAGCAGGATTGCTGATTGGTATTTTGGAAAAAAAAAAGATCGATGATATACGCTCCTCATTCCCCCCACTCTGCTGACACCACCGTTCCTACAGCCTCCTCCTGCTGCTCTCATTTCCTTCTCACCGCGTTCTCCCAATGAGGTGCTATCCGTGGTCATCTCCCACCACCAAGCCCCCTTCCCCATCAGCCCTATCCCCGCTGACCTCCTTCAGTGTATTGCCTCCGACCTCCTCCCCTCCCCCGCCCATCTCATTAAGACATCTTTCACACCGGGTTGATTTCCGAACACTCTCAAAGCACCAATCAGTTAAAGGGTTACAAGCAAAACATTATATACTTTATTACTCCCATGGAGAAATTCATTCCCTGCATTTAACCCATCCTACGAGCCAGCAGCGTTGAGGTCTCAGTGCCCGGGAACCAACTCCAGATTCAGTGGGCTGGCTTTGATTATGGGCAGGCCAGGAGTGGGCAGGCCAGGAGTTTTAACCTGCATGTTTAGACGAGTGGGAGGAAACCATAGCACCAGGAAGCAAAGCAGATGAGCACCGTGAGAATCACATGTTCCCGTGCTCTGATTTTGGGAAGGTTAAAGAGAAACACTGGTCTAGGGACCCATGATAATACCATAGACTCGGGGGAAGCCCACGAGGAGATCAAATACACAGCCAGCTGGTAATGCGTTATCCATCTCCTCCGTTTCCCTCTCACACTAAAGAGCAACATTGCAGATGTGAGCCACTTAGGAGAGGATAAAAGCATGATGTCTGAAAATGATTTGATTTCAATGAGTTTGTTTGAAACTGCTATGTCACGATGCAGGGAGAGAAAAGCCAGCTATCCCTCGAACCAATCCCTGTAAGCACTGGGAAAAACAAAACAAAAACAGAAAACGCATCCCATAGATACTGGACAGAAAAGGTGGTTAACAAAAGATGCAGTTTAACTTTGGTCTTTTGCCAATATTTTGGCTACTTGAAATCAGACAAAAAGCAGCCCAGATTGTGCGCTGTGGTGTGCGCTGTGGTGTACACTACGTGTAGACAAGTCAGCTACCTCTACCTGAATCACCCCCATAGTGAAAATGACAATTACCATAGAGGAATGTGGATACAGGTAAACAAATGTTATTATGTCTGTATAAAAGTAAGCAAGTAATATTATTATTTTGGTCTTTTGCCAATATTTTGGCTACTTGAAATCAGACAAAAAGCAGCCCAGATTGTGCGCTGTGGTGTACACTGCGTGTAGACAAGTCAGCTACCTCTACCTGAATCACCCCCACAGTGAAAATGACAATTACCAAAGAGGAATGTGGATACAGGTAAACAAATGTTATTATGTCTGTATAAAAGTAACACAGTTGGTATAAAGTTGCATGAATAAACTAGCAGCTTGAATAGGATGTTGAATATGAATTTTCCCACTCTGGATGTCTCTGAATAAAAGCATATTACTTGCCTGCCAGAATTATCAAGAATTGAGTAGAAACATTTTTTCATATTATTTTCGGATGACAGCTGTGTAATTGGCTCCCTGTCAGAATGGACATGTACCTAGCTATTACTTAAAAAACAGTACAGGACTGATCCCATCTCACAATAATCTATTCAACCGCTATGTCACGATGCAGGGGGAGAAAAGCCATCTATTCTTTGAATTAGTCCCTGTAAGCACTGGAATCGAAAAACGCATTGCTTAGATACAGAACAGAAAAAGCAGTGGTTGAACTTTGGTAACTTTGTAAATATTTCAGCTACTTCAAAATCAGAAACTAAGCTTTGTAGTGTACAATGCGGTGTCAACAAGCCAGCTGACGCCACTGTCGCCTAACTGAACCGCTTTCACCCAGTTCATGTGGAATACAAGACATTGGAGTCTCAAATACGTGCAATGCGCGTCCTTCCCAAAGGACTAGCATGTAGCTTGCGTTGGCAAACCGGGGTCACACAAAGTATTGCTCGGTATGAGACATTCACATAGAGACTCTTTGTTCTGCAAGTGTATACAATGCACCTTCCTGGAAGCACTTGTGTATGTCTGTATCTGGTGCGGATGTGTCAGGTCATATGAAAGGAAATAAACACAACAACTTATCAAGTAATTTACTCTCTTGGCATTGCAAAAATAGAACTTCCCTGGGTACATCTCGCCTACACTCTGATTGTGGAATATATAATAGGGAATTAATCTTTGATGAAGCTTGAGCTAAATGAGCAGGGATGATGATGATTGGCTGCTCTACATATAACCTAGTACAACTTCAGTGTTGAAATGCATAAACTAGTCTGAGAATGAAGAATGCCGAGTCAATTAAATTAGACACCCCACTTACAGAACATGTTATAGAGATTTGTTGTGAAGTACTAACAAGGATATAACTGTTAAAAACACCCTTTAAAAAATGTTGACTGAAGAGGAGCTGTTAAAAAAAAAATAACACATGCCACTTTAGAAGTGACGTGTATTGAGAAATAAGAAATTAACCCTGCTGAAGACCAAAAGCTCTTCAGGTTTCATTACAAACCAGTACAAACAAACTGCATGTGTGAAGATTGCAGCCAATGGGATTCGGGTTTATAATTTTACCCACTTTATTCTCACCTGTTTACGGCTGTAATCCATCACTTTTACCCCCAGTGTCAACAAATATTGACCATTGACCCACAAATAAAAACACAATTACTGTGAAAACAAAAATGGCACCGTCAAAACAAAGTTGCTCGGCTTATAATAAAAATCTATCTCAGCCCTGTGTTTCAGAAGCCAAGGCCTCATGGTAGACAGAAAATCTCTCACAGCAGATTATGCGTTGCCTACCATTTCAGAGGGTTATATTTCCGGCGCTCTAATCCGTTGATTATCGTAATCCAAATTATTGCGTTAATCAAGACTGGGACTCAGTCCAAAGAAGATGAGAGCTGGACTGAGGACCTGACAGTGTAGTGAAGTTACCAGCCGCTGATGGCCCGCTCTACCATAGAAACAAAGTGTCGCTACATCCCACCTGGTGTCGGCCAGGGTTGCTCTGACGACCGCCCATGCTGCCACAAACACAGCGGGAACACCTGGGAACACACAACAAGCCAACATTGAGTTCCCTAAATATATTCTTTCTCAGGGGAGTCTTTCTAACATCATTAGTTTGGATGTAATCCCACTCCTCCATGGTTATTGTGTTTATTATAAAATGGAAACATTTGGTATCAAGCAGCATGAAAAATCTAACAGGATGTAGAATATAATATGAATTTTTTGAAGTGGGTCCCCCTTTGGATGTCTCTGAATAAAAGCGTATTACTTCTCAAGAATTGTGTAAACAAATCTCATAATTATTTTTCAAATTACAGCTGATTCATTTTCTCCCTGTCAGAAAAGCCATGCAACTAGCTATTATTTAAAAAGCAGAGGTACAGGACTGATCTCTTAAAGAGAGGAGTAAGAAAGGCTTTCCATTGGGTTGCATAATTATATGCCAACCAGGGAGATGGGCAGCAAATATAATTGGTCCAGTCTTCTAACCACCAGCATGTTTTGACATCATCCTTACATAACAAAAAAATAAGTTGTTTTGTTTGTCAAAAGCAAAAAACAACTGAAAAAAAAGGTTAGCCCCCAATGAGAATATAGCAAAGGATCCATGATCAGCCTCACTTCAACTTGCATCCTCTGCCTCGTTATGAATCATAGTCATGTCATTGTATTGTTACGGTCATGTCTCAAAGCTGAGAACGCCTCAATACAAGCATGTCATGGTCACTTGATGTGACTTAAGCTTGACCCTGTGTGTAAGATACATAAACTTCACTTTGCTCCGGAAGCAGCAACCTAGTCGTCTGTTCTACACTTGTATGTGCCCACACTTCTTGTATTGCCACACGAATGAACCGGCGTTGCGGGCAAATCTAATTCCACCCCATTTGAGCAGAGCTTTCTCCCAGGGCAGCAGCTGGTCTATCCTCTGCATGCGGGCCACGCATTAACAAGTGATGTTGCTACACCCTAAAAGGTTTGCTACAGTCCACTGGGTAGGCTGGTAGACTGATCTATGCAGCACACATCTAGGTGGACACGCCCACTTGTGATGTCAGAAGAGGCAGATTTTCAAAACGGCTTGTAACGGCTAATCGCACTCATACCCGGTGGTATAATATGCCACCTTTAATAATAATCCAGAATGGTCACCGTAAGCCTCATATTCTTTGCTTGATTTAAATCAGCTCTGACTCCCTGGAAGGGCTTTCACCAGTGCGATGTGCTGTGAGCGCTGGGAAACGGAGTGGTTGAATCCAAGACCTTTGAAGCAATAGCTTCAAAGGTCGAAACAGTTCAGAAACAGTGGAATCTGGTTAATGATGTCCTAAACACAGCCACCCACCTTGCCACTGGGGACATGCTGAACAATTCAACTCCAGGAAACACAACAAAGTATTTCCTATGCATTACGTGGTTGAGTCGCAGAGTTTACTCGCAGCCTTAAAGGTGCCTTACCTGTGGGCATTCTAGAGCAAGATACCCTAAACAAGGAGCAAGTAAGGGTACCTTTAGGTAGTTTTGGATCATATAGAGAATGGTGATATTCACTATTGTATTATGTGTATTTATTCATAATTCTTTTAAAGAAAAGAATCATAATTCAATAATTGACTGTCTGCTTGTGAATGGCGTATGAATGAAAGTTATCATCAGGTGTTAGCATGTGATCTGTTGTTTCATAGTTAGTATCGAGTATTGAATCACATTGTCGTGGTGGGTTTCGTACCCCATCCGATGAGTGTCAGCCTCCACAGGTACTTGGAGTCGGACAGGAAGGCCATGAAGATGAGGCTGTGGAGGTACAGCCCCTCCACCAGGATCCAGTAGTAGTTGGTGGCCAGGAAGTAGATGAAGAGCAGCACCGTGATCTTACATCCGATCTGAGAGGGAAACAATCACACAAACCCAGTGAGGACACCTGCTGTGCTGAAAACCAGGCCGGGGCAAAGGAACAGCTTGGTTGGTCTTTCTTCTTCTCTGCAAGAATCTAGGATTCAATGATTAAATTCAAAACTTGAATGTCCCCCAGGTGTAGTTTGTTTTACAAAAGTAGTAAGAGTTAGCCTGGCTCCGCCCGCCTAAGTACTTCCGCTCAATTTGAATTTCCCTTCAGTACTAGGTCTGGACCTGATGTATGTAATTTGGTTTTCTGGTGCCGCCACAGCGGCCACCAATCAGCGAACAGAGGGCGTGTCTGAGAACAATGACGATAAAGTCGTACGCCAGTTTGAGTTGTTGTTGTAGGTCGGTAGTTGATTTATAATGTGCAATATTTCCAACGACGGAAAATTTCCGTCGTTGACGGAAATTTTCGTGCAGACGCGCAAGGTGTTTGGTTTGTGTACAACCTGCGCGTGATTCCCGGCGCATGACATACGTCACAACCAAACGTTAGCGATTGGTTATGGCAGATCCAGAGTGGCACTGGGCAGATCCAATCATTTTAAACTTCAACAGACACCCGCCTTCAAGTGAGTTAACGTTTGTCAATTGATTAGGTCCAGACTCTCTGTACAAATGAAATGAAATGAAGTGAAGTACGAGAGTCTGGTAGAACCAGGCTAAGTCAGAGTAGTACTATGCCATACAAAGCAAATAACACATAGATAATGTGGTGTGTGTGTGTGTGTGTGTGCGTGTGCCGACTCAGGGGCTGGGTGAGGCTGCACACCTGTTGTACATTGAGTAATCAATGTGCAGGTTAAACCAGCCATGTCCACACACTCTCAGGAGATCTCAACGTGGATCACCTTCTCAGTAACATTCTCTTCAAACTCGACAATAAACCATCTTTCAACATCACCCTCCTGCTTAATTGGTCTGGGGGAGCCCAGTGCAGCAAGGTCATAAAGAAATGCACAAAAGTTTTGGCAATAATGTGAAGAATAACATCAAAGAGCACTCCAGGTACATTTGTTAGAGGAGCCAATGGCTGAAGGCATGAAAGACGACAGCTGCATACTTTTTCTTTTTGTACATACCGCACCTACCCATACAAAGTACATATTGTTGTGCACGGTATGCATACCATAGGGACGTTCTTCAGGTGATCCCACTTTTTCACAGTTCATTTGTATTCTACAGGCTGAGGCCCCCAAACACAGATATAGGTAAAGGTTTAAACAGATTCAGATATTGTTGTTTGTACCAAGAAGAGAGCGCTCTCGCGCGCGCTCGCTCTCTCTCTCTCTCTCTCTCTCTCTCTCTCTCAAAAACCTTGGTACTGTAGCTCTACTAGAAAAAATAAACACACTTTGTTAATCCCCAGGCGGGAAACTAGGTTGGTCACCTGTTGGCAAAATCAAACAATCTCACACGGACACAAATCATCACATCCCATTCCACTAGGGCACACCATTATAATACAAAGTCATAAATGTATAAAACATTTGATTAAACTGTCGGAAAGTGTAAGAAACACCAGGATACCAGCGCCTAGAAAAATACGATACTAAATGGTAAAATAGTTTTAATTTTAAGACTGTCTCACACCGTGGATTCAATCCTCCTGAATGAATAAATTGTAATTCATGAGGAATGTCATAGCCATCTGTTAGCTATTAGTGAGCGAAATGTGCCTTGAGAGGACCTGTCTCTCTTTGACTGTTCATGCATCTGCATGAGCCAATTTACCCGGTCCTGGGTAATTTCTGAACAATCAGGGCATCTCTTCACTAATTGGTTCAGGGAGTTCGTTTTATTTATTTTGAGAAATATAGTTATTGAGTTTTCAAATCTTACAACACACAGACAAATTATTGATGAAAAAATAAAGTACAAGCAAATAATAATAATAATAAGAAAAAATAAGATACGCATGATCCATTTAAATTGTAATAGTTTATATCTGGTGTTAATAGTCTGGGTTTGTACATCAAGGCAAACTCTCTCCCATTCGTCCTCAGCAATCTCTACATCCAAACCTCTATACCAGGCCAGTCTACTTTTATCTGATGATTCTTTAGACTCATTCACAAGGATCTTGTATATCAAGGAGACCTGTCCACATCATTTAAGATGGTCAAGAACAGCCTTTTCGAGACTAGACCAAAGTGGTCTTAGGGGAGACTGTTTGAGTGCTGTTAAAATATAACTCCTAATTTGTAGGTATTTGAAAAAATGTTTTCCGGGGATATTATAAATTGTTTTCAAATCATCAAAGCTATAAAGCAGAACGTTGTCATTATACGTATCCATAACTTTACTAATCCCTCTCTCCGCCCAAAATTTAAAGCAAAGGTCATTTTTGAAAATCTGCAGTTTCCCCAAATCGGTGTAAAGCATGATATAGCTGGTTCTATTTTAAAGTAAGATTGAATTATATACCAGACTCTTATTGTATTCTTGACAAATGGGTTATGAGTGTCTTTAAGCAGGTTTTTCAATGTATTATAGTACAGATAGAGCTTTAGTGGGAGAGGAGATGTATTGGCCCTTTCTATTGTGACCCAGGGTATTGTGGAATTGTCTGAGAACCAGAACATTGCTGCACTAATCTGGGCCGCCCAATAATACCAGACAAAGTTCGGAACTTGGAGTCCTCCTCTTTCGAATGGCAAATACAGTAGGGTGAGTCTAAGTCTTGGGCGTTTGTTGTTCCAAATAAAGTTTTGTCATTTCTTTCCATTTGGGGAATAGATTTGATGGGGGCTGAAAAGGGATAGATTGGAATAAATATAAAAGTTTTGGTAAGATATTAATCTTAATAATGTTGACACGGCCAATTATAGAAATGGGAAGCTCTGACCATCTTTTAAGGGATTCTGATACAGATTTTAAGATTGGGTTATAGTTCGTAGGAACTATGTCATTGATATCTGGAGTTATTTTTATTCCTAGATAGGTAAAGCCATGGGGCGAGTTATGAAATGTATTCACTAATGGGGGATTGTCCCTCTCAGTTTTCCTAAAAAACATAATATTAGATTTTCTGTGATTCACCTTATAACCAGAGATACTTCCAAAAGTTTCCAACAGTTTTGTAAGTGATGGTAAGACTGGCGCTAACTGTCTCATGAAGATAACAATATCGTCAGCAAAGAGGCCCAGACGTTGTTCATCATTTCCAATTGTAACTCTTGTTATTAAGGGATGAGATCTGATTGTCATTGCTAGGGGTTCGAGCGACAGGACAAATAAGAGAGGTGACAATGGGCACCCCTGTCGTATACCCCTGGTTAGGGTAAAGGGTTATAATTGTGTTCGTCAGAACTTCATCAGTGGGATTGTTGTAGAGCAATTTTATCCATCTAATAATTCTTTCTCCAAAACCAAATCTGAGCAATATTTCAAATAAGTAAATTCGTCATGAACAACATTGAGCACCCTTCTTAAATTTTGTCTGCCTCTAACAAATCCATTCTGGCCTACATGAATTAGACCTGGAAGGAGATTGTCCAGCCTCTTTGCTATGACTTTGGCTATAAGCTTTGCATCTGCATTCAAAAGTGATATGGGTCGATATGATTCACATTTAGATGGTGGTTTACCAGGCTTCAAAATGTTCATAATAAGAGCACTTACAATAAGAAAACTGTTTCTTGTGATCTTCTTTGTGTAACTAGGCAGTTCAGATTTAACGTTTTTCATAATATAATTGAAATTTCTAATTTATTTCCTTTTTGTCATTAGTAACAACCCCAATTGAATTTAATTTCATGGACAATTTTTTAATTCGCCAGGCAAGCAGTTTACCAGCTATCTCCCCCTGGTTATAGAAGGATTGCTTTAATTTATTTAAATTAATTAGGGCCTTGTTTGCTCACTGTTCATTATAATGGGCTCTCAGTATGGTTAGTTTATGTTCAAGCGCTGGGGTATGGTTAATTAGGACCTCACTTTCCAGCTCTTTAATTTGGTTTTCAATTTCCATCATTTTGTTCCTGAATTGTTTAGATTTAAAGCTGGTATAACTATTTATCTGGCCTCTGATATACGCCTTAAAAACTTCCCATCTAATTAAAGATGAAGTCTCAGTGGTATTGACGAGAAAGAACAAATCTATATGTTGGTCAATGAAGCGAATAAATTTGTGATCCAGCAACCATTTAGTATCGAATTTCCATCTAGGAGGTCCACATAATTATTTGGTAGCACTGTACTCAATAGATACTGTAGCACGACCAGAGATGATTATGCTATTGTAAAAACATTTTTCACATTTGGTACTAAAGTTTTAGAGAACAGGAAAAAATCCAATCTTGAGAATGTCTTTGCGTAGTCGAATAACGAATGAAAATTCTCTCTTGTCTGGGTTACGCTCCCTCCAAACATCGCAAAGACCCAAATCTTCCATGATGTTAAGGAATATTTTCCTCGATTGATTGTGGGAGGAGTCCTGGTTACCATTACGATCAAAATCTGGATTTAACGCACAGTTGAAATCCCCACCCATCATAATATCCCCTCGAAGTGAGGCAAGTGTTAGGAAAATATTATTATAAAATTGCGGCTCATCTTTATTAGGCCCATAGATATTTACTAAAATAAGATGTTGACAAAAGAGGGTCTACAGTGGTGCTATTGACCTGAAATGGAATTGACTTGTGAATTACGATGGCAACCCAAGACCTGACCTTGCCACCTTCTCCTTAACCTGATAACGTCACCTGAAGTTAAATGCGTCTCCTGTAGGAGTACAATTTTAGAACCCAAGTGTTTAAGCCTTGTCATAACTTGACCAATCTACCCAGGCCTCTGACATTCCAAGAGGATATTTTAAATAGCTGATTGCTAGCCATGTAACCTTTTATAAAGAAATCTGTGAAAAGGGACCACCCTGTATCTGAGTGGTTGTAGCACCGAGGTTGAAAAACAGGTCAAAAAAACGATAAGGCAAATTGGGAGAAAGCCGTAAAAAAACAAACACACAAAAAAGCAACAGCAACATATAACATTTTGCCACAGTTAACAACCATGACATCAACCTAACGACTGCCTTCTATCCTACAGTCAAAACTAAATTATTACACCAACTTCCTTGGCTTTTGTTGATTCTGCAAAGAGGAGCAACGGAAATAAATCTAACTAGTTTACACTTTATCTCTGACTGTAAGTCTATGTCAATTAAAGACCCTTTGTATACACAGGATTTCTTATGGAACTAAAATTGTAAATGTTGGTTCGCTCAGGTTGACTCAGATTAATAATAATGACTCTATAGTTTAGCACAAACTAGGTGTAAATAATAGCTTATGTTTCTGTCTCTTAATATTGTTGCTCGAGACAATTTAAATGTAGATGGAAGAAACAAATAGCCAACTATGCACTGCACAAATTAACAAATCATATTAGAGTATATAATGTCAAAATTACCCCCAAAAGTATGTTATATTTGCATGTGCTGTCTAATGATGAAATAATCTGGGCGTCCGTGCTCACAGCTCAGGAGAGGAGGAATTTCAGCCATTATTGAAGTAAAGTCTACCCTCGAAAGCTAATCAAACGTTTCAGTACATGCAGCACTTTAACATCTGTAAATACGCACTATATTTACCATATGGCACACTCCTCCGTATGGGGGGGGGGGGGGGGAAGCCCAGACATATATGACATATGACACTTATTCAACCTCTTCTGGATGGCCACCCCTGATATTTTTCCGGAGGAAGCCATGTACATCTTGAGGAGACAGAAATGTATAGTTCTTTCCACCGTGTGTGATGCGGAGCTTAGCGGGGAACTTCAAGCCGTACTGGATACCCTCCGAGCGGAGTCTCTGGTTCACTGCGTCATAGGCTTTTCTCTGGCGTTGCACTTCAGCGGAGATGTCAGAAAAAAAATTCACCTGCCCGTTTTCATACATGACTTTCCCCTTTGCTTGTTGCGCTTTCATCACACAAATTTTTGTTTTCTTCCATTTTTGGTTTGCTTTCCCCGCCTTAGCTGCCATTCAGGACTTAAAAGGGTCTGTTTTATGATTCACATGTCAGAGACTCACGAAGTGTGACTGCCTAGCTCAACGCCATAACCGGAAGTCCGGTTCAGGGAATTCTTAGTTTGAATGCAACACTTCTTATTGGCAGGGAAACGTAGCATAGAGATGGCAAAGAGAGGTAGGGGACTTTTCTTGGTGGTTTAGTTTTAAAATTTGATCTCTTCCACCGTTTTTCTGCTCGCTCTCTCTCTCTCTACAACTTCATATTCCTAGATTTTAGAACCTCTAATAACCTGCTTGTTTAGCATCATCCCCAGCCTGTATCAAGCGATGAATCATGTATGCTATATTAACGCTACAGAGCAGATTCAACAGGCTTTCTGCAGAGTGGCCAACTTTGGTGCTGCAATATCAGAACTGCAAGGTTCCAACCCCAACACAACTCAATACAACACACACAGACGCACACCGTCCATAATAATGGACATTCCATTATCCGTTGCTTCTGAACCAGACCCAGTTCCCGAACAGAATCGTCGAAATTCTGCTGTTCAACTGTGTGTGCGTGTGTGCCTGTGTGTTTGTTTTTGTGAACAACACAGAACGCAATAGGCAGATAAGAAGGGCTATAGGAAAGTTAGGAGAACAAGAAAACAATACATGACCAAGACGGATGAGCCAATTTCAGCGAGTGAGCGAGGGCACAAGTGATAAAGCGTATTTATCATAGTGGTTTTCAAACTGATATCGGGAACCCCCTCTTTATAGTGGGCGCTGCCATCCAAAGCGACTTACAATCAACCCAGATTTGTGTCACTAAGGAGAGGACATTGGGCCTCGAACCAGGTAACCTTTCGGTTGAGAGGTGGAGTTCACAGATGGAGGGATGAGAAGAGGCTCAAACACAGCAGTACTCACATACTGGGAGTTATCCAGCGGCGCAATGGTGACTGGCTTGATGTTGTCCATGAGCAGAGAGTCAAAGTCCTGCAGGCCGGCCCAGGCGTAGTCCACCTTGTCCTTCACAAAGATGCTGACCGCCCTCAGCATGAAGGAGATGAAGAGGTGCACATGGATGTAGTTCCTGGTGCAGTGGAGACGCCTTCAGACGGTGGTGGCGTACGCGAGAGAGTGTAACAAAACACACATGATGATTGATGATATCCCCCTCTTTAGAGCACTTCACACGCTTGCGTGCGACTAGTGAGACATAGAAAAAGCTGGGGCAGTTTCCAAAAGATTTACAATAAAAAGTGCAGAGTCGACAAGCTTGTTTGCGTTGCAGTTCAGTCTGTAGATTATCATTTAGCACAGCTGTGGAGTGGGCATTCAAATGCTTTGGGAAGCAAGCGATAAGGAAAAGAGACACCCGTTTCATCTACAGCTCAATACAGTTGTACTTTCAGCCTTCTAGCTTTAAGACGTGTGACTTGTTGTATAACAGTTCTCTCTAGCTGAGATGCTGGCACACTCAACTGACCTCGTCTACATTCGGGATTTTCCCTCCCTCTGTGCCAGTTCGTCTTTGTTCTCTGTCAAGCGTCCAAGCATTTTCATGGAGATATTCACGGTTCCTGGTTTTTCAGATTCCAGCCAGTTGACTCCCAACAACGCCTTTGCCTTCTCCATGCCGGATTGTTTGCCTGATCTACATCTGCTTACCCGTGTACCAACCCACTAGGCCTTTGCCTTCTGCCTGCCGGATTGTTTTCCTGTTTCCCTGCGACTGATTACCCGTGTAAAGAACCATCCTCTAGTAAAGACCGGTCTCTCTACACAGACTTCTGCCTCCTGAGTCGTGCTTTTGAGTCCTTTATCTCCCGTTGCTTATCCAGCCGTTACACCGCCAAAATTTAGCAGAGGTATTAGCAATGGATGGATGGATACATGGATAACAGAGGACAGGCGGATGGTCGTATACATGGACAGACGAAAGATGGATTCTAGATACTACAGAAATAGATTCTACTCCTCAACAAATGGAATGCTACTTAACATTTGGACCACACTTACACATTGAAATCGTTACCCTATTGAGATGATTTACAGCCTGAAAGAGTTGGAATGATGGAAAGAGAGACGAGTGGTTCGATGAACGAGGAAGGGATGGATGAATATATGGAGCGACCTATGAATCGGTGGGCGGACTGACCAATAGAAGGATAGATGGGCGGATGAATATAGAACAGGGAAAGCAAACCCCCTGAACTTCAAAAGTGAAAACTTCAAAAGTGCCGCTCAAGGTTCCATGGTTAATGACACAATCACGATACAATACTACTTTATTTGTCAGAAGGGCACTGAAATTCATTCTGCGTCCCTGGGAAGGGGCAAATGACAGATTACGCAAAAGAACAAACACAACAAAACACAAGTACAGACACATGACACATGACATGGAACAGCCCACAGAGCACACAAAATACAAATGGCAGGTAAGGCAATTTAACAAGACATACGAAGACATACGAAGACTAATACCTATGGAATCATAAATGCTCTGGAATTTAATCTTAGTTTGTTCAGTAATAGGATGGACTGATGTACAAAATATTTTTTAAGCCTATTTTGATTGAATCGATGGACTCTGAAACGCCTATTTGAAGGCAAGAGCTGATATTCATTGTTCAAGACATGTATGCAGTCAGAGGAAATATTTGGGGCCAGCCTCATCATGCTGTTGTTATTGGCCTCTTGAAAGGCCTGAGCTACAGGACGTCCAATGATTTTAGAGCAAACTTTAATCTAATTATACAGTTTACTTTTATTTCTCACTGTGAGGTTGCTCTACCAGGCAGTGCTACTACAGTAGAGCATGATGCTCTGAATTACAGAATTAAAAAATAGAACGTAATTTGGCTACTGGCCCCAAACGATTTTAGTCTGCGGAGGAAGTTAATGCGCTGCTGTATCCTTTTACCAAGAAAATCTATGTGAGGGGTCCAAGAGAGGTTCTCATCTATCATGACACTTAAGTATTTATATGCAGTGACTTGATTACTTTCCACATTGCGTATTTTCACTTTGAGGAGTGGGCAGGTTGGGGGCTTACCGAAGATAATTTCCTCTGTCTTCACTGAATTAATAATATGGGCATTCTTGCGATACCATTCCACAAACCAATCAACATTTCTCTGATACAGCTTGGGATCGTCAGTATTTTTCAACTTAGTCAATAAGGTGGAGTCATTTGAGTTTTTTAACAGAGGCTGGCTTGGTAGAGAGGAGCTGCAGTCTGCCATGAGGAGTTTGAAAAATACAGGTGAGCTAATGCGCCCCTGAGGTACCCCTACGTTTGTTATCCTGGGAGATGACAGAATCACCTGGCTTCTACGTCATCAGCGAGAACTCAGAATGCGCCCCAGTTTTGCCTATTTCATTTTACTGTGGAGGAACCCAAGCATTTCTCTTTGATTCAAAAAGCAGCTTCAAAGGACAGTTTTTCGAGCACCACACGTCAACCTTTATCATTCGTTGGTTTGCATCACACAAGTTCACACACAAGAATTTTTTTTTTGCCTTTTGAGGGGATTACATTATGTTATTTAATTAATTGTGAGTGGTCGAATATATATTGCACCCTCTGATACCAACTTCCATTAATACAACATGTAAGTAAGAAGTACCCGCTAAACAAGCATTATTCTAATCAACAGAATTAAAGGGGCATTTATTACTATTTCCTTTATTCTTACATGTTCATAAACATAAACAATTCTTGCAAACTTAAACCTGCACTGTGAATTTTAAACAGCATCACACACTTTCTTTGAGATAACTTCAACTACCAAGTGTCAAAAACAAGTATCAAAAAACACCACTGATGACTTTCGACCCCGGGAAATGTTGTGAATTTTTTGGGCAAAAATGTGTGGCACTGCAACACTAACAACTCCATTCTCCCCTTAGTACAAACCAAGGCATGTCTTTTCAGTCCCTCTGCTCCCTAGAACTCTGATGAAAAGCACAAGGTCGACAACTTGAATGCCTCAGTAAGAAAAGAGGACTCTCTGTACACACCCACGCCTGGTTGTCTTCCATCTACCCCACTGACTTTTCTGATTACTCCCAGGCATATTGACTGGACCCCTGGTGCTCCACCCTAGTCAAGGCCTGTCGCACCCCACTCATCACCAGTGTAATCAACTCCTCCTCATCCACTGGCTGATCAACCCAATCATCACCCTTATCCTTAAAAAAACCTGGACCCAACCCTGATACCCCCTCCCCCGTACGTTAAGAATAAATAAGTTAAGATAATACTTAAAGGTTGGGTATGGAATTGGTCGTATTGCACTCCCCCTCCACCTCCCCCCGCGGTGACCCCTTCGTGTACGTGCAAAACCAATTTTTTAAAACTCAACTGAAGTGCTTATTCAGCAGCCTGAACCCCCCCCACCCCCCCCCCACCCCACTTCTGAAAAACGTTTCAGGTAGGACTCTTCCTCTGCGGCTGAGACACTCATCGATGTATTCATTACCTCAACCCTTAACTATACTATGAATACCAACCTGAAATTGAATTTGTTTTACCAATGGTTTGTGTGTGGGGGGATCCTATATTTACCACAGGGGTGGCCTGAGAAAAAAGGACCACCATTTGGAATATCCAACAAATTACTCCACCAATTGCAGCACATTGCAACACATCCATAACACCACTGTGTAACGGCTGGGTGAGCAGCAGGAGATAAAGGACTGAAAAGCACGATTCAGGAGGCAAAAGTCTGTGTATAGAGAATGGTCTTTACTAGAGGATTGTTCGGTACACAGGAAACCAGCAGATCAGGCAAACAACTCGTCAGGGAGAATGCAAAGTTGCATTGGGTCGGTGTACGGGTTATCAGACATAGGTCAGGCAAACAATCCGGCAGGGAGAAGGAAAGGCCAAATGGGTCGGTACACGGGTTATAAGACGTAGATCAGGCAAACATTCCGGCAGGGAGAAGGCAAAGGCGCAGTTGGGAGTCAACAGGCAGGAATCAGAAATCAGGAACTGTGGATATCACTTTGAAAATGCTGGGATGCTTGGAGTGATGACAATCAACGAGGGGGGCGAGATGTGACACACTGCCTGCCTACACGCGTTCCCTCGTCAGAGATCACATCAATCCAGGCCTCTCAACTGATCCAAGACATCACCCAAAACACATTTTAGCTTGCTTTTAAATGTTTTTTACTGTGATGTTTTTGTACATGGAAATGCGCTATATAAATATGCCATTGTCCCTGGCCAGCACTGCTCCCAAAGCCAACCTCTTCCAATGCAAATGACTTCTGAATGAGTTGCATAAAGGGAAAGATTATTCAATGAAAAGGTCCTATAAGCACGGCTAGGTGTTTATCCAACATGCACCATTTGTGCCATTGCTTCATTTAATGTGACTGTTTAAAAGGTTATTAAAGTGGATGTCGCCAGGCTAATTAAACAATTGACAGCGTGTACAATTGACTGGCATCTAGCAGATTGGGCTTAGCAGAAATGTAATATAGTATTCAAAATTACGTTTTAATAGGCGTATGATCCTATAAATGTATTAATTCAGCTGGTTACAATATGTAATAAATCCTACAGACTACCCCTCTACATCCTTTATCTGAATTCCCTGCAGGTGTCCTTCGAAAAAAGGGTCTGCAAATGATGAGTTGGGAGGAGATGTTGTAACACAAATGAAAATCACATTTGTTGTTTGTGGTTTGTGGTTCATGGTCACGGTCTTGGTAATCAAACCGTCTGAACCGTCTCCACTGTCTCCACCTAAAGAATTTATTTGAATGACTTTGTCGCACCTATTCTGCCGAAGAGCAGGGAGCGTTAGCACACACTCGCGCAACAAATGTAAAGAGACAGATGGGTTCAATCCCCTGGACCGGTATGGCCCTAAAAGGTTATATGATGTAGAATACAATTCCACCTTTTTTTAACCACGGCCTCAGTTACTTCTTATTCTGCATTGTAGAAACACTAACCATCACAACAACATAAGTGTTTGTGCAAGGACACAGTGCATGTTGCTTCACCTGAAGTATGCGATAATGAAGATGGCTACCAGGAGGGAGCTGAAGGAGACGGCGTAGCCCACGGTGTACATCACGTACAGCCGCCTGAAGAAGTTCTCCTGGGGGGAGTACACGGTTCCGAGCATTATGAGTCAGAGGAGAACCCAAGTGTTTCAAGGCCCCTGATGATGTGCCCGGACCCTATAGAAATCCCACACACAGAAAGATTTTCTCCTCATCTACTGGGAAGATAAGGAGATATTAATAAACGCACACACACACACACACACACACACACACACACACACACACACACACACACACTTATCGAACCCATTAATACCGAACCGTGAATGCAAATTCAAGTTCCTAGACTGGAGGACATGCTCATTTATGTAACCTTGATATATAAGAGGGTATCTTTTTTCAATGTATCCCCATTAATGTCATGCTGACACACTGAAAGGACTAGGCACGTGTTCACTCATTAGCGATGTTGCTATGCATCACATCTTGGCTGGTAGTGGAGTCACTTCATATATCTTTAAGATTTTATTTGACCAGGAAATATGATGAGGTAAAGGGGTAATTTATTGACGCAAAAAGGCAAGGAACACCGAGAACACCGATGACGAACGCAAAAAGGCAAGGAACACCGAGAACACAGGTAACACACAGGACACAACTCACCACAAACCACAACGATCCGACGAGGAACAAAGAAAAGACAAGGGCTTAAATACCAAACACAGGGCACGCAACGAGGAACAGCTGAAACACATTAGGGGAGGGAGCAGTAATCACACAGGAGGGAAACTTGACAGGACATGGGGAGAAACAAGACAGAGATACCAAAGTAAAACAGGAAACACACAAAAACAAAACAAGGAAACGGACAGACCATGAAAAAATAGGGCTAGATCGTAGGATCTAGTTCTCAGATAGTTCATAAGTCCAATATGTTGTACCGGTATGATTGAGAGGGGTTTCATAAACAGTATGGGTAATTATTATCCTTATGATGTGATGGAGACAACATAAGGATACTGAACCTTAGAGAACGCCAAAGAAATACGAAAAATAGGACACTTTTTTGTCCTGTTGTCCACAAAGGATAAACACAAAAACGTCAGCTTTCACTGGGCAATAATATAATTCTAGTGTTGACACATAAAACTGTTTTTTTAAAAGGTGTGTGTGCGTGGGACCCTCACCTTGCCCTTCTCATTGCGCGGCTGCAGGAAAGTGCAGGCATTCCGTGTAGTTCGCCCACGTTCTGTTCAAGCTCTCCACAAACACCCAGGAGCCGTTGACGTCACACTTTCTGTACGCACTGCCTGCACCCATAAAACACAGCCGCTGGTGCCATTAGCTCTCAGGCCTCTCAACAGCAGGCATACCTGTCGACCCTCACAGGCCTGCCTCATTTGAGAACTCTTCCTTACCCTTCAAAGTATGGAACAGTGTAAATTGAGCTGGATGATATAAATATAACATATATTATATATTATAATGCTATATATAATGTAACTATTGTTTCACAATTTTTTGGAAATAATGATGGGGGAACGTTTTTGAATCAGTTGTTCTCAGCTTACTTGAACTATTTTTACGTCTGGAAAATCGATTGCCAACCCGAATTCTTCAATATATATATGCATTTCCCTATCATCTCCCTATCTGTCTATATATCAATATCATTTCTCATGATATAATTTACCCTAAAAAACCCAAGTTTGGGAGAGACGGATGGAATCCTTTCTTTTTCCAAGGGAACAGGAACAATATCTCTTGACCCATGCATTTCTTCCGTGTCCCACCCTGAGCAGGCTACACACCTTTATGGTTGAAGTCATAGATGTAGGAGGGGCATGGGACCCTGGTGATTAACCCTGGAGAGCCCTGGGGCCAACAGATGAGGCCATCCCAGCCTGGAGGACACCAATCATCTGAAACAAGCAACACAACCGCCTTTACCCCCACTGTTTGGTCCTTTGTAAACCCCAGTCCAAGCCAATATTTTCCTCCAGTGTAAAACGATCCAAAGTGGAAGAATAGAAAATAGCTGCCTTACGTTTCTGTAATGACTTTTTATCTCTTTTGGACAAAGCCTTTGAGACTTCAAGGTGAAGCAACAGCTGGTAGGTTGCCGTTCATTCTTCATACTGTCCCTCGCTAAAGTGCTGAGGATTCCTTGACACACACACACACAAATGCTTTCCACTCGACAAACTGAATTCACATCCTTCACCGATTGGCATTTTGTACCATTCCATTACTCATCATATTTATATTTAATTGTATTCTATCATTATGCTTTACATAATAGCCAATAATGATAACATCATTTGTACAATTCCTGTTGGCTGATTTGAGTTTAATGTACCTTGTTCACTGGGCACGAGGACTACCTAACGCTTTAGGCAGCAGAGGGATTGAACCTGCAACCTTCCAGGGCCCCGTTTCCCGATATCGATGGATCTTCGCTCGTAAGATGGTTCGAAAGATGGATCTTTCGAAAGATGGATCTTTCGAACCATCGATAATTTCTTTGGAGCGTTTCCCGTAACTCCTCTTAACGTGAACGCGCATTCGCTGCACTTACGACAATCGTAGGATTGTACCTGTCCACTGACATGGTGCTGAAACCGGCTATGACGCAGGGGGAGACGCAGGAATGTCGGAGGAAAATGGGGTTAAAAAGGGTTAAAATATCTCCCCAATCAAGGCCAACCGCAGAGTAGCCTACGAAAAGAATAGATTGCAATAATATGAATGCTAAAGATATTAAAACACAATTGATTAAGCCTAGGCCGACATATATATCAGTCCTAATCCTGAGCGCACGATCGGGAGGTGGAAGTTGCGCTTTAGATGCCTTCACAAGTCCAGCGGAGGGCTCCAGTTTTCGCCGGCCAAGTCATGCGCTGTGATATGTGTGACAGCTATGTTGCACAAAATTGCAGCTAAGGCTGGGGTAGCTTTGGTTGAACCGGAGGACATTGAGGACGATGAAGACGAGGAAGATCGGTGTGAGGACGGCCTCCCTCATAACTAGGCTATACGCGGCTGGTTTTCATGCACGTCGAAGAGTGATTGAGACTTTTTTTTAACCCCCTCCACCCTCCCACATGTCACTAAACATTCCCGTCAACGTGACCAATCCCCACCATATCCCAGCCTTTTGCCTGCTCCTTTGAATTTTTTTTAATATTTTTATAATTCATATTTTTATTTTTATATATTTTTTCTTTTTTCTTTTTTTTTTACATTATTTTATGCTACGTTTTATGAGTAGCCTATGTCAGTCTGAACAAATCCCCCCCACTTTCTCTCACACATTTTAAGTGCCCTGCCTGCTCAAACATTTCCTGGACTGTCTCTCTCAAACTAAGAACATAATGGCCCACATTAGGCTCAGACGCGCGTGATACACCATTACCAATGTGTTATAATAAAACGCATCCAATGCTAGGAATGTCCGCTGGTTACGCCACTGAGGCTATAGTAGGCTAACGAGGCTCTTAGCGTCCTACGAGTACCCTGGAGCCAGGGGCGCCGCTAGGGATTTTGGGCCCCATGAAAAGAATCTTTACTTAGTGTCATTATTTTTTCTGTATTATAATTTCATCATCATTAGGGGCCTCTCTGGGCCCCCCTCCATCATGGGCCCCTAGAATCCGTCTCCTTTACCCCCCCTTTTCGGCGCCCCTGCCTGGAGCACTCGTTAGCTACTCGTGACTCGTGAGCGTTTTCAAGACGTTCGTTACCAAAGATGCTTTCGGGAAACGGCCGAGGCCCAGTTCCCTTATTCTCTGTTTCCTTGTCTTGTTTTGGTGTGTTTCCTGTTTTACTTTATTATCCCTGTCTTGTTTCTCCCCATGTCCTGTCAAGTTTCCCTCCTGTGTGACTATGCTCCCTCCCCTAATGTGTTCCAGCTGTTACTCGTTGCGTGCCCTGTGTTTAGTATTTAAGCCCTTGTCTTTCCTTTGTTCCTTGTCGGATCATTTTTGTTTGTGGTGAGTTGTGTCCTGTGTGTTCCCGGTGTTCCCGGTGTTACCCGCATCACCCGTGTTCCTTGCCTTTTGCGTTAATGAATTATCCTTTTATTGAACTGTCCGCTATTGGGTCCTACCTGCCTGCCTGCCACCCGCTAACTGTAACAGTGAGGCTATACCTAATCAAGGATTCAGCAGTCCTACCTCGTTAAAATGAAGTTGCACCTTGTTTCCTTCTCTCTATGGAGATATTCTAACAATGAAATCAAATTTGCGTGAGCGTGTGAAGCTTTCAGAGGGGGATTTTAATGTAGCGTTAAGTGTAGCACTACAGATGCCGGCCTACACAGTGTTCATTTGAAACCTTTATGCACGCAGACAAGATCCCCAGCTCACGCAACAATATTGGCCGAAACAAAAAAACGCCTTGGTTCCCTTAGCTTTAGGTAGGCCTATAGATGTATGATTGTGTTTTACAACTGCCCCTGTCTATCTCCCTTATGGAACGACTCTATTCATCTTATTGGCTCACTGTAAACAAATGCATTTAGTGAATAAATTAATATGGATCATCAATGTACTAGGGCAATGACTCTCAAAAGAAAGCTATTTTTATTGAAACAAACAGTGCTGCGATAGAGGTAGTCAATGCAGCGGATGTATATCCATGAATCAACGACACATATTTCAGTGCTCAGCATGTTAATGTCAGAAATGGATGGAGCGTATTGGTGATGAAAGGATGAATGCACAGTGGCAGATGGTGAAACAGTGCTGAGAAAAAAAGTAGCTCTTATCTTCCATACAAAAAACAGATGTCCCTTACACATTATCATATGAATTAAGGCACAGCCATGGTTCAATTTGTTTATCAATTTTTCAACAATCCCAGCATATGCAGATTTATTTTTCGAAAAGTAAATATATTTTGTATAGAATGCGGAGCACATCAGAGACATAATTTTAGGGTTTGGGTGGCAGCACATGCTCAGAAATCCAAGTAATGTGGATCCAAACATAAAAAAAACTAACTTTAGAGAGTACATGACCTAATGAGAGTGGGTCGCAGAGAAGAGGGACTCGTAAAGAAGGAAATGGAAAGATGGGTAATTCAAAAAGATAAAGAAAATGAGAAATATATAAAAAGAGGAAAAGCGAGAGAGATATGCATGGGATTCAAAAGAAGGAGATAATGAGAGGGAGAGAAACCATCAGGGGGACACAATAAGACAGATGGAGCGAGAAAAGGAATGTGGGAGTTTAGCAGACATGGTCTGGTTCAGGATACGTCAATTCTCTCCTCCTTAAACACAAAATAACTATTGCCATTGGAATGATAAATAAATATTTGACGATCCATTTTTCGTAGTAATAGCAATTTTCAGCATACATTTTCTCCTTGGACACTTTGCTATCAACCCTTTTAGAAATTAGCTGCAGTTTTTCATCGGGGAGTTTACTTGCTATATGTGCTTGTAAGTTGTTTTTCATTGTCATTGTCATTTCTTTGTCGATAAGGATTTTCATGAGAAGATGATTTGAATTTAAATGAGGTTTCTTGTCTCCAGTAATTTGTTAGTAATAGAACGACATCAGTGCAAACATGAGCTTGACAATTTCCTATTCTGCCTGCAAGATATACTGTGTGTTTACGTGCATGTGGGTGTGTGTGCTTGAGTGCGAGCCTGCCTGCATGTGTGTGCCTGCCTGCCTGCCTGCCTGCCTGTGTGCATGTTGCCCTGGCCTGGTTTGTGGGGTCCAGCGGGTGTACCTGTGTTTGTGGGCTCCCGGTTGGAGAGATTCAGGTGGCACTGCAGCTTCACATCGTACAGGATGTACATCTGCTCCTGCGCTGACAGGCCGCCGTCAGACTCCACCTAGGCAGCGGGAAGAGAAGGAGACGTCTGTTGAAGGCGTTTCTTCTCCTGCACCTCCAGCAGTTGAAGAGCCCTCTCAAGACGGCTGACCAGTTTTTCTGCTGTGTGGGGGCCGCTCAGGAGATTATAGGTGGCCTGGAGAACCCTGAAGTGCACGTCCAATGATAAAGACGAGACATTGAGTCTAGTATTAATTGATATTTGAATATTATACCGGCAGTTGAATCATAACAATGTCGAATACAGGCTCCGTATTCGGTTTTATACTTGGCAGCTCCTGAAGGCCAAATGTTAAGAGCACCCACTGTTATGTAAGGAGCACCAACAAAAAAGAGAAATGGCACCCACTGCACACAATAGCAAGAGTGTTGTATTGTTAAAAACATAATGAAGTATACTTTTGACATCAAATCAGGCAATCCAAAAATTACACTAGACATTTTCTGTAAGTACGCCTACTGCGGGAAAAATACAATTACAGAAATCCTTAAATACTTAACGCTTCAAATTTCAACTCAAACTTATGGCAACGATATTTCCATAATAAACAAGTTCAGATTTCTAAATGTTATACTGCATATTTTAAGTAGTCACCCCCCCCCCCCTCCAGCAAAATGGTACATTCTCCCTGGAAGACCACTACAAACTCGCATTGGTAGCGCCAGCCTTCCCTGGGGAGAGGAATAATAAAGTACCAGTAACTTGTTACCGCCAACAGAGTTTAATTTGATTTGGACACGTCTCATTTAATAATATTAATGTACCAATAAAGAAATACAACAAAATCACTCTCTCTCTGTCATTCCTTGTTCATGTCTGCCCTCTGCAGACAGTGAAGCTTTAGCTGCCCCATCTGACATTTTTGTTCCTTCCACCCCTTCTTGTAGGAAGGAAGTCTAACGTTGAATACGCACCTCTGCAAATTCACACTTCTGTATAATGCCACACACCTTGGCAGGATACTATAAGAAGTATCGCGAAGGCGTGGAGCTCCATAAATGTGAGAGAAGATTCACCCTCTCTGACGCGGACAGCCAAATCAACCGCTGGCCAGACGGAGCTCCACACATCCACTCAAGCACATTGGCGTTGTATAGCAAGTTTTGTGTGTGTGTGTGTGTGTGTGTGTGTGTGTGTGTGTGTGTGTGTGTGTGTGTGTGTGTGTGTGTGTGTGTGTGTGTGTGTGTGTGTGTGTGTGTGTGTGTGTGTGCGTGCGTGCGTGCGCATGCGTGTGTGTGTTTGAGAAAGAGAGAAAGAGAGGCTGAAGCTCCAGTTGCCCAATAAAAAGCATTAAGCCTATGCTTTTCTATGACTCGATGTCGCTAGGCTATATGGACAGAGTATACATCACTGGCATATCACCCACATGCTAAATAGACAAAATAGACTCAACAAATATATATATATATATAAGCTACATTTAAGGAAATAATTGTTTTCACTATTAAAGACTGTTAAATGATATGATTAAATGCACAGTGGAGCAGTGGAGCAGAGGCGAGGGCGTAGCCTTCGCAGGATGCGACCCCACATTAGAACCCTGAGGGCCGACTGTCTTGTGATATCCACTCACGACCATTGTCTGCTCATAAAAAAAACTGATATTTATTTATTTAGAACTAACATAAGTTTAATATGGCCCCGTTGAAAGCTGAGACAAAACTGATTCCAACGGTCTACCATATCTCTGACCAAACCTCCCCGAACAAGAGGCCATCCGCCTCTCGTTCAAGGGGCCAAAAATCACAATTAAACAACGGGTTTTCACCTGTTACTATCTCAGATATTTTCTTTCACGTTTACTATTTGTATTGGTTTGCATTGGATGTGTTGAATTTATTTGAAGCCTCTGTCTAAACCTCCCTCTACTAAATCCTCTCTGTCTTTTCACTTATTTGGCATCAAATCGTGACCCAGGTTCTCATCCGATGTTGTACTAAGGCATTACAGACCTATATGGGTGCCAGCTGATACATCACTGGTCTTCTGCACTCCAGATCATGATATGTAGTTCAGGCGGAAATGTAACCATGCTGTGTTCCAGCCTTATCCACTCTGACCCATCAGAATCCCCATGATTATTTAAATTGCGCAACACTCCCACACATTTTATCTTTCTATGGTACGAAATATGATAGCCTTTCTAGTTGTAGAGATATACCTCTATGACCTTTGCATTTGTTGTTTTCAGCCTAAACCTGAGCCAGAATGTCTGAATCTGTCTCACATCTTTTATTTATTCAACAGACCTCAGCCATTCCAATACTTTTTGTTTCCTCATGTGGTGTGGGAACATTTATTTTAGTGCCAAAACAGAACAACAGCAAGAACAACCAAACCGAAATCTACAATCTAGAACGACAGTTTTTCTGTCTGCACATCCTAACTGACAATCCTAATTGATCTTCCTCAAAGATCATTTTGTTTATTCAAGATTTGAATTTATTTTGGCCAGAGGAACTGATCGTCAAGCCCTGACAAGCTTGCCAGTACAAATGTTTAATGTTCACAATCAATCAAGTGCCAATCAAACTCTTATTCACAGGTGTGTTGCTTCAGCCATCCAAACAAGTTAACCCAAGTTTGGCGTTGTTGTGGCCAACATTCAAAAGTAATCCATTAAAACCACTCATCGATTTCTCAATAAAGCACTAATTGGACGGATGATGTGTACAAAATCGAATGGTAATGTCTTCCTGTAGCCTGCAGCTTCTCCCAAAATAAAGCCTGATACTAGAAGAAAATCGGCCTCACTGTGTGTTCACACCAAACGCGAAATGTTTTAGCCCGTTCGCGTTGTCGCTGGAGTTTTGTCGCGCCACACATCATAATCTGTCGCTGTGCAAGTTTTGTCGAATTTGTCGCGCCACAACAAGATAACCACCATTGCTTGTCTTTACCTTTTGTGGAAGAGGGAGAGACGTCGGAGGACCCGACGCAGTATATTCATAATATTGTAATGACCACGGAAGAGGCAGTGAATGAAGTATTGAATAGACAGATATTTATTAGATAGGCCTACCTACCTAATAAACCGTTGGAACACACAAGACCGGAAACATAGCAACGCCGGTAAACAAACCCCGAGAAGCCCAATCCCTATGAGAGCTCCCCGCGCTACGGCCATCCGGAGGCGCACAGAGCTTTTGGGCGTGATATTATGCATACAAATATTATATTATATACTATTATATTATATATAGAGCTCCGGGAGTCGCAAACTGCAACATTCACTTTCTCCTCCATGCTGCAGTTCACCCCGGACTGCACTGCACTGAGTTTGACGGTTGAACGCTGATTGGCTGTTACGTTACACATGTGACTCAGTGGCCACGCTGTTGAACGCTGATTGGCTGTCATCACGCGAAATTCGGGTCAAAGTTCAAATATTTCAACTCAAGCGAATTTGTCGCGCCACAAATCCCCGTGAACGCGCTCGCCTGTGCACGGCGAAAGTGTGGCGCGACAAATCAAAACTTGTCGCCGCTTTTCTCTCGCGAAAAATTCGCCCGATACGCGTCTATACGTTCACTTTGTATGGGATCCTGTCGCCCCGTCGCGTATTTTCCCTTAACTTCACGTTCTTCCAAAGATTAGGCTGCTTAACTTATATACCTCAACAGGAAAGAGACAAACAAGGGAAAAGCCCTAATAATTCCCCTCCCACATATATTGACCAAATAATGGTTTCGAAAAATATTCAGACTACCCGCCTTCAAAGTAAATAGTCTAAGGCCCCGCCCACACGAAGGCGTTTTTTTTTGGTGAAACCGCTTGTGCGTTTCAGCCGACCGTTCAGACGGAGCCGGCGAAATCTGGTGCCCGAAACCGCATATTTCTGAAACCACCCTCGGAGGTGGTTTCAAATATATCCGGACCTATGCGGTTTCGTGTTAGGATTCTTGTGGACGCCTGAAACGCAAACGATGACGTCATTAACCCCCCACCAGCTGGGGGACGTCAGAGTTGCGTTTAATTTTTTATTTAGTATTTTATTTGTATTATTTTTGTAGCTTTGAATAAAGCTGCTTGTTAAATGTAATTACTAACTGTACATTAAAAAGTATTTCTGCACAACTTAAAAGGTTGAATCTCCTCATGACTGAATGTTTGTATACAGTAACAGGGCGCAGGCTGTATGCGCGCAAGCTTGATGCGCTCCTCTTTTTTCTGTGGAGAACCAGCGCCTTGAATATTTAGTACAGCGTTTCTACAGCTTGGTGCGGTTTCGCAATGACTCCCGTCTTTACGGAGATATTCCTGAACCGCATAAAACGAAACCGGATAGTTTTCACCCGTTTCGGCTCCGTGTGGACGGGGCCTAAGTAAGCAGTATCCTTGAGGGTTGATATTACCTGCTTCGTTGCTTAGTCCTCAAGCCCCCCAGATGCTAATTGGGAAATAACCATCTCTTATGAATTGCCTGGAGCGTGACGGCACCTTCCCGCAAGGAGCCTGGCAACACAACATGCACTGACAACTAATTATTTTTAAAGGTTTTTTTTTATGCCCTTTCATCTACAGGACATTTCAGAGATTTTTACCGTCAACGTTTGTTGTGCGATATAAATGTGAATGTAAATGGGCACCGCCACCTTTAGTCCTATATTGCACTACTTTATTCCCATAATGCTCTAGAAAGAATTTCATTTATGTCCACACTAGATCCCATGATGCATAGCGTTTTCATTGTCATAGTCACCTAATGGAGATTGTCGGCACAAATGGGTTCTTTGCTAATTAGCTATCAAGTGGAGACATATTACCCTGCGTTCACACCAAAAGATGCATTTGCTGCCCGAACGCGTTGACGCCTGAGTTTTGCGGCGCGTCAAATCAAGTTTTGCGGCGCGTCAAACTTTTGACGCGCGTCAAAAGTTGAAATATTTCAACTCGAGCAGCATTTGACGCGCCGCAAAATACGTGAACGCGCCCTTCGCCCGTGCCCGACAACGGGCACGGGCATGCCGCGCCGCAAATCAGATTTTGACACGCCGCAAATCAAGTTTTGCTGCCCGTTTTCTCGGCAGCAAATGCTGCGGCAGCAAAGCAGCAACGCGTCTCTACATTCACTTTGAATGGGATCACGACGCGCGTCAACTTTTTGCATCTTTTGGTGTGAACGCAGGGTTACACTTACAATGCTTTTTTATGCAACCACGACATGCCACACTGATAGATGGTCAGTAAATAATTGGGTCCCAATACCCTGCCTTATTTGTTACCTACAAAGTGTGCTATTCAGTGTTTACTAAGGAAAGACGGAATGGAGGGATCAGTGTCCCCTCTGTCATTTGTACACAGCTGTGTACACTATTTGTACACATCCTCCTCGGTCCCAATGTTATTTCCTGTTTGTGTGCTTTATGGTTATCAGCAGACGCTTTAAAGTGAATACAACAAGCTTAAGTGTTACTGTAATGATTTAATTTGACCTTGGTAAGATCAGTTCTCATTTTAATGTAAATTAATCAAAGTATTCATATTATTCTATAATTAAGTGGATTGAGGCTTGTTTTTACTTTTTACTTTTACTAATCCACATTAAATGCCTATCTGTATCATATAAGAATAAGTATCTGTTTAAAAAAAAAAGCCTTCCGAATAAAATCCAACAGTCAACGCAAGTTTATGTTCAAGAACATATTTAATTCTCCCTATAAAACAGATGGTAAAGGAAGTGATATGGTTTTGATTCTATCGATTCTTATGTTCGGCATGTCCTCTTATTCTATATGTGAGCCTCCCACGAGGCTTCTGTGGGTGGAGTGGCATGTGTAGACCTTGACTTAGCTGGAGGGGTCCTCTCCGAATTATTTTTCCATACACAAGCCTGTTTTGATGGTGTGTGTGTGTGTGTGTGTGTGTGTGTGTGTGTGTGTGTGTGTGTGTGTGTGTGTGTGTGTGTGTGTGTGTGTGTGTGTGTGTGTGTGTGTGTGCGTGTGCGTGCGTGTTTGCATGCACACGACTATACAACAGGGAATTATGCAAATGTATGCATAGTCATTCAGACATTCTGAAGATGCTTTTCTACAAGTGGCTTACGAGTGAGTCACAGAAGAATCAAACCGTAGGATCTGAATTTGGTCGCTTCAAAAGTGCTGCACAAGCAACTTTCGAAAGCTGGACAGAATGCCGAATAGCTCTAAGTAGCCGGTATGGGTGTAAATGCCCATGGTGTTTTCTAACTCAGTTCAGTGCCGATCGACTCCCCAGCTCACCAGCGGATGACTCACAAGACAAAACGGTGTTGGAACCTGATATCTCATCTCATACCCCCCTTTAATAGCACCACTTCCAGCGATGACTGCAATCCACTCTCTACACACTAGTGAGTTTATCCATTGTCTCACACACACGTACGCACACACACACACACAGGGGGAATCTCTTATGTGTTGACTGCCGTTATGAAGAACTTGTGAGACGTGTGTTAAGAAGGGGCAAGGTCAACATGGTTCTAGGAGTATGAGCCATCATAATAGACTAGCCAGACAATTGATGTTCAGATGGAATTCATTCAATCTATTTCTATAATTATTTGCTGTTTTTCTTCTCATGTCTGTGACCATGCAGAGCTCTACTCAACCTCATCCATGCCAAAAGCCTATTTTCATATCACTGACAAACACACACACACACACACACATACACACACACACACACACACACACACACACACACACACACACACACACACACACACACACACACACACACACACA
>NC_044067.1:7976450-8111450 GCF_902167405.1 Gadus morhua | reverse complement strand
CCTGTATCAATTCCCACCTGCAAACTCCAGTCCATTCCATCCCTCCATCCACAAATAAACATTCCATCAGCAGATTTGTATCATGACGCATTCTCATTTTAGGCAAAGTATAAGACAATACTTTCTTCACAGTATAATTGTAACCATGATATAAATGGAGTCATTCAAGTAACAATATTCAAATACTAACATTGTTGGGTAAAACGGAATTTGGTTTTATCTGAATCCAGTGAAACAGATTGGTTGTTTTAGCTGATATAAAAACTTTCAGGTGTTTATATACGTTTAATTACTTGGCAGACGCTTTATTCCAAAGCAACATTCATAAAAAATACATATAAAACAATCACTGTAAACATTGAATAATTTAAGGAAAGAATGTTGTTCATAAAAGTAAAAACAAAATATCAATACAAAGTGTCAAGGCAGAATAAACTCTGCTGCTGCAGCAACAGTCAGAGATACAGTCTATAAGGTAAGATATATAGATATCTAATGTATTCATACATTGTTTATGTAGGATATGTATAGATAGCCTAATCATATATTGTTTCTTCAACTTAAAAATAACTGACCGGTTTTTTCCCCCTTCTCTGGGATTATGTTCCCAATTTTGATCTCGGACGTCTGGTCACTTATAGCATAACAATATTCTATTACTGTTAATCCAACTATGAATAACAAAACACGCCAAACCATGTGTCCTTTATCATCTACACGTATGACAAAAAAACGCGTGGAAATCAGTGGTATTCAGTGAGGTTGTGTGATTAATAAAATGAGCTGACCGTTCATTGCTCCTGTCAAACGGATTACACTCGGATCACCACTCCAAGATGGCGGCCCCGCGTCACATCAGCGCCAGTAGGCGGTAGCGTTCGATGCTCCCCTCCGTATGATATAAGATGGCAAAGTGGGGCATTTGTGGGCCGTGCCCCCCCTAGCGGCCATTGGTTGCCCCCCCCAGCACAGAAAAAAATATCCCTTTTAGTTATAATTATTACTATTATAATAAATGTGCAAACTGTAACTGATTGGCTGAAAACCTTGTTTTCAGACAATCACCTGACTGCAGTGACTGGGTTTTTACATTGTCGGTGCCGTTTAAAAACCCAGTCGAAACTAGATGGAAAAAGTGTGTAGTTCAAAACGTGACGCAGCTTTTACTTCTTCGCCACCTAGAGATTGTTATGTACGATCATTAAACAAAAATACATGTTATTCCCATTGATATTTGGCCGAGGGAACCAGGAGGCTCGGAGTCTGGACTCAGAGGTCGGAACTGCAGTCATGTGATTGGCTGAAAAAGAGGGAGGCATCTGATTGGCTTCAGAGAGTTCCTTGTTGAAAAAAATGCATTTGTGAATCTAGCTACGTCAGGAATATGTCGCCATACATTAGTGCTTTATGACACTAATGTGTCGCCATAACATAGATTGAAATAATTGGGCTGGCAAGAGCATCAATGTAAAATCTACAGTAAAAAGTAAAACTTCACGTTCCCCACACTGTCCCCCAGGACATTCTCAAACGACCAAAATACATCCACCGAGGCTCTGGACGGAATTTTCAGTACACTCACACCAGCAACAAAAACATCCGCTCCTTCTGGTCCACTGGGCCCCGCCCCCCTCCTCGCACAGCCCGTACGGTCAGTCCCGTCAATCACAGTGTACTGTCCCCTCTGCTCAAAGCAACCTGCTACACTCCACTCACCTGTCTGAAACTCTGTCTGCTGAACACCAGATCCCTCAGTAATAAGGCCCTTTTGATAAATGACTTTATTGTTGACCAGAGCCTAGATATTCTCTGCCTCACTGAGACCTGGCAACAACCAAATGACTTCTCCCATCTAAATGAAGCTGTTCCACCAGGTTTTTCGTTTATTAGTAAACCCCGGGTTAATGGGAGGGGGGGTGGCCTTGCTCTCCTCCATCGTGATAACATCAAAGTCACCACTGTCACAGTCCCCCTTCATTCCTCCTTTGAATGTCTAGCTGTAAAACTCTCAGGCCCCAAACCCACTATCATTGTCACCATTTACAGACCACCAAAACCCTCCGCCGTTTTCCTCAATCAATTCTCATCACTACTTACATCTGTATGTGCAATGTCCCCCACTGTTATCCTCCTTGGTGATTTCAACATCCACATTGACAACCCATCCTGTACTTTTGCTAATGACTTCACATCACTTCTGGACTGTCTTGGCATCACACAACATGTCAACCTCCCAACCCATAACAAAGGTCACATTCTGGATTTAATCTGCTGCACTGACATCACTCCCACTAACCTTGATGTCATTGATTTCCCCATCTCCGACCACAAAGCTGTACTTTTTGACATTCATACCCAACTACACAAAACCAAGGAACAACGGACCATCTCCTTCAGAAACATCAAACTTATCAACACCACAGACCTCTCCACCCTGATCAGCTCCTACCCCAACCCTCCCCCAGCTTCCTCCCTGACTGACCTGGTGACTCACTACAATAACTGCCTCTCCTCCTCCCTCACCACCCTGGCCCCCCTGAAAACCCGCTCAGTCTCATTCACCCACACTGCTCCCTGGTTCACTCCTCATCTGCGCCAGCTCAAAGCCACTGGTCGTCGACTGGAGCGACTCTACAGTAAGACTCAACTCACTGTACACCGCCAAATGTATTCGGACCACCTCCATCACTACAAGAATGCCCTCACCACTGCCAAAACCTCATACTACTCCAACCTCATCAACACTGGTACAGGCAACAGCAGAGTCCTCTCCTCAACAGTCAGCCACTTACTTCAGCCTCCTAAATCTCTCCCTCCAGACATTTCCACCACCCAATGCACTGCGTTCCTTGACTTCTTCAGCTCTAAAATCAACACCATTCACCAACAACTGGCCTCATCTCGCACCCCCTCTGATGAGCCACCCTGGATGATCACCTCTGGCCAACCTCTCATCAGCTCCCTCTCTGACTTCACCCTAGTAACAGAACAGACCGTTTCAGAACTCATCCGCAAAGCCAAAACCACCACCTGTCAGCTCGATCCTCTTCCCACCTCCATTGTCAAAGCATGTCTTCCGTCCATCTCCCCCATGATCACCAACATAATTAACTCCTCCCTCACTACTGGTACTGTACCCCCCACTCTCAAGCTGGCTGCCATCACTCCCATCCTAAAAAAACCTGGTGCTGACCCAACTGACCTTAACCATTACCGGCCCATCTCCAATCTCCCTTTCATCTCCAAAACACTTGAAAGGGTGGTTGCCGCACAACTACAGTCCCACCTCGACACTAACAATCTCCACGAACCGTTCCAATCTGGCTTCCGTCCAAAACACAGCACTGAAACAACCCTAGTTAAAATCACCAACGACCTCCTCCTTGCAGCCGACTCTGGATTACTCACCATTCTCATCCTCCTCGATCTCAGCGCAGCATTCAACACCATCTCCCACCCTCTGCTCCTGGACCGCCTAGCTGGTATTGGGATCACTGGTGCTGCACTCTCCTGGTTTACATCCTACCTCACCGGCCGTCAACAATTTGTTCAACTAAGCAACCACAAGTCTGGGTGTTCAGGTGTCTCACTGGGCGTCCCCCAGGGGTCAGTCTTGGGTCCACTCCTCTTCACCACTTACCTCCTCCCGCTGGGCACACTCCTCCGTCACCATGGGGTCCATTTTCATTGCTACGCTGACGACACACAGGTCTACATCTCCACCAAACCCACCGCTGCCATCCCCCCCACCTCCCTCATCACGTGCCTGGAAGAGATCCGGAGCTGGTTGAGCAGGAACTTCCTGAAACTCAATGGAAACAAGACCGAGGCCCTGCTCATCGGATCCAAATCCACCCTCACTAAATCACAACACACCCCAGCTCCACTCATAATTATCGATGGATTCCCAGTACCCTTCTCCTCCAAAGTCAAGAGCCTCGGCGTCATCCTGGACAACACCCTCTCATTCGCACCCCATATTCACAACATCACCCGGACTGCATTCTTCCACCTCCGCAACATCGCCAGACTCCGCCCATCACTGACCAAATCCAGCGCTGAAATCCTAGTTCACTCATTTGTCACATCACGCATAGACTACTGCAACGCCCTCCTCACCGGACTCCCCACCAAACTTATCAACAGACTGCAGATCATTCAGAACTCAGCCGCCCGGATCATCACCCGCACCAAATCATCTGACCACATCACCCCTGTCCTCATTCAACTTCACTGGCTCCCAGTACACTACCGCATCCAATACAAAACCCTACTCCTCACCTACAAAGCTCTCCACAACCTAGCCCCCAGTTATCTCTGCGACCTCCTCCAAGAATACACTCCCTCCCGCTCCCTCCGCTCAACCTCTGCTGGACTACTATGTATCCCCACATCACGACTCACTTCAATGGGTGCCCAGTCATTCAGCTGTTCAGCACCCAGGCTCTGGAACTCCCTCCCCCCACACATAAAACAGTCAGACACCATTTCAACCTTCAAGTCACAACTCAAAACTCACTTGTTCAAACTCGCACACAACGTCTAACTGATCACTGTTTTGATTGTTTTTTTTATTATTTATTTCTTATTGCTTATGTTTATTTATTTATTTATTTATTTATTTTTTCCACAATGTCTTGCTTTTTAAAAAATATATGATGACTATATGCTCTGTAAGGTGACCCTGGGTGTCTTGAAAGGCGCCTCTAAATTAAATGTATTATTATTATTATTATTATTTAAACTTGTATCTGGTCGGGCTGATCTGACGTTGAGAACTTCCGACCAAGTTCAAGAAGTATTTGCTTACGGGTAAACAAAGAAAAGTTTTCAAGTTAAATCCGAATTAAACATCGTTTCAAGCATCGAGGAAAAACAACGGATAGCATTGTGTCAATAAAGGACAAACTCACCTAAACCTAAACCTTCCTACCTACATCCATCCGTAAACGATATGGTTCTCGTGTGTGATGTCCACGTATAAATTATACCGTAGAGTACGACCGCGAGGGGGCGACAAACGCACACAGATTCAAACGCTCTCCGAATCGGCAATACATTTATAATACAACAATTTACAAAAGTGATTAATTATTTATAACAATAAAAGATATTCACAATCAATTGAAATAATGATAATGAAACGTTTCAGTTGGTTAAACAGTTTATGAGTCATGTAAGTGGCTGTGGCTTGTGCTTCAAAGCTTGAAGAGAGGCAGTAATCTTTACAATACTCCCAGGCAGGCACAGCTTTCAAAAACACACAAGTTACTTTTTGTTGGTTTCCTGCTGCGTTAGACAAAGAGAGGAGAAGAGAGATATACATTTGCATAATTGATAGGAAACAGCCTTTCGACTCATATCGAAACACTTATAGTGGCTCGAGTTGTAGCTATCCTTTCAGTCAACAGGCAACAAGTGCACCACAACCAAATGATTTAAAGGTACATTTTGGAATTAACAGCTGCAGTAGAAAAGATAGCCATAGTTCAGGTTTAAATTGGCATCCGGTGCTTCATATCATAGTATGCTTGTTTTTTAGTTCTTAAAAGATGTGCTGGACAAAAGGTTGGTAAAGAATAAACACAAAGAGCAGTTGGAACAAAGCTTGTTTTTATTAGGTTTGTTCGGAGTAAAAGGCCCAGTGCTCCAAATAAGGACAATTTATTAAATGAATACTGTAGACAATCAGGAGAATCATGCAGAGATTAGATTTTTGTGGGTAAACAAAAATACATCAGAAAATGAGATTGATTGAAATTGTTTACTTGAAACTCAGGCAAGCCATGTTTGTGTTTACAAAGCCTCAAACATCTTCTTAAACGTTCCTTCGCATTTCATTGAATATTTGGTGAGGTTTGTCTCTCCTCACAGCAGCTTGTTTAACAGGGAGCTGACAGATGGCCTCCATCCGGTTTAAGATAAAGTTCTCATTGTCAGTTAGTCCATCTGGGACTTAAGTCTGAGTGCTATTATTTTCATAATGGTTATTCTATTCAGAATCTTAAAACTATTGTTTGAAGTGAGAATATGGGATTCAAAACATCTATAATCGATGTGTTTTGAACAATTTGGCCTTCAAAGAAAAAATGTAAACATCACAAAATCTAAAAAGGGAGTTCATTTTATGCTTTGATTATTAGGGATAGCAGTTGAGTGATGTGCACATAGGGCTAGTATGCTGCAGTTATAGCTAGAATCTACACATATGGCTTGTATGCTGCAGGTATGGCTAGTATCTACATGTATGGCTGGTTTGCTTTAGGTATGGCTAGTATCTACATATTGGCCTGGACAAAGGTCTGGCTCCCAAACTGTCAAGAGCTGGCTGCAGTGGAGCTTTAATGCAGAACAGCCATTGGGGGGAGGGGGTTCGTTCTGCATCAGGATGGGGGCTATCTTGTGGGAGACAGGAGATCTGACCATGGACCAGCTGCTCCTCTAATTTCACCTGAAGCCAGGGCCGCCAAGAGACTGCAGGGTGCCCGTCAATTGTAGCATACCGAGGTCTCATGTAACTTTGCCTGTGACTGTAAACCATAACAATCTAGGGGATCGTTAGATAGCTGGCCCTCGAAACTCTAGAAAATCAATACATATTAAAAAAGTATATTTTAAATGTAGTCGACAGAAATGCAGGTGCAGGTTTCCACAGCACCAGAACCGCTGAAAAGACGACCCCTTCAAGTTGATGTACTGCGAGCTCTATCCCAACATGTAGAGCAAAAAACAACATTGAAGACACAAGAAGTTTTGGTGTAAAAAGTTTATTTTAAAAACTAACCAGTAAAATACTATCAATACAAACGGGTATAAAAAAGGGTACCAAAAAAGCAAGTTTGAAAAAATTAACGAGATGATTCAGAATACAAAAAACGGTGGCAGCTTTGGTCGCCAACAAAGGCATTTGGCGGCATTTGGCCTCTCATGGAACTGAACGGAAGTTTTATCTTTCTAACCAAAACCCCCAGCTTCCGTGTTCGGAGAATACACTCAACGGACACGTCACTCAACCGTCTGACATGGGGCCTTGCTCTGCCCCATCACCCAAATCTAAATAACTTAAAAGAACATGGATGTCTTGCAGTGTGCAGGTCTTTAATGTGGCCAACCGGCAAAGACTTCTGTTGAAATGTAATGCTATCATGAACTACAAACTTTAGTTCATAAACACTGGCCTAACATAGAGTAGAAAGAACTCAAGAAAAGACAATTTAGTCACCTCAAGGCGAGATATTTGCACTGAACCGTTATGTTATAATTTTCCGGAAACAGCTTTGATCGCTTCTTGGAAAGATTTAAGACGTCGAATCGAAGAAGAGCAGCGTTCTCAAAGCAATAGCACAATCCGCAACAGTTGCTTCAGGAAAGATGTCAGAATACAAAAACATAGAAAAATAGCTTCAAAAAGTATCAAAGAAGGCTCGTTTTTTTTAAACAGTACAAAACAGACACTTTCTTTTTTTTTTTTTACACGCATTTCAAGCATTACCCAGGTATTTTTTGTTACTTTGGACAAAGGCACCACAATCACCTTCCAGTTTACAAGATAAACTTCAAAACACTGGTGTAGTGCCAAAATTAAAGTACCGTACAAAAACATTAAAAAGATGGTATAAAATAAAAGCATGTCTTTCCTCAGTCACTACTAGTAAATATATATAGGCCAAACTACAAAGCACTAGAGAAACAACAACAAAAAAGGAAAGCTTTGCATGGATTTCTCTTTCGTTTAGGTCTAAAAAAGAAAAAGAAAAACTAAGAACTTCCAGTACCGGTTCAAGCTGGCATCTCGTCAACAAGACTTCCAGTTTTATTGTTTCACAAGCTGCACCTCACCTGGCGGACCCATTATCGACGCCCTTCAGTCAAACTGGTTTCATTTTGAGAAGGAAAAAAAAGGGAAAGAGGTGAGGTGTAAACATCAGTGTGGGGGGAATAAGGCAAGCCTGAGATGTTGATGGTGCGCCCCGAGTCCTCCCTTGGGCGTAGGAGGTTCCTGGTGCCGTGTCTGTGCGTTGGGGAGCATCGCCGGTTGGGCTGGGGGTCCCCACCGACTACCCGGGGACGCCCGTGGATACGGGGAGGGCGGGGGGTATATGGGGGGGGGGGTCGTGGGACAGCACAAGACTTTCCATGTCGCCTTGCGAGTGCGTCCGGATTCCTAAGCCCAACTTCTCCAGACAGTTTTCCCTCGTGTTTCCATCGTATTCCCTGGTGCGTATCCAGGACCAACAGGCCCAGGAGGAGATGGGAGATCTAAGCCCGCAAACCTGGAGAAGAGAGTGAGAGAACCATCATTTAAACATTAGAAAGGCAAATCATGGTGCAATCCATTCTTTCTATGTAGTAATATTTATTTGTAGTAATTATTATTCATTTCAGTGTGTGCAATGGCTGTGTTGAGCCGTAGAGAAAGAACAGACTAAAGCATGGAGGAGTTAGCCATGAGTGCAGTAGAGTGACACACGAGGAATCGGGAAAGAACACAAAACGGGCTATTTCGATTTGGGCGATTATGGTTCTTATTCCTAGGGCCTAAAAAAAAAAAAAAGTTTGGTTCCTGTTGGTTGTCAGTTGAGGTCATGGGTAGGTAGGGAATTTATTTTAATTTTTTTATTTTATTTTTTCCAGTGGCAGCGAATGATAGGTAGGTTGTTTTCATTTAAAAACGAGAAAATTCGCTCATCCTTGTACAGAATGGAGAGGTGCTGTACCAAAACGTAATTATAGTTTGCATCAAAAAAAAAAGTTTTTTTTTTTTTCTTTTTTTATAAAGCTCATAAAATAATTTGGGTCGCACATAAATTGACAGGGTTTTTAGGCCTAGGGCACAGCAGGTGAGCTGAACCGTGAAAAGAGTCCTGGCGAGATTCAAAGATGTATGAGTGGCCTGCACAATCATACAAGTATGGGAGCAGCACAATGAAATCAGAGCACCGCCGGCTGTGAGAAGAAAGTAGCAAGTTCTCTTTCTTTAATCTCTTTTCAATGCCTCTATCTACTATGTGTGAGTGCTTTTACAGTAGCTTGACTCAGGTGGTCATGAGTCAAGGCGCCATTAGTCTTCTTAACTCACGCCCTAAGAAACAACCAACGAGACCAATAACCAACGAGAAAAAGCAGTGTCTTATAAATACAAAATAAATCCTAAAGGTTTCGCTCACCTTTCTCGCAGGCGCCGCCCTCCTTCTCCTGGGCGAAGTTGAGGCGGTTCTGCTCCACCGCCGTGCCGTTGGACTCGGGGCTGCTGCTCCGCGGCGGGCTGCACTCCTCGTGCTGGTAGGCCAGGTCCAGGTGCTGCTGGGCCAGCTTCAGGTGCCGCCGCAGCCGCTCCAGCTCCCGGGACGACGCCTCGTCGCCGAACGACTCTCGGCCCGAGTCCGCCAGGTTGTCCCGGAACACGATCTTCCCCACGGGGACCTTCTTCAGCATCGAGTGGTAGCCGGGGGGCGGGGCCGAGGGCTGGCGACACATGGCCGCGGCCCTCTCGGCGGCGAGGGCCGCGTGGCGCGGGGTGGCCGGCGGCGAGCGGGCGCCGCACAGGCAGTCGCGCATGCCGCTAAAGCCCAGGTGCAGGATCTCCAGCGCTGTGAAGAGCAGGCACAGGGCGCTGACGCCGTACATGATCAGCAGGAAGATGGTCTTCTCGGTGGGCCGCGACACGAAGCAGTCCACCGTGTGCGGGCAGGGCGAGCGCGTGCACACGTACGACGGCGCCACCTCCAGGCCGTACAGGACGTACTGGCCGAACAGGAAGGCCGCCTCGAAGGTGGCGCGCGCCATCAGCTGGAAGACGTACACCTTCATGAGCCCGTCGCGCTTGATGCGCCGGCGCCCGTCGTGCTTGCGGCACGGCTTCTCCGGTGCCTTGTCGCCGCCGGCGTCCTTCTCCAGCTCGATCTCCTCCAGGATCATGGGGTCCTCCTCGCCGTTGTCCTCCGCCTCCTCGTAGTCGCGGTTGGCGCCCCGGCTCACCACCGGCATGCGCTTGCGCGGCCGCGGCTGGTACTCCGAGTCGTCCATGCGGGCGATCTTGTGCATGGCGAAACCCAGGTACAGGATGGTGGGCGTGGTGATCATGATCACCTGGAACACCCAGAAGCGAATGTGGGAGAGGGGCGCGAAGGCGTCATAGCAGACGTTCTCGCAGCCGGGCTGCTGCGTGTTGCACACAAACTTGCTCTGCTCGTCGTAGTAGATGGACTCGCCGCCCACCGCCGTCAGCACGATGCGGAACACGATCAGCAGCGTGAGCCAGATCTTGCCGACGAACGTCGAGTGGTTGGAGATCTCGTCGAGCAGACGCGTCAGGAAACTCCAGCTCATGGTGCCGCCGGGCCGCGGGGGAGGGGCCTCTCAGGAGCTGCAGCCAATCGGGAGGGAGAGAGAGACATGAGTGACATATTGACAAAATTATTCAAGCATAGTCGAACGTTGCCTGGCAATGGACGATCGCGTCAAACGATGACGTTGGAAGGTTCATGAACCTTCGCCCTCATTCATTGAGCGCCACGAGACGAAATAACATTAAACATATAACACTTATTTTACAAATTACATTTATTAGCGTTTTTATATTTGTATTGTATTTAGTTGTTTAATCGCATTTATCTAGTAAACTGAGTGTATTAACACAAGCTAGCTATACTATGGTACACTTTAAACACTCAGTTTACGAAACTAAATTCAATACAATACAAATATAAAGCAAAAACAAGTGCAAAAACAATCTGTATTATGTAATTTCGAAATACAGAAGCCACTACAGACACCACAATGTTTATCTTGCAAAGAGGCGTAAATCCCAAAAGTAATCATCTTTATCAGAGATACACACATTTCCGTATCCAGAATGACCACGTTACACTAGACATTTGATAAAACACTTCATCAAATGTGTGTTCACAAGGAAAACGGGCCTCTTCAAATCTCCCGTGTTCTAATGTGCACTCTTGTCCACTAGGTGGCGACATTGGCTCATTCGCCATAGCGGGACGTTTCAGGCGTCAATCATGTTGAGTGTAGTTCTTCAGGAATAGTACAAGCTGGCAAGCGCACAAGAATTTGTCAGACAATATTCAACCAGATCCTGCTTCAACACGCAGAGGGGTAGTCACGCTGTTAAGTAATGCACGGTCATCGTGAGTGTGGTGTTGAAGTAAATAAACCAGTGTTCCTGCAAGAACCAGATGTTGCGTCTAACCCCCGAGGGGAAAAAAAGGATTCTGCAACCAATGCCAACACCCAACTTACTAAATGTCATCTTTTCCCACAAATGGTGGGAATAGTTTATATTTTAACTCATTGTAAATGAGCCCAACGTGTGGAGGGTTTAAGCAGTGTGCGACACCAGTGACCTTGTGCAGAGATACACGGGTCCGAGTATAAACCTCACATTCTCACAATTCCTCAAATCAGACAATTTTATAATAAAAGTCAGATGGCTGATTTCAAAGACTTTATAAACTTAGAAAAGTGAAAAAAAAAAAAAAGCATAAAGCATGGGCTCTGCCATGGCTTGGTAGCCTTCAGGCCAAACCCATAATGTTGAGTCAAATGATTTAAGTTGAATATAAACAGGTCTCATTCCAAAAATCTCTTCAGATTGCGGTACGGTTGTCTTTTGAAGGGGGGCCCCCAAAAATTTGGTCAGTTAGCATGGAAAATCCTCTTCCAAACTCTGCACCCTTCAACCACACATCTAGGCCTCCTGCACTCACCACACCAGACAAACATATCTACACATAACTCAAGAATAACACACAACACATGTCACATAAAATAAGACGTCATAAAGAGACAAGGTTTCACCCAATCGCTCTACTATTACGCTTTTATTTGCATCTACAAAGTTAGAGCACCCCAACCCCCTACCCTATATAGGGGGTACACTATAGGCCAAAGGGGCCTATAGGCTACACAGGGCTACTATAAAACGTGATGTGATTCACCAAGATAGAGAACAAGCATAATACAGGAATCGACGGAGGGCCCTCTTGAAGACAACGGGGGGACAAAGCAGAGCATTTCTATACCGCCTATAGAAACCACATCACCCATCAGAGAACCGCAGCAATTAGCTTTAATGCACTCACAGCGATTTGATTGCCGCCACATTGAAAATCACTTTCCTAATTACCGAGGTGGATACTCAGCACCCACATGGAGGCTAAGCTGTGCAGACTGTGATTAATGGGGATAGTGAATGCAGGAGAGAAGGGGGCCAGCATGGCTTTGGACCAAAAACATGAGGCACCCTCGTGTTATAATGCACAGCTTCATTAAAATGCACGAAGGAGACTGCGTTTTTGTGCATAATGGTGTGGGTTGGTGAAGGAGCAGGTAAAAAGGAAAAAGACAGATTCCCATGCATTCATCGCCTAATTCACTGAGTAGGGTTGACCTTTATCAGCCATGTGCTAGGCCTATACAAGCCCAGGGGAAGCTGAAACGGGGTCCTTTTATATCAGTGCTCCGGAATCTGTCACAACACTGAACCCCAATGTCTGATTGCAGAGAGTTGCCTGCCCCATCGTAGACGGCTTTAAGACAGCCTTCTGGGAAGCGTTCCTTTAACATAACAACTTCAAAGTATGTACGGAGCCGTTTAAATCGTTGAGATTAACATCCGACCAAGCGTTCTCTAGACAGAAAGTGCGAACCAGGTCTTCATAATGTAGGTTAATTGCCAAAGATTGCTTCAAGCAAGAATGCAGCCAAAAGTGACATTTCACCCAGTGTTAAGAGGTTACAAATTGTTATATACGTGTGCAAACTGACTTTAACGTAAGACGCAAAGCTTATTAGTTGCACTCAATACAGTCAAATTAGTTGTTTAAAATGGAAACTAGCGCCACGTCTTGACAAAAAATATTCAGATTGCGGTTCTATCATATTTTGAAGGCACCCCCGAGTGTTTCCAAGAAGCCAGTGAAGCACAGCAAAACAAGATGAAAGGTTGGCATCCAGTTTCAGCAGTCACGAAAAACCCCAACATTGCGTGTCCCTCCCCCAACACCCGCACCTCCACATCTGGGAGAGTACTTATCCTTCATCTATAGACTATACGTGAGGCCCATGGACGGGGTAGCAGTCTCGACCCACACCAGGAGTTAGCCTTATAACTCCATGGTCCCGACGCTTGCCTCCACCGTTCTTTACACTTGTGATTATTTTAAGAACAAACAGAATGGTGGCGCGTAAAACCCCGTCAACGGCCAATATAGGCGACATACGACGTCCTTTGAAATAGTCCCTTGGCATAGGGTTTGGTGTTACAATTCCCGTTGTAGGGGAACACCAAGCCCAAATCCAAGCCCAACATTCCCAAACACACACCGATGGTATCCAATTAGCGGGGCGGCGGGACAACAAGCAGGGTCGCTGATTGGGGGATGCGCGCTCCTCCACGCACACGCTTCCAACTGTTGTCCTGATGAAGCCACCGAGGGAAGTGCAACAAACAGTCGGCTCCCCGTGGATCGTAACGTTTCAATAATGATTAAATAACGATTCAAACGAAACTTGGTCGGCGTTTTTCTATGTAAAAACATCAATTCAAGTAGGTACAACTATACGCAGCTTCCCCGGGCACACGGGTGCGTGTCCAGTGTCCACGTCTATAGACGAAACTGCTGCAGCGGGACATAGTGGGGGAACCGACACTATTTAACAAGCACTGCACGCATTCGTATTGAAAATCCTAGATAGTCTAGACACGGTCAACGACGTACATATTTAGCCTTTTTATGATCTAATGAGGCTTGGAAAATCGTTGGTTTAACGATAAAACGAGCAAGGATTAGCACAGCAATCTCTCCGGTGCGCGCAAACACTGCCCTATCCCGGGCTTCACCCATCATGCGTACGTGGTTTAAAACACTTAATCATTCGACTCAAACCCGGTAACATAAATGGCTTTTTTTTTAGCACAGATGCACAGTGCACCAATAGCGGATAGTTTACATATCAACTCATCCCGGTGAAGTTAGCACAGGCTAGCGCCGTCTCCTGCTGGATGCTGGTCGGCGTCTAGCAGGCTTTGTCTGCTAGTAAGGAGACTTACCTTAAAAAAATAACGTGGATTCTCCGTCCACCCCAGCTGTTTAGAGGGTCTCCCTTTTCCAGCCCTGAAGTTTTCCTAGGATTTATTATAGCTTTATATCTCCAGTGTTGTCTGCGCCATGCGGTTAGCGCGTCCTGCGTGTGTGCGATCGGCTGGGAGTCTCCGTGTGTACTGCGGGTGAGACAAAGAGTAGGCTCCCCACCGGTCTGTTCCCCCCTTTTCTCCTCCTCCCCGTTTTGCTCGGGATCCCCACCCCCTATCTGCGCAAAGGAGGGGGGAAAACGAAAAGCCAAAACATTCCTGATGCAATCCTGCTCAGTTCACCGGATTTCAAGGATTTATTTTCCTTTTACACAGTAGAGTTTGTCGTAAGTGAACCCGGTCCCAGAACATTAATAGTTATCATAGCCATAGTGTGATAATAGTTTGGCTCCAGCGGGAAATGAATGAGAATGACGTGTTGACTGGATGAAGGGCATTTAAACCTCTTCGATTAAAAAAAAAAAAAAAAACGTGAGAGGAAGAATAATAAAAATAAACGGTCAATTTCGAGAAAGCCTAAGCGACACTATTTTTTTACACGCATTTGGTTGTTTTAGTAGGTTTGATCAATAGAGTCCTCATAATTATACTTTAACAGATCGCATCATCATATTGGCAGTCCAATTTCAATGTCGTTATGTGGAAAACAACAGTTGCCAGTTAAAGGGGCAGTTTTATATCTCGTGTCTTCCTGCAGAGGGAAGGAGTTCGGAAGCTGGGGTTATCTGACTTGGATTTGCTGTTGCTCACACTTTATTTGGCATCAGCGGTGTGGGCAAAAGTGTCTGCCTTTCCTCTGTCACTCTTATCTCGCTTACAGTGGTGGGACCAAAAGGCCTGCTGTAGCGTCCTGTAGAAAGTCAGCCATATATATAATCCCATCTGAAAACAACAAGAAGTTACCCAATATAAGCAACATAACGTTTACAGCAATATTAGTTTAGCTAGGTTGTAGGCCTATTGAATTAAAACACATGAATCAGAAATGTATATTTATATTATTTATACCTATATAATATTTGCATGTATTTGTTTTTATTTATATATATATATATATGTATGATTATTCCAATAAGTGTCTCAATATATGACTTACTTCTAAATGATTGTATTTCATCTAAAGTAGGTCTATACTACTTTCCATCATCTGCTGTTCGTATGATAGTTGTGTCAACGACTAGTCTGGTCGAGTTGCGACTCAAAATCAAACTCAGACCAGGTCAATTTAAATACATAAGGAGGACATGAGGCTGTCTTGTTAAGTGCGTGATTTACTCCCCGACCCCCTTTTCTCTCCCGTGAACTAGAAAGACAGTCCGGTGTGGCCGTGATGAATGGCCACACTCAATAGTAGAACAGTTGCCCTCCTTAACAGCAAGGTCCCAGAATCAATTTAATGGTCTATTTGTCTTTACATGGGAAATGTCTTACCGTTAGCATGTGCAGCGAGACATTAAGCACCACCACACTTAATCAAAGGTGGGAGTTGAAATCTCAGCAGGGTTCATGTAAATACCCCCCCTTTAATAACTCCTGTGCTGGCCTATGCAGCTTCTTCCTCAGGGAACTTTAACCTTTATTGTACAGTATAAGGTCTAACACAAATAATAGGAGGCCAAACTACATACCAACGTAGTTTGGGTTAATCTAAATATCATTTATATCCCTCAAAACTATTATTCCTATTACTGTTTGTTGGGCCACTGAGACAAAGGACAAACTTCCAGGCCGCAGAACCTTGCTGTTGTTCATAAATACATTCTATTCTAGTACATTCTGCTGCTCTCTGACCAGGGCTCTCAGAGAATGCCTCCCCCTGGCACCAGCCCAACAGTTATTGTAAAATATCGGCTTCTGCTGCAAAGCATGAGGTCTGGAAGTGAGGAATGCACAATGACCATTACCCCCCCCCCCCCTCCATCTTACGGTGAGGGGTCAGGGAGGGAGGAGGGTGATGGCGGGCTGCACAACCCCCCCCCCCCCCCCCTCCATCTTACGGTGAGGGGTCAGGGAGGGAGGAGGGTGATGGCGGGCTGCACAACCCCCCCCCCCCAAACCCCAAGTATGGTCCCATTCAGGGGTGTACCAGTTATTCACATTCCGTGTCTCACACACATTGAGCGCCACCTCCAACCGCCCCCACCCTCCTTCAGCCCATCACCATGACCCAGAAGCAGGACAACAGAACTTCTAATACTGTTCTCGTCATTGTGTCTACTGAGCATTACTTGTCATTTGAGGAGACGCTTGTGATTTCAGATAAAAGGAATAAAAGGAGAAGGTAGGGGCGAGGGCATCTTGCTTTATGCTGCCGGTAGGGTGTGGACGATGGGGATCGAACCCCGCTACCTTTTGTTTCGTCTGGGAGTCAAACACTAGCCAGCTACACTATCCTATTCTTTATATGTCATCCATTACAGCCTTGATTGACAGCCTGTGTTGTCGTTCTTTAGAGAACAAGATCGCTCACCATGATGTTTGAATGCCAACAACAGTTTGCACTTGACCCTTCCAAACGGCGCTGCCTATTTTGGAATTTCTATAATACCATAATATATGAATTGGGTAAATATAAAATTACAATCCCCTAAGGTATTTTTCCTATATTTGTGCCCAAACATTTATTTGTGCCTGCATCAGGTATACGGCTGTGTTACATAATAATCCCAGATTCCTGCCCCGGTTTTCCAACAAACAGTTGAGTATTGTCAACTATAAATCATAGCATGGTGATTGACAGCTTTGATTTTTAAAAGATTCAAATATCCAGGCGAAGCTCTGCTAGCCCCCAGGACAATCCCCCCCCCAACACACACACTCTTTGCAACGCTATGTCCCGCCCAGCCTCCACTATTATGCAGACGCCTCATGAAAGATGTTAGAAAAATGTTATTCGACTTCTGTTGGATACAGCCTTTACTATTCCCTTTTACTTTGTGGGCTGCGCAATATGGGCGATGATGTTTGACTCCCCACAGAAAGAAACTGGGTTCCCCAATGTCCACTGTCCATCTGCCTTAAATAAAAAGGACTTGTGTCTGAATTTAATCTTGAGTAGACATGTATTCTCAATCGTGAAGAGTAGCACTAGTTTCCCGCCTGTGTGTGTGTGTGTGTGTGTGTGTGTGTGTGTGTGTGTGTGTGTGTGTGTGTGTGTGTGTGTGTGTGTGTGTGTGTGTGTGTGTGTGTTTGTGTGTGTGTGTGTGTGTGTGTGTGTGCGTGTGTGTGTGTGTGTGTTTGTGTGTTTGAGACTGTGACTTGGTGTGTGTGTGTGTGTTAAACTCTATGTTTGTTTGGAGGAATGTGATGTGTGTGTAAGACTGTATGATGTGTTCGTCTGGATTACTTTAAGATGTGTTTTTGTCTGGATGACTGTATCTGTGTGAATGGAGGACTGTGTGTCAGTTTTTTTTTTTTTTTTTGATGAGTCAACAAAGTGCCATATGGTAGAGAGCTCCTCTCCTCCCTCTGGTTGACACTGTTATTATTTCCAGAGGTGAAAGACCAGATGTCTCTCTCTCTCTCTCTCTCTCTCTCTCTCTCTCTCTCTCTCTCTCTCCCTCCCTCCCTCCCTCCCTCCCTCCCTCCCTCCCTCCCTCCATCACTTCTCTCCCTCACCTCTCTCTCTCTCTCTCTCTCTCTCTCCCTCCATCTCTCACTCTCTCTCACCTAATTTATTTATTTCTTAACCCTGTTCTCCGTCCTAAGGTAGGTCCTATGGCATTCAATTCACACATCAATGCAGTCATCGTTGAACCTCTGGCCAGGAGTGGGGTTTGAACCTCATGGTCAAGTCATGCTTCTGCATCGAGCTGGCGCCGTAGGTCTGTGCGCCTCTTATACTCTCAGGGAGATCGATGGTCCGCTTTTGTCCCTCCTGCTACATCTTTGGGTTCTATTATTAAAGATGAGTCGATGGCGTTCCTATAAATGTTCATTTGTGTGACTCATCAATCCTCAGATTATGAAGATGTCGGCCCTTTGCTGGACTGCGCTCTGAATCAAAATGCAGAACACTCAACTCAAGCACCACTGTAGGGACCCAGGATGTACCTCTGTGCTGTCATCTGGGACAGAGGTGTGATTTGGCTCCTAAAGACAGCCCTGGTGTGTTTCAGGGCTGGGACAGGCTGCATATCTAGGGACAGGAAGGGATTCCATTCAACAGAAGAGAGCCATAATGAATCACCCCCGCATTAAGATTTCCTTCCTCTCGGCCGCACACGCTCGTACATACACACACACACACACACAAGTTCACAGATCGCACAAAGCAGTGGTGCAACTGGTTTGTGGCGGAATGCTTGTGCAACAAGTCCCTTTGAGACGGTTGGTTCTGTTGGAGATTCGAGGAAGTGGGCGAAATGCGGATCATGTCACACGTAGACACAAGTCATTGTACTATTAACTGTTACTTAGCTGTCTTTTCTGCAACGTGGCCTGCGGTGAATTCAGATACGTAGAGCACACTAAGGAGTAGGGGTTAGGCTAGCTTCCTGTTGAAGGATGCATGCTACGGGTGGAAGGTTGAAGTTGGAGATCCAAGCCAGTACCCTCTGCTCTTTTGTATTAAACAGTAATGAAGATATGTAGCCATACATATTCATATCCATTATCATCTTCAAAGGTTTGAAATACACATTTAAGAGACCTTTACCAGGCAACAAACAAGTATATGGATTCAGTGTGCTTCCCAAGTGATACATGCATTCCAACTTTCCATATACTTGTATTGATCAATGTCTTTACTAATGTCTGGAAATCTGACTTCATCAGTGCGTTCATCTTGGCAGCCGCGACCCTCTAGCCCTGTTGTCTCTATAATGTCTTCCCAGCATGCCCGCACCTGCAAGCTGTAAACACTAAACAGTGCAGAGGTATTTCAGGTCTTTGAGTCAGTCGACCGAATTCTTCCTCCTCCTCCTCCTCCTCATCTTTGGGCACAGCATATAATCCTTTAGCATGCATTCTTGCGGCGGTCGCCCTGCCAACGTCCATGGGTGTGCATGAGGTGCACATGGTGGGGGGGGGGGAACTGTGTGCAAAGTTCAACTGGCGACATTCCCAAATGATTCACGGAAAAATGACCATGCGTTTCTTCGGAGTAGGAAATCCATTCTTTCCCCCTTCCTTGTTTGTTTCCTTTGTTAATGCTTTGTTTACGCAACCCTGCTCCCACCTGCCTGTCAACAAATCTATATCCTTCTGTTTGTTTTTTTTGTTGTTGCATTTTTATGATTTATGATAGAGTGAGATAGTTAGGAAGGTATGGGAGATAGAGGGGATGACCTGCAGCAGAGGACCAGGAATTGCACCAAGGTCGCTGCGATCAGGACTGAGCCTTAATAGTACCTGCTCTACCCGATGTGCTAGCGGGGTACCCCCGCCTGCCAACAAATCTGCAACTCACCAAAAATCACAGATATATATCACCGATTTTGAGTCATGATCCAGCTGGGGGTGGTTACTAGAAGCCTTTGGCTGCACCTGTGGGGCTATTAGGCTGGCAGCCAAGGACATGCCCCGGTCCTGTAGCACAGGAGTGAACCCACATTGGAAGGCTTCTTTTCTATCTGTGAGTTTTAATGCCAGCAACACTAATCTGTCCCATCTGTGTTGTGTAGTGGTCCATGTCTCTGTCACTCTACATATCAGGTCAGCATGCCTTTAATCACATTAATCCCTAAACGAACTGGTGAATGAAGCAAAGGAAAGACCACAGAATAAGCTAAACTAGATACTAATAGACAGGGAACAGGAGAAAAAGCAGAGCTGGAGTGGGAGGAAACCTTGGAGGAGACTTGAAGACTGTTGGACAGATAGACAGAGATATATAGACAGGCAGACAGACACATAGATATATTAGCAGACATCGAGACAGAGAGACACAAAGATATGTAGTTAGACAGACATAGATATAGGTCACATGTATAGAAAGACATGAAGACAGACCGGCCAGCCGACTGACAGAGGATGGGAGATACTGAGCTGACGGGATGGTCGTGGTTCTGGCAGTTGTTGTTGTTGTGTGTGTGTGTGTGTGTGTTTGTGTGTGTGTGTGTTTGCGTGAGTGTGTGTGTGTGTGCATGCGTGTGGGTGGTGTCTCCACATAAAAATTGTCCAGTATTGACCACATACAAATCAATTTGTCTCGCCTTTATTCCAAAGATCACATCTATTTGCTAATTAACAAAGGTTCAGTATTGTATTTTTCTGATGCTCCCAGCACGTTACCCCCCCCCCCCTCCCCTTGAGGTGGTCTGGAGCTCAGGTTACAGTCCTTACACACTCCACGTGGAGCTCACAAAAGGACCCCTCCCCCTCTCTCTCCTCCCCCACGCCCGCAGCAAGGGAGGGCGGGAGGAGGAGGAGGGGGAGGAGGAGGGGCCGGGGGGTATCGAGGCAGCGTTACCATGGTAACAGACTGCCGGGTCCCCCTACCCCCGGAACAGATGGTGGTAGTGGTGGTGGGGGTGATGGTGGTGGGCGGGGCTTATCGGGGGTAGGGACGCAGGGCTGGGCTTCCACAGCTGGATGAGTGTCATCAGAGTCAGGTATGGTAACCCCCGCCCAGACCTGCAGCACAGCCACAGCAGACTCTGCTGTTATCTCTGCTGTCGTTTCCTGTCTTGTCTTGTCTTTGTTCTGAAATACCCTCTTAAATGAACGCTGACGAACTAGGAAGTTTGTGATCGGGATTGAGGCCAAGATTTTGATTAAAAGCGGTTGTATAAACACCTTGGTTTCACTAAGTGAGCCAATTGTTCATTTTAGGTGGTATATCATTTACTTTATGTTAGATATAAAGTTGTATTCAAATCTGGTACTGTTGATGGTTCAATGATTATGTTTAGCATTGATTTCTTCTTGGATAAAGTTATTTCTCCAACAAACTAAACTATTTATGTCGGCAGGCCTTTTTTTTTTACATCCAGAAAAACTAGTTTGTGGCTTTCTCTGAGGAGTCTAATCAAATCAATTAGCTGCTTGCAGCACAAACATCGATTTATGGCTCAAAAGTGTTCTACAGTATAGATCCGTTCCAGTAAACAAGTCGGAACAAGATTAAAGGACTCTTGATGAACTGTGAGGGGCTTTGATGTCTCAAAACAACTAGAGTGAGACAAAGATGTTCTTCATGCAGGTCAGGGAGTGAAAGGGGACATTTCGTAAATGAAACGAAAAGGGGGACACACTTGAAGGCGCAGGAAACGTGTGATTATTAACACTGATGTCTTGTCGGCCCCCGCGGGCCCCCCTGGCCCTTAGGGACTTCCAGCTACCCTCTGCTCAGGGAGGCAGACTCGTGCTGGCCAAAGCTGCTTTTTCTGCTACAGTAAGCTCATTCAGAACCTATTTTAAGGGCAGTTGTCCTGCCCGGAAAGAAAGGCCCAGAGGTCACTGGGAAAAGATGTTGGTGTGAAGGACTGATCACTATCAATCCTTTGTGAAGGGTTGATTATCATCAATCATTCCCATTGAAGTGCTCAGTAATGTGAAATGTGTGAAAATCGTTTCTCAGGACAGTAATCGTAGTAGTACTTATATGTTATTTTGGGCTGACCTCTCCACCATTTCTTTTATTTCTACTATGGTCAAACACACCAGATGGGTTTGGATGTTGACTTTGCAGTCTTAACCAGAGAAGTGTGTGTGAGAAAACAGCTCACTTCCAGAGAGTCCAACAACATGTGCTTCCTATCTCCTCTCCACCCTCCCACCCTGCGTGTGTCTCTACTACGGCCACTAACAGCTGTCAGCATCTGGACCGGAGATTTCCCAATCATTCACTCAACCCTGTCAAGAGACAACGAAAATCCAACTTAGTCAGCCCTAAAGAAAAAATGCAATTTTGAGGCATAAATAAAGTTGGAGCATATTGTGAATTCATCATTCTTAAAGCATTGTTCCTACATGAATGTTATTATAATGCACTAATAAATAATAGAGAAGCTGATTCTCTATTATTTATATTATTTATTGTAAATAGGGTTCATATTTATTTATGAACCCTATTTACAAACTATTCACAATGTGTTTATGATGCTGTGTAAACAGTTAATGCAATTGGCTGCAATTCGTTGCAATTCACGATTAGTTTAGGTTGCTAGAAAGCATTGGGTCATCACGTGGTGTAAGCTTATCCAAAGTATGAACTATATCTTTCCTCCCCTCAGATGAGCTCACACTACTGCTTTCTAACTTCCAGACTTGAGCAATCCAGTTTTAACATGTCATTTAAAAATGCTTAGTGAGGAATAGATAGTTCTCACTTTAGATAAGCTCACACAAAAGACTAAACTCATTTATAGCTATTCACTACAACTTTATCAATGCTTCAGAGTGGCAGTGATTCTAAAGTGCTCAAACCTCACTGTTCTGGAATAAGCTTTCCTCCCAGTCTACCTTTTCTCCCAGCAACCCTCCTCTTTCATCACAGAGTTTGAGATTTTAATCAAAGGTGAGTCAATGGGAACATGTGTGTCAGTATGCAGGTAGATAGAGTAACATGAACAAAGGTACAGATGCATCTGATAACCAGACCTTGAAACACGTCAACACGCCAACACCAGCAAGATTTTCCCCATCAGGAAACGGACGACTTTCTATGTTCTGCATTACAAACCCTCTCATTGACCGCAAGGTCACCCGTTCAACACAACAAAAGCATTGCGAAACACAACACACACAAGTCCCGCACACAGCATGGCAAAATAGGGAACTGCGTGTCCAAACTCTCTTTTATTTCTGAACATGTTGGGAGTTTCCTGTGCGATGCACTACTTATTCTTCTTGACACGGACGCAGTGGCTTGGGTGATGTCAGCATTACTGCAGTCCTGCGAAGAGCCATAAAAATATAAAACATCAGCCACTTGGCAGCCATGTTGAGGGTGCGGAGGGGTGGAGGGTGCTGGGGCTGGAGTTATGAGTTATTGGAGCTCGGATCGTAGATGATTCAGCGCGAGTGCGTAGGAGATGGGAGAGCGAGGTGCTCCGTCAAGGCCAAAGTGTGACACTGCACGGTGAGGAGGGGAAGGGGCCGGGGGGGAGAGGGGGGAGATTTGTGGCCGTAACAAACGAGAGGACATGGGAGGGCCGCAGGACTTATGGGTCTCTGCAGGGGACATTTTTCATCGCATGAGGATCCTTCCTCCTCCTCCTCGTCCTCCTCCTCCTCGTCCTGTGCGGGTTGTTGATGCCAGAATGTTTATAATATTAATGAACATTCATTGGCCAATATAGAAGCCTTGATGTATGTGTTTGCACATCACCCGAGAGGATTGCACCGAATAGTTCATTGAGGTTTTATCCCGTCAAAGTGTCACCGAAATGGGTTGGTTGTAGGGAATATTTACAGTTAAGGAGCGTGACATTGCTGGCCAGTAGAGGTTGGATTATATCATATGTATGTATTTGTGTTTGTATGTGTGAATGTATGTATGGAAGTATGCTGTACATACACACATTGCCACATATAAAAAAATGCATACATACATACACAGACACATACACACACACACACATAAAAACCCGAACATACACACATACATATATAAACACATACATACACACACACACACACACACACACATACATACATACATACATACATACATACATACATACATACATACATACATACAGAATAACAGTTGTGCATGCGTAAATTAAGTACATGTATGTAAATAACGTGTCATGTTATGACAGGTAAGGCAGTATATGCGTCAGAATAGGGAATGTATACATTACGCACAAAAACCAAAACCCACTTCCTGCACACAAATGACACAAACACATGACACACACACTTTTCCAAGGTGCAATGCCTTAATTCAGCCCTAACCACTGGTAATTCTACTCATTTAGAGGCAAATACACAAATACACACACACAAACACACTAACTTTTGTCATGTTAATCAGTCAGTCAGTGCTGGCATCCTGAACAACACTCTGAGGTCAGGGGTCAACACAGAAAGGCACGTTGAACTCTGGTTCATTTGACGTGATCACGTTTCAAACACTGGGAAGTCTGTGTGTGTATGTTGGTGTTTGTGTGTGCGTGTGTCTGCATGTGTGTGTGTGTGTGTGTGTTTTGAGTGTTGTGTTTTTCCATTTGATATGGATATTTAAGTTATATCACAAATTTGAACAGATAAAAACCTGAAACCCCTTGCAATGGAAACTCTTTTTAGTCACGCATTTGTAAAAAAAAAAAAAAGAATCATAAATAAACACAACCTTTATAATAATAAAAAGAAAAAGGTAAGGCATGCCTATCGTAACAAAAATATGTTATATGATAGGGCATAGTTTATCTTAATTTATTTTATCTTATCTTACTAACCAAAGCAAAGCACAGCCCGGCAGGCGCAACATTGAACCCCAACTTGAAGGACGAGTGTTATTAACTTAGCTTTATGCTACGTCAGGTCTTGTTTTAGGCCCGATAGGAGCCAGATAAGAATGCCCTTAATCGTTCTCGGCTTTCACCTCTGCACCGACCTCAACGTAAAGTGGAATTCACTGACCAGGACAACCAGTCAACCTGCAACAGACGGACAGTGCTGTCAATGTGTGTTGGCCCGGTTAACCCCCGGCGACCCCCTCATCCTGTATTCTCATTGGATAAGAGGTGAAAGACCCCTATTTTTGGTGTGTGGTTGCGGCTGTTGCATCTCCACCTGTCAGCAGCCATGCAGAGATAACAAGGTGCATGTTGCACCTGTGTGATCTGGTGACGCCCTATACACTCTCCTCATTTGGCATCAATGTTTGCAGTCAGTGCGGAGTTCCTTGGAACACGTAGCGCCTTGACTTTTTATGGGTATTCCTTTCCTCTTTTGGTGTACTTGAACTTTGTTGTGTGTGTGTGTGTGTGTGTGTTTGTTTGTATTTGTGTGTGTATGAGTTTGCATATGGGTGCGGCGGTGTGTGTGGCTGTGTTTGTGTCTGTATGGATGTGTGCAAGAGTCAGGGTAAATGAACCAAATCGAATACCTTTCTATTCCTGTCACTTATGATTAGCATGAAGACCTTTGGAAGAAAGATAAAAAACTTCGAACTTCCATTCTTTACAATATGTGTTATCTCAAAGATCGAAGGGGGATATTACCACTGTTTACATTAGGTACATTCACCGCAGAATCGGTTAGGAGGAAGTCATTTTGACAGTTTATATTGGTAACAGATTTTTTGTGAAGCCAGGAGAGACGGTTACATTGGTTTCACCAGACCAGTATGGCCCTTTAAGGCGGTTTATCAAGGTAAAGTGCCCGCGTTAAGGCGGTATTTAACGATGCTTGTGACATTCCATGAGAAGTACTGGGAGTTGCTGAGAGACGTCAGGTACGTTTTATCAGTTGAGCGGTTTGAAGGCACGCATCAGGTATACCGAAACACACACGGTTCACACGGACAACAAACAGTCTTCGTTATGCCATTTGTTTTTACCAATGCATTTGGTTTCCTTATTTTGAACCATTCTGCAAGCATATAAACAGACTAAAAGGAAATGAACGACGATATAGTATCCAACATAAAACGAAGGTGCTTTGAGTCCTAATTGTTTCTTCAACTGTCACCAACCAAAATGTATTCAAGAAATGATGTCATGCTATGTTACGTTATGATATGAAGTAGCATGGCATGGTGTGCTGTATTTGTATGGTCTTGTTTGAACGCTAACCAGTCATTGGCCGCTGCCACATGAAAGAGATTCCTGTACACAGGGCCAGTCAGGGCCCCCCCTCAGATAAGATGGAGCCTGGCTGTCTCTGGGCCCCGGGCCCCTCCAGCCCAGGCCCCTGGTTCGCCAGTGCTATTGATTTGTTTACAATCACGTCAGGTTTATTAGCCTTTCAGACCAAGAACCGTCATTTTTAACAAAGTGCTTTGTAGAAACCGGGGGAAGAATGGGACAAAGAGATTTATTGGATTCAATTAAACACATACACACACACACATAACGCCGTCACAGACCGACAGACACGCACACACACAAACACACACACACTCAAATACCGCCACAGGCAGAGAGACACACACATACACATACACACACACACAACACCGCCACAGGCAGACAGACAGACAGACAGACAGACAGACAGACACACACACAAACCCAGCCCCAGACACACATTGAGTCATCACACCGTTTTCTTCTGACCTTTGGAAGGATTTGGACGGAAGAATATATTTCAGTAGGTTCAAAGGGTCGGGAAGTAGCCGATAAAGGCGGGCAGCCCAACTGATCAACAACCGCAGACGTTATCAACATCACCTCGGGCTCTTGTTGAACAATTCCACTAGACGACTACGGTACACAACAAAGTGTGTAATTCACCCATTTAATGACAACGAAAACCAGTCACATTTATGCGGGGATCCTGTTATGGGATCCATCCAAACCCATGTTTACCAATTGACAACCAGCTGACTGCCCAGCTGACACCGACATTGGCCAATCAGCCAACACATCAACAACACACTATAGCACTGTTGTTAAAAAGCACTTCTTCATCAGAAGGCCCCCCCCCCCCACGTTTGTCGTTATGTTACTAAGCCTGTCCGTTACTGCACCCATCACACCCCTAACCATCCCTGAAATGAGGGATCCTTCCTCTGTGTTTCTGCCAAAGGCTTTTCACTGATCAGGGGGTTTTCTTGCCCTTTAGAGGGCTTTGGTTAGTGGATGTACAGTGGTGCCGTGAAGCCCCTTGAGCTGTGATCAAGGGCTTACGATATTGACATTGATGTATTACTGTATTACTACCATGTTGCTGCTGGTGCTGTTCTCTATGAGGGGTCGAATACACACGCGTCAGGCCTTCCCTGAACAGACCCGTAACCCCGAGATACAATGTATCTGCTTAGCTGCTAATGTTTGACTTTAAACAGAAGAGGTCAGACTGAATATACAATTTAATATATGCAAGGAAACCATAATACTAACTTTGCGTTTGTTAAAATCTACTCGCCCTCTGGACTCTATCCAAGTTGTCTTTTATCCACTAGGTTGTGCAGCACTTGGAATCTTTTTTTTTCCTGCAATATTGATTGTTTACTCTGAGCTGTCTAAGACTCACTTGTAAGTTGCATTGGATAAAAGCATCCGCTAAAGGCTAAACCGTAATACATTTTATCTTGTTTAATACAGAGATTCTGAAGACTGATTCGGACAGAAAAATAGTTTTTTCCTCCACAAGCCAACTTTAAATACAAGTTTTAGATGTTTCCATCTGCTAATGGAATTATACTGGTATCATCTAACACCAAGTATTAATCGATGTGTCATCACAGACTGATGTTGAACCCTTTCTTTGTTCTGTTCCCACAGCAGCGATCCCTCTCAGCATTTCAGATTAGTCATAGGGCTAGGCTTCTTCCATACACATCCTGGCTACGGTTCTGTCCCCATGCAGTCTGACCACATTGTATTGAAGCAAGTTCGGTCACATTTGAAATCCTATAGAGTTTTAATCCGGACTGGTATGTATGAGTCCACCGTGATAAAACAGTCCAGGTTGGTTGTCCCTCAAGCTTAAGGTTTTTGGTCGTTTTAGCAGCGGTGTTATCCGGATAGTAAAGTGGTTCGGGTTTTCCCAGAAGAAAGGATCTGGGTTCGATCCCCAAGTGTTTGTCCACAATCATCCTTGAGAGAGAGAGTGAGAGAGAGAGAGAGAGAGAGAGAGAGAGAGAGAGAGAGAGAGAGAGAGAGAGAGAGAGAGAGAGAGAGAGAGAGAGAGAGAGAGAGAGAGAGAGAGAGAGACAGAGAGAGAGAGAGAGAGAGAGAGAGAGAGAGAGAGAGAGAGAGAGAGAGAGAGGTAGGTAGGTAGGTAGGTAGGTAGGTAGGTAGGTAGGTAGGTAGGTAGGTAGGTAGGTAGGTAGGTAGGTAGATAGATAGATAGATAGATAGATAGATAGATAGATAGATAGATAGATAGATAGATAGATAGATAGATAGATAGATAGATAGATAGATAGATAGATAGATAGATAGATAGATAGGTAGGTAGGTAGGTAGGTAGGTAGGTAGGTAGGTAGGTAGGTAGAGAGAGAGAGAGAGAGAGAGAGAGAGAGAGAGAGAGAGAGAGAGAGAGAGAGAGAGAGAGAGAGAGAGAGAGAAGGAGAAGGAGAGAGGGAGAGAGCTCTGTCTATGTACCCAGGGAGGGGCTGCTATTTTGGCACCAGGAGGCAGAATGATACTGGGCCCAGTGGTAGAGCCAGTTCAGCTGGAGCAAACAAAAGCTGTCTTCATTTTGGACCGCCTAATACCACAAACATGATATGCGGTTCGATACCTCTGTCTCTCTGTCAGACTCTGTCTCTGTCTTTCTGTATGGCTGTTCTTTCAGCATGTCTGCCAGTCCATTCCTCTGTTTGCCTATCTGTCCACATCTGCCTGCCTGCCAGCCTGCCTGCCTGTCTGTCTGTTTGTCTGTCTGTCTTTCTGTCTGTCTGTCTTCCTCTCTGTCTTTCATAAAATAACTGTCTGACCACCACAGATCACAGCTCAGATTTTACTGGCAGTGGACCGGAAGGGCCAGCTGTGTGTAAAAGAAACCCGGTCTTCTCCGAACGTTCTCCCTAGTCACACAGACACACACCCATACACATACACCGACACACACGCGCACACACAAACACTCCCACACACGCACACACACACACACACAGTCACATATGAACATTCACCCACACATGCACAAACACACACACTCACACACACACACACACACACACACACACACACGCATGCATGCACAGGCACGCATGCACGCATGCACACAAACGCACACACACACACACACTCATTCAGACAACCAATGTGAAACCGTTACGGGTTGAGAAGCATAAGAAAGAGTCATGGTCTCACACATGACACATGCAGCAAATACTCATCAGTTATCGAGTATTGAGAGTATTCGAGGTATGTGTGGGGAACTCGTGAGGGCCAAAATATGCGGATGAAGTCCTTGCAGTGTCTAGGCCTTTCAGGGTCTAGATATTGCAGGGTGAAGATCTTGAGGGGGCGTTGCAGGGTCTAAGATATTGCATGGTCTAGGCCTTGCAGCGTCTAGATAATGCACAGTCTCTAGTCCTTGCAGGGTCCAGACATAGCAGGGTCTTGACATTGCATGGACTCTCAGCATAGCTCCAGATGTCATGGAACAGAAAAACTCATATTCATTGGTGTAGCTACTTGAGGCCGCTTTACGCTTAGGCAGTGGTGTAAATGACTGGTAGGAGCCAGGGAGCATGGAAATAGACTGTGTTAAGTCCCCCTGTGTTCTATATTTTGTAGATTATTATGGGTTTATTGTTTCGGACCCGCATATCCCTAAACACTTGACAAAGTGTCAAAACCAGGTTACAAATTAACGTTGCATCACATTGTTATTGAGGAGGTTATCTTTTAATTGAGACCACAATGGTAACAGTAATAGTTTTCTAACAACATGTTTTCATACATCCTCCACCCAACAAACCAGTGCACGGCCGTAGCAGGAGTGGGGCTACACTGCCCATTCTGCTAAGAAACTAAGTCAGAGATCCGTTTTATCCGTTATTATTGCATAATAACAGACACAAGTAATTGCACAACAATTATCTTTTGAGACTTGGTATTGTGTGGCGTTTTTGGGTGGTGCATTTATGAATTGGTATGAGTTTGGTTGTGTGTGTGTGTGTGTGTGTGTGTGTGTGTGTGTGTGTGTGTGTGTGTGTGTGTGTGTGTGTGTGTGTGTGTGTGTGTGTGTGTGTGTGTGTGTGTGTGTGTGTGTGTGTGTGTGTGTGTGACAGGATGGCATAAAGTGAATGATGTCGTTTGAATAACTAATATTAATAAGTACATGGCCAGTGGAGCCATTAGAGACCGTTACTGTGATTTAGGGCTACACAAATACAACTGACTTGACTTGACTTGACTTGAATGAATACACAATCTGCATGAATTTATGACCAGCTAAGCGGTTGCTGAATCACCAACGGCTGTAAAGATTGACTATCGATGATGAAATCTAGAAAAAATCTCGATCGCCAATCGCAGTAACTATCAGCACTTTCCCTCCACAGCACATTGACAAAGTATCAGGTCTAACCCTTTACCATTCAACGGTATGAAAGGTGCTGAGCGCTAGGATATTTTCAGTGAGACTGGCAGACTTTTGGACGGACCAAGACGATTATGTTTTGGGTCATCACCTGACTCACATTATGGCCCAGTCTACGTCTCCTCCACTGTGATTATACGACTTAACTCAACCGTAACTCAGCCTCGGGTCTGCGTGCTGGCCCCCAGATCTGATCCCTTAAACAGAAATGACTACACAACTGTCTTCCGTTTTTCAAGTAAAAGATGGTTTCCATTTGGGATGGAGAGAAAAAAGACGGGATTGAGTATTGAGCGTGCCAAAAGAACAAGACAGAAAGCATCTTAGCCGGAGGGGGATGAGGGTTTTGTAACAAGGCGGTCTCTGTGTGAAGCCGGGGAGACTACGGCTCAGGTCAAAGGCAGAGAGCCATTACAGAGATTTCCCCCCCGTCCTCGTCCCTCAGTGGTCGAGAGAGCAGCCGGTGAGGAGCGGACGGACGCACAAGGCAACTCTTTGAGCGAAGAGTGGATAGAAAGCGAGTGTCTTATTCATGGTGGGCCAGAGCTGCTTGCGGCCGATATATCTAGCTAGACTAGCTCACAATGACGCGGCCTGTGGTGCGTTCTATGCTACATATCTAGGAAACATAACAAGGAGGTTACACTGCTAATTTGAATGTGTTTCTAAACTCAATCCAACAGCAAGACATTCATTTTATAACATTCCTGTTCATCAACCTTCATGTAAGGAGGACGCCACAGTGGTTGCTTAGCAACAACCAATAGCATCTATACGAGTTTTTCCAGCACATTACGAGAAGCATTCAACCGTACCTCGAATAGTTTCTCAAAAAGCATCAACTCACTAACCTAACCTTTCTTTACAAAAAGCAAAAGCTTCTGCCAAACCCGCACAACCTGATAGCTCAGATCGCTTCAAAGGACATTTCGGGAGTGACAACTGTTCTCTTTGACACGGCGGAAAACCAGGGCAGTCGTTTGGGTGTCCAAGCCCAGTTTCACCATTGTCCATAACAAACACGATACAGGGAACACGCAAAGCCTTGGGGATCTTAAGAAATAGAAACCTGTGAACAACGACGATGGCCTGATGGGAAATTTGAGTATCATGTATTTATGGGAGGTTTACAGTTGGGTCAAGTGTATTTTTGATTAAATACAGTGAGAGAAAACCCTAGGGACGGGCTGAGGCACAGATTCGATGATGTGTTAGCAATGTAGGTTATTTCTCACGATCGAACACACTTTTACTGTCTTTGTTGCTAAAGGCTTCCGCCCGGTTTTCTGATTGCTTTTCACCATGAGAAAAGAAAAGTGACTGAAGTACTTTGTAACTTTTGTTTTGAAAAGTACTATATGAATACAAAACTGTTATTGCAAGCATTTCTAATATTACAAATAAAATATTCAATTTTGGCATTTTGGAGGCATTTATTACTTTTTGTATTATAATGGATTATGTTTTGCCCCACCTTTTATGCTAAAATTCTTCTATCTTCCATAAAATGTCCAATCCAATATGCAGTTATGTCAGTTATTCTGCCATTTAACGCATGTGAAGAAACAGGCTGAGGGAAATATCTGGGATTCAACTGAGACGCAAAACAACAGCTGTGAGATAACTTAGCGATCAGTAAGCAACTGTTTTCTAAATCATCATTGTTCCCAGGAGCTCTGGAATGTCAGCCCATGTAGATCCTTGGCCCACGTTCAAATGTTGGGATTTTAGATTTCAATACTCTCCGAGATCCATTCGATGGTTCCAAGACACATTCCAGATGTATTAAGATCGAATGTTCGACACAAAACAACACCCTCACCGCAAAACGATGTGTTGTGTGATTAGAGACCAGACAGTCCACATTGGACCCAAATGAATATATTATGTAGGGTAAGATAAGCCTCTTCCTTCCTTTTCTTGGGAGCGAAGTGAAAAGTTTGTTTTACTGTAATAACATGACATATTTGAGGGTCAGTGTGATCTAAAATGGCCACCACACTTTTATCATCAAAAGTGATAAACAGTGATGCAAACTGGGAGGTGTGGCCATAGCAGGTTTGACTACAACACCTGCAGACACTATCTGGTTACAGGACACAAGGCCATAAGAGAGATAGCATAGAGATAATAGCAGTGTACACGCTACCTTGTTCTGTTAGTTAAATGTGTTTCCTACCAAAGGTTAAACGATATGATGTTGTAAAAGTATAATACTATACGATGCTATAAAAGTATGATACTATACCAGACTATAAAAATGACGAAACAGCTGAAACAGCTACACACACTATTGGAAGCTGATTAGAAGAAGAAAAAAACATAACTGTAACCTGCCTTAATCCTGAGATGGCGCTGTACTTAGTTAGTAATTGTAAGGTTTGGTTACACTTTAGTAAATTAATAATAATATTAATAGGATTAGGGTTAGGGTTATTTTCTTACTATGGGCCTTTGAAGCCACTTTGAAAGGATTGTGTCCTCCCCAAATAGCAGGCCTGTTTGTAGCAAATTGAACGAGCTAACCTTTGTCTCTTCAGGCTATGCTTACAGTATTGAGCTTTGTACACAGACAGTACAGGCCAGTGGTTAAATGGATGAATGCATCTGTGATTGAACCTGACCACACCCCCATTGTAAGCAAAGAATAGCGGAGGGGAGGTTGCAGAGAAACCAGGAACAGAACAGAGAATAGTTAACATCCCATTTAACCTAACCCACCACTGAATAGCTAGTTCAAGATGTGAGAAAGACCCCATATTTTGAGTATCACAGTCGGCTCTTTCTTTATCCACCTTAAGGCTTTCAGACAGCCCTGTGTAAGTCAAGAGTACACAGTGAGGGCGTAGAGGGACATGGCTCACACAAAAGCACCACCCTGTTCTGAGAGGAGAGAATGTTGTTTTTGGCCTGACTTTGGTATTCAAGGAAATATACACCCACAGGCCGCGTGTTAGTCCTCGACTGAGGCGAGACGTCTGGAAGGACATTGGGTTTTGGATCACAGTTGTTGTGGTCTAAGAAATTTGAAAATAAAGCTGATTATTGTTCAGGAAAATGAAACAAACGCTTTAGTGTTCCAGTGACTCAACAAGCATTCAAACGAAATTAAACTAAATTACAGTAGAGTCCACCTTATGTCAATTCGACATAGAACCGCCACCCTATTGACAGAGTTGCTTTCGGTGTTTCCTCTTAAAGTTCTCTAAGTTAAAGGAGAACTCCAGCTGTTTTTTAACCCCATTTTTTTTTTTCCTGAGGGTCACCCCATGTTGAAGGAATCTAAAAACCCGACGAAAATCGATTCGACCAAGCCAGAGAACTGCACTGGCTAGCTTTAACGCTAAAATAGGGGGGTAAGCTATTTATCCGCTTTTGGGGCTTCTAAACACATTCAGAAAACCAATCCGATACCTATTTAACATGAGTTGGTTCCTTACAAGAAACCACCGTGCTCGTTTAACTCAATTAATGTGGTGAAACAGTATAAACTTTGTGTTTTTGCATGTAAACACTCACCGTCATTCGCCTTGTGCTGTGGTTGTCCTGACAAAAAAAACCCATCTAAATTTAGTCCAGCATCTCAATAACATAACAGGTATAGGTTAGATGCAAGGAACATGGTGTCATTTTGTAAGGAATTATATGTCAGTATATATAAGACACTCTAGGCCTACAAAGGATACTTTGCATAGTTCCACACACTTGCAGCCAATACAACTCAGCAGACTCCTAAAGTGCCTTCTGTTCATAATGTGTCAAGACATATTAGCAGACGGGAATATTGTCATATCATGTCATACCTTCTTTGGTATTAGCAGGTGTACGCCAACATTGACATTGTGATCTATTATTTCAAGTTGTGTTCGAGCCCTCATGCTGTCGTAGTGGAAGTTTAGTCGCTTCTCAGCATGCATACACACACACACACCCACACACCGACACACACCGACACACACACACACACACACACACACCGACACACACACACACACGATTACTGTTTTTGAGGCCTCGAGCGTCTGGGTTTCCACACCTGGCCTGCTGAGAAGGGTACAGCTGCAGGCTTGGGCATTTCCGCCATGACAAACCCAGGAACGCCCATTAGGCGTTCCTGGTAGCGTTTCATCAACCAATCAAGAGGTGTTTCGAAAGGCATCCTGGGTTTCGCAAGGCATACTGCGAAGCATAGTCGCAAGGCATACTATGCTTTCCTGCCTTAATGGCAATTTTACCTCTTTACTTACTACTAGATCTTATTTTGAGACTTCTGTCTGAGGAAATCTAACTAGGGAATGTTCCGGATGTTGTCAGCCGTGCAAAGAAGAAGGGGGCCGGTGTTGACGGTGAAAGTTAGGCTGGTCTAGGCAGAATCCCGATCCTTTTCTCCAAGCAAAATCTCAGCCCTGCGCCTCGATGTTGCGCGTTCATGCACAGCGGGCCGTGTCCCGAATGCCATTCTAAGGTAGGGTTAAGGGGTAAGGGGAGGGCTAACATCCCCTTGAGGTTAAGATTTTTGATGGGCACCCTTGCAACGCTACAGTTGTGACTTGCTCCCGCAATACCTTGCGAGAAAATCAAGAAACATCCTATGCAAGATGGCGGGCGAAAAGATGCTACAGGATCGAAAACCACAAATGTAAGTGTTTTCTATGTTAATAATCATCAAATAAATGATGATGACAATTGCATTATCATTATGCCGTTTGAATGTTAATTAGGCATTTTCTTTCTAACAACCACCAAATCTCCCGGAGATTTTGGTAGAGCAAATGAACGGGATTGGGCCTTATAGTCCTCCGTAAAGTGCTGTACGTAGAGCCCTCTCCATAGCTTACGTGCACATCTAATATTTTTTAACTATACGTCGACCAGCGGAGATGGCAAGCACTGTGATTGGTCCTCTAACAAAATCATTTCAGGAATCACTTCTCCGGTTTGACCTTGCACCTTATTTACTTTGTACATTGTTTACTTTGCACATTAAAGACCAATAAAACACCAAATAAGATTTGTTAAGCTTTGGAAGTTTATTTACAACACGGATTAAGGATTAGTCGGAGTAGTATACTTTGACATTTTAGTACAGTTCAGCAAGAAAGGGGACGAAGAAGTAGAAGGGGGTGTTCCAGTCTGCGTTGACGAGAACCCCCACCACGCGCGAACGCACATTTGTTTTCTGCAGTGGGAGGATATTGGGCCTGCTGGTATTGCCAGAATTGATACATGAATGAATGGCTCATTGCATGAGCCAGACGCCTCCCTAGTTGCCAAGGACATATGTGGCCTGTTGGTAATGCGTCACAGCAGTGAGTTGAACGTTTCTTAGATAAAGGATATATTGTCAAAGTTATAAGAATGTGAGAATGTGATATACCAGTGTGCTTGAAGAGTGACATCTGCCTCAAGTCTCTCAGGATAATTTGTCCATCACTATACTCCTGCAGTCCAAGAAAAGCTGGTGAGTCCGACTCCAGCCACCTCTCGCGTCTCTGGTGATCTTCAGTCAGAGTTGGGTGATGGCATGCAAAAATTGGAGTGACATACAATATAATCTATTGAACACATAGGTTACTTACTCTTGCTGACGTGCCAGGGATCAAATTCGTGTTGGATATTGTTGCACTCTTCCCTCAGTATTTTGCGAATTGATCCCCCCTCTCCAGCAAGTATTCTAAACCCCTCTGGAAACCAACCAACTCCATTGCCAGTGAACTGCTTGCTTCAGTCACCTATAGAATATCATTGTTTGATCAGTACACACGTGTCAACATTATTTTGACAGTCATGAAAGTTGTTGCTTTTACCTGAACCATTTCAAATAGAACAATCTCTTTAGTGAAGTCATCCTGAAACAAATAGATACAGTACTTGGCGCTGACACCTGTTGAGAGAAAAATGTAGATAGTTGAATAAGTAACCATATTGTGTGGTTGTCACGACACACTACAAAGAACTGTCTAAATATAACTAAATATATAAATATAAACTAAATATAGGATTCCAATATCAGCCTTACCTGGACTGTCACACCTTGCATCAAAAACTAAAGAACTCACTACTGTGTTACAAGTGCCATCACTGCAAGCAACAGGTGGAGAAGAGGCAATGACTGTCTGGTCCTGTAATTTTCACACACACACACACACACACACACACACACACACACACACACACACACACACAAATACACACACACACACAAATGCAAACACACGCACACACACACACACACACACACACACACACACACACATAAAACCACTGTAGTAGTAGCAGAATGGATTTGTTGGTAAATAATAGCAAATATTAGTCCCAAAAGGTTATAAAAATAAAATGCTTACTAATGATTCTTCCCATAATGGGGACCGTTCTAAATATAACCCGGATAATTAATGTTTGGTCTCATTTTGATGTGTAGGTAGTGTTCCTGGACTGTTTAGCAAAATAGTCAAGGATGGTTGAAATGCAGGTCTTTCTGTCTTCTTGGGAGTAGACTGGGCCATTGCATCAGACTCCATTTCAGATGTACTTACACTCCCCTGAAAGAGTAGAAGAAATACAAGTGTCTTTTCAATGGAAAAACACAGCTCGCCTTCCCCGGGGAGGATGGGGGGATCCCTTGTGAGATCCCCTCCCGCCTCTTCTTCAACTTGGGTAACACACACCTTCTCATTAGATTTGCTAGCTGCTTCTCTACTGAAATGTCTGCGACAAACAAAATGCAAATCCCAAATACTCTTAAGAAAAAATTGACAAATCCCCACAACCTCAACATCACAATAAACGTCTGCAAGACAACACAATCATGTAGCCTAGTAGTCCCCTAGAGCCAGATTTCGAACGACAATTGAAACATGAACTTTGGAAGATAATACATTACCTCAATGGTGTCTGCAGACTAAATCTTCGGTCGTGGAATAGAAATTTTCTTCAAATAACTGTGATGTTAGTAGTCCTCTTTGTCAAAATGTAGCTGCAAACATGGTAATCTTTCTCACGCAGGACACAAGATAAGATAAGATACAACTTTATTAATCTCCCGTAGGAGAAATTTGTTTGTTGCAAAACAAAAACAGCCCAGCAGCAGTGGAAGGACACAGAATAAAATGACAATGCAATAAATACAATAAGTACAAAGTGCTAACGCATAAGTAGACGCTTATAGTTAAAATAGGGACAAAAACAAGACAAACAGAACCAACATCATGATGGGTGATGCATATACACATATATACGCATACCTTAACACACACACATGCATATGCAAACACATAGACATACACAAACACAATCATCAGGCACTGTTGAACAGCCTAATGGCTGCCGGCACAAAGGAGCACCTGAAGCGCTCCGTCTTGCACCCTGGGAACATGAACCTGTGGCTGAAGGTGCGCCTCATCTGCCACAGCTCAGCATGGAGGGGATGGGAGGGGCTGCCCAGGATGGACTTGAATAGCGAAGAACAGCATGCTGGCTAACAACCACAGACAGATAAAAATGTCCTTAGCAGCCTGCCACACACGTCAAACGACCTGAGCCTCCTGAGGGAAGAAGAGTCTGCTCTGGCTCTTCCTGTGTTGTCAGACCAGTCCCGTACAAACATTTAACAGAGTTTGCATATCAAGGTGAAGTGCAACCAGCAACAACTGCAATGCATCCAAATCCTTGTATGGTAGCTGGTGAAAACTCAACCCCTTGTATTTTCTCATCGGTTTTCACAATTGGGAAATGAACAAACACAAACCGTTTTCCCAGTGACATATCCTTCCTCTTGCTAAACTCCTTTCTCGTTATCACTGGGATGATGGGAGACTGCAAGTCGCCTGTCACTACGAGTGCAAATGTACTGCAACTGTGCGAGATTTGTTTTTACTATAGCAGGTTGGATGTCACATAGGCTAGTCAGGCAATCATTTTATGTCGTTACATAGTCATAAATACATGACAGCTTCATGGAGATATTATGGACATGACAACTGCACTGCTCAATCATTTCTTTTTGTAAAAAAGCATAAAATATAAGAGTTTTCGTTTCTGTTGATAGTGGCTTGGAGCGCCCCTGTTCTGCTATTGGCTAGTAAGGGCTTTCTGGATATGTCAACGGGGTAATCTGCGGTGAGTGTTTGAATGCAAAAACACAAAGTTTATACTGTTTCACCGCACGGTGGTGTCTCGTAAGGATCCAACTCGTGTTACGTAGTTCTTGGAATGGTTTTCTGAATGTGTTTAGAAGCTCCAAAAGCGGATAAAGTGCTTGCCCCCAGAGGTTAGCGTTATAGCTATTCCGTAGCACCGGCAGCCAGTGCAGATCTCTGGCTAGGTCGAATCGATTTTCGACGGGTTTTTAGCTTCCCTCAACATGGGGTGACCCTCAGGGAAACAAATAATGGGGTTAAAAAACAGCTGGAGTTCTCCTTTAACTTAGAGAACAAGGTATAGTACCATGTCATGGGGCATATCCAAATATATATATATATATATATATATATATATATATATATATACTGTATATATACACAACACTCAAGTGAATAAAGGGGCTACATCTAGCATATACAATGCAACATAGAAAATCAACACCACTGGATATTTTAAAATTACAATATTTCCGCTCTGTGGGCCTCTTTCTCAAAGTTTTCAAATTCTTTCATCTCTTACTATTTTGGAAACCATCTGAAAAGTTAAATACAGCTTTAACTTTCATACAGCGTAGCCTGTGGTGGTGGCGGCTTTCTCCACTGAAATAGAGGACATTCAAATACGTCTCAGGAGGCGTCAAACCACAACATACACCGCAGTCCTTCAGGAAATGAGGAGGTACAGTTTAACCACGCACTCCATGACCCCACTACAGTTTACTGGAAGGGACTCACTGCTTTTCGGCCGCATGACTACTAAGTATCTTCCGGAAAAGTCTATCCAGGAATAATTATGGTACGCTTATGCAGTATAATGTAGTATAGCACATTTACCGGGAATTGGTTAGCCTAGCGATTGTTGTACTTGCACTTGGTTCTATGAACATTCTTTCTGTACCGACAGCGATATATTGATGCACTTCTTATGACAAATGTACTTATTGTAAGTCACTTTGGATAAAAGCGTCTGCTAAATGCCCTAAATGTAAACGGAAAGGTAAATTTACTATAGTGTAATGTAAGATGGATAAGTATGATTTTTAAATTTAAGGTCATTAAACAGACACTCTTAATCAAAGTGCCTTGGAACAATTTATACACATATTTACACATGAACACCACCAGCGTCAACCATGCAAGGCGACAGCCAGCTTGTCAGGAGCAGTTAGCTAGGAGGAGCTGGGGTTTGAACAAGCAACCTTCCGGTGACGAGGCAACCCGCTCTACCTCCTCCTAGCCAAACAATCATCGTGTTTTATGAACAGATCTAATCATCCCAATATTTGAAACACTAATAATTTACCAAAGAACGCTATCTTATCGAAGAATCTACAGGTCTCCATAAACAAACCTATAGTGGGCATGATATTGGAGTGTTGCAAAGCATGGTGTTTGAGTCCCAGTCAGAATGCATTAGGTTCCATCCCCAATGGCTGCTGTGCATAAAGAACCCCTAACCCCTCTTACAAGATGAAAACATTTCAGTGGAAAGGTGTCTCTTTTCCAAAGCCACTTGTGAATTCAGATATGTGTCCTTAATGACACGTATCTGAATTCAATGTAAGTGGCTTTGGAAAAGAGACACCTGACCTGCCTACTGAATTTTTTCTAAACAACAAAGTTGACATATATAGTCTTATAGCAAACCATGGTTCATTATCACTTTTGTCACCTTGCTTTCATGTTCAATAACCTTCAACAGTTTTGCTTCCGGCATACAGCCAATACCCAAACAAATCAACACTGTGCCCAGGGAGCTATACATTACAACAGCAGAACATTTCATTGCATTCCCTCAGTTTTCCGGTCTGTATGATCGATGTTGGTAGCTTTGACTTTCAGTACAATACCCCAAAGACTTTTTTATCACGGTTTAGAGGCGCTGCATGTCAAGTGGAAGGAGTATGTGTTTCGCTTTCAAAGGCTGCTGCCACATACACACACACACTCAGGCAAGCACGCACACACATTCAGGCATTTGCGTGTCTCAAATAAGTTTCAAAGTTTTTCACGACATCTTTTCATGCAGTTTTCCCCGGCCTCAGCACGGGCAGGCTGCCAAGGTTTTGTACCTGTGAAGCACAGCGACAGCAATGAAGATGACTTATCGTCTTCACGTCAGGCAATGGGTTGTCGGGCGCTTGGTTTGTGGTCGGCTGCACGACTCAGTGTTGAGGTCCATCGGCGCCACTAAATCTCACACAGTAACGATGACACCGGAACAAATGGACATCCCAGGCAACATTTTAGCCAACTTTAGTTTCTTTCTAGTACAAAATACCAATACACCACAGCCTTCAATGTCAATCCCTGTTTAGTGCTGCGCATATGCACTGTGATGAATGTTGTAGATTTGCCCTGTCTATTTTATTAGCTATCAAATTTTTTATTTTATTTTAGGAATATATGAATATGTCTCATCAATTTGTATTTACGATTAATTAATACTTTTTTACTGAGGTTTTAAATCACCAGATGCTGAATCCTACCATCACATCAGTATACTGATTAGACAATAACCTTTAATGTTTTCGCTCACCTTTTGACACCCAAGATGTTTTTGATATATCCCTTGCTATTCCTGATGATTATTAATAGTGTACAATACTGTACCCAGCACTTTCTTTCATGTCCAATCTATTTGTTTCAATGATATGGATGATATGAATCCTGTTGTTTCCATTTCCATGCATGTGCTTTAAAAATGCCAAGGCTCTTTATTTGATTAACCTTCAATTTGATTTGCTCTTGTGTGGTCAAACACCTCCCCATACACTAAGTGCTTTGTGTGGAAACGACACACACTCCACCAAACACACAACTCTGACATTTATGAGGTGGTAATAATTTGATTTGTACAAGAAGACTTTTAATACAAACAAGTCATCGGGCCGAATTGGAGTTAAGGGTTAAGTTGCCTCCATCGTGCTTTAAACTGTTGTGTTCATCTGTTGCACACGACAAAATATGTGTGCCCATTAACCAGTTATCTGTTTCACAAACATGCTCATGTACCTTACTATGAAAAAAAATCTGTGGATGCTCAGGAAATATCTATTTTCTGAGGACCACGTGATATAAACTCGTCTCTAGTTGATTTTTGCCGTGATTTTGTGTTTCCTTGACTTTTACAAAGAGACAAAAGTGACCGCCAACGAAGACTACAGAGGAAACGGAACAAGACTCACATGAGATTCTGTTCATTCTTTGACAAAGACTGCACTTATGGTGAAAACTGTTAGCCTGAAACTTGTGCCACATAATGTGAAAGATATAGTTATTATGTAGTCCTATTTTTTTTATGAATAATTATAAATAACAGAGGGGAGGACCTTGAAGATTTTTTATTCAGGAGAAGGAGGAAGATGAGGGGGAGGAGGAGGAGGAGGAGGATGGATACGTCTTTTTACGTCTGTGTCAACGCTGTGAAGGTTGAACACATTCCTTAAATGACCCTTGTGACAATAATGTTGACGAGGAGAGACCAGGTTCTCCTAGATTGCATCTTGATGGATAGGTGAGGCTGTTTATGGCGTCTCTGAGACTGTGTACCTAAGGTGATCTCCAGCACAGAAGCTCAAACCCAACAGGAAGGTATAGGCCAAATACAAACAAACCCTTTGTTGCGGTGACTACCTGACACTCACAATAGGATAGAGGAGGCCTGTACCTCAAATCCCCTTGGAATAATGCGCTCTGGCGTTTCCTTGTAATTCAGTAGCAAGATTCCCTTTATGGACATTTTTACTGTTACAATTACACTGCCCAAGATTTATAAAAGATATAGTAAATATATATTCTTAAATGTTATTTAAATGTGCTTACAAACAGATGAATGTGATACACAGATATAATCATAACCCATGCTGAGCTACTGACATCCACTTAAAATACGAAAATGACTGTAAAGTGGATTGTTATTCCAAGTTAATGTCATGTCAATAAAGTGCTGCACAAATACAAATAAAAGATGGTTGTGTGATATGAGGGCAAAGGGGTGTAGTAGCAGGTGTGTGCAGTTACAGTTAATCTAGTGGGGACCCCATTGCAGCACAGATGTTTCCTCTTATAGGCCCTGCTCTCTTCTGTGTTTGGGCCAACTGTTTTTCTTTTGCATTCTTCCCTAAACACGCAGGTAGGACTGCCGCCTGGTTCATTTTACATCACTTTCCGCTCAGACAGCTTTGTAAAGGTAAAGTCATTTCAATGTAAACCCGAGCTTTAAAGGTCCCATGGCATGCAACTTTATGGATGCTTTAATATAGATATTATTGGGCCCCAAACACAGTATTTGAAGACATTCCTGAAATTCAGCCATGGTGCAGAATTACAGCCACTACGAGCCAGTCGCACATTGAGCTTTCCCCAAATGCGCCGTTTCGGTGTCTCTAGCTTTAATGCAAATGAGGAGGGAGTCGGGTCAAGGAGGAGGGTGGGGGTGTGGCCCTAAGCATCTTGCGGCCACGGTACCATGCGCTCTGTTTACAGTGGATGTATCGCAATGGCGAAGCACACACAGCCATTGGCCGTGTTCTGTAAATATTCTGTAACACTCCGGGTGCTCCGGCGGGAGACCTGGAGCTCTATATCTAAATAATATCATATCATACATAGATATAGGCCTATCTTATCACGGCAAAAACCTGTGTGAGCCTCCAGACGATATTATGAATCTCAAACGACTGCGTCGGGTTCTTCCACGTCTCTGGTTCTTCCACGTCCACATCAATCTGCAGTAGACTGAACCACGACATGGAGGAGAAAGGGATTGTTGCCCGCGATTGTTGACCGCGGTTGTCTCCCGCCAGAGCCTCGCTGCTGAGGGATCACCGCCACTGCATCGGTCAGCGCTTAGGCGCTGCCTGCTGCAGGAGGCGGTGGTCCCTCAGCAGCGAGGCTCCGGCGGGAGCCTCGCTGCTCCGGCGAGGCTCAGCAGACAAACTGCATAGATTTAAAACTTACCACAGGTCACAAACTTATCCTGACATATGTTATTTAACAAACAATAGGAAAAGTGTGATTTTAATGGCATGGGATCTTTAACAGGACATTGACTATAATCAACAACCTTTCATTTGAACACACAAACGTCAAACGATGCCAACAAACTACTGGAAGTAGGGCGGGGATTATTAAGAGGCTTGAGGCTTTTAAGGGTTGATATGTATTGGGGGGTTGGGTTGCCACTTCAGTCTCAGGTTGGGTTTGGACAGAGTCAACAAACATCCACAAACATGTCCTGTTTGAAGAGCTGGAGGTCCATTACACATACACCCACACACACACACACACACACACAGACACAAGATATGGTAGTCTATGCTTTTGTCAATGTATTTAACTAAATCAATTATTTGTTGTCCTTTTTTTAGGCAGGCAAGGGCATGATCAGCTACAGATGCGGGAAAGATACTGTTGACGAGAGACACGGGGTGTAATGACACACAGGCAGCCAGTTAAGACACACCAGCTTTGTATATTGTGATTCACGGCTAGCTAAACAAGACTGGCTTAGCTACTGTTGACCTCTTTCGACAACAAAAAGGTCTTTGTTGGCTGAAGAACGGTGTATGTATCCAGGAAGAGGTGTTTCTTTCACCAATTGGACCCAGAAACCACCTGAATTTAACTAGGCTAGTCACAATGTGGACTTATTGTGTGCGTTTTCTCAGCTTTCCCTACAGCCTTTTTAAATTATCAGACAGATAAGGTCAGGGTAGCATAACCGAGGTGTGGTTTATAAGAGAGACATATTTAAGCTGTAGTTTGTGTGTTTGCCTGAGGTATGCAGCATCCTGTGGTGCTGTATAAAAAACGAGCTGCGACATAACTTCAGCAGACTGCGTATCTACGGACTTTATAGCCCTAGCAAATGTCTTTTCCTTCGTTCTCGTCCCTTTCCATGGTCTCCAGGAAGTCATCTTTATTTTTATGAGCAACACAGTTTGACATATTCACGACCATGTGCTAGCATTAAAATGGATTGTTACAGCTGTGTGTTTGTGATAAATTATACCATTGACTTTGAACTAAAATTTAAATGAGCTTGACATCCAGCCAATGGACGATATTTAAATAAAAATAAAAGTAGCATATTACACATTATACCACGGTCTGCGGGAATACTCGATTCTGATTGGATGCAGGGTGTGCATTAACTCCTGATATACGGACACCTGGACAAGTAGTTCCGTCAAATTGTCTGTTTACCGTTCTCAATTAATGCGCTAGCTGGCGTATCGTCTCTAAAATAGTAGTAACCATAGCAACGGGAAATAAACAAAGCTCAGCGGACTATAATACCTCCCGCTACCTCAGGTTCTAAAGTCGTAGCTATGGTCCGTCCTAATTACTGGAGGAGTGAACAACGTTTCCGTTGCATGAGAACCCAACGGGCGTGTAATGGTGGTTCCGGGTATTAGTCGGACCCTCAGGCGTAACCAGGGAAACAAATGTATGTACTTCGCGGAGGCAACCGTCCGACGCGAAGCGGACGTCGTCCATTAATTCCTGATAATGGACACCTCGTCGGGCATTATCCCTTACGGACGTGTCTAACTTTCCATACATTTCCAATTCATATTTACGTTTAAATAGGTGTAGTTAACGTCTAAATTTAACCCATATGGGTTAAATGTATACCCATATACATTCGCTCCCACTAAAAGGTAGCCTTTTAGTGGGAAAGCCTTTCTTTTTTTGACCTTGTTTAACAGTCATTCTGACTGCAACCATATATGTGTTAGGTAAGAAGAGTGTAATTAAAGTTCAGGCCGGCCCATCGCCAAGTTTATCCTGCTAAAGGCATTGATGCTGGAGGCCCAACTGTCGAGTTAGTCCCAGAAGGGTTCGGAAGGCCCTGCTGCCATCTGCTGGGCCTCATGCAGAGGTTCAACGTAAACTGGACTTATGAAAGGACTGGATTTATGAAAGGAAATGACTGAAAGGTACGTTTAAAAGATACATTTCATGAAAAGACAAGTTCATTTAAATGTATACAACAAGCGGTGGTATGCGAGAGACCTAATATTATTTAGAGCGAAACGACTCTCGGGGGAATTTATGACTATCAGTGGTAAAATAGCAGCAGTCATGGTGGATAATGTGCATTTTTGCAGTCAGTAGCTAAGCAGATGGGGAAGATTTAGGTAAATAAGTTACGATGCCTGCATGATGACCAGGTGGTTAAAGCTGCACTGGAGTCAGTCTGGTGGGAGGTGCAGCCTTGGTCCTGTATCGCCTGCCAGATGGTTTCAAGTGAATCAGAACTGCGCGCTGAGTGGCTGTGGTTCGGAAGGTCCCGTCGGTTCAGCCTCCTCACGGGCCGTGAGATGAACCACGACCAACCGATGATGACATCCGGTGCTACAACATGCACCTGCATGTTGTACCACAAGTTCACAACAACATAAAGAAAATAATGTATTTATCTAAGTTAATAACTTATTTCCCCACTGCCAGAGTTTACTATAGGTCTTTGGCTTCGTCGACACAATCTAAAATTTTCTAAACCATTCATTACTATGTTCTAGTGTGGAGTTTAGACAACTAAAAACACAGCCTGTGCAATTTGAATTCTTCCCAGCGATCAGTAAATCCACCAACTTCAATGTCTTCGGTGTTCTTTGGTGAACTTCCTATCGTCCGACGACTTGTTTGCCTTGATTAAGCCATAATTGCAGCCTACGGTGTTGCTCCGTTTGAAGATGCATTTTTCTGTTTGAAGGTAGTACTTCTGTACAGTCACTACCTATAATATCACTAATCTGCTGGCGTCTCTTGTGGGCTAGTAAATGAATGTTTGAAGCTCAGTTACTTACCCACACTCGCCACACTATCTTGTTGTTTCAGATAAATGTTCATGGAAGATTAGAAAATAGTTCTAATACGTTTAAATAAAAAATGTGCATGAAGTGTGAGAACAGTATAGCTGTCTCCATTATGACAGTACGGCTTTTTTGGTTTGTGTGACCAATTGAAATGTGGCTCTATCTCCCTCTGCTGGTATATGCAAGTACGGGACAAGAACATAAGGCAAACACAAGCATATTCATACATAAATATAGACTTTGCGGAACAATGTTCTAATACTACCATAGCATAGAAGATATCAAAGCTTCTTCAACAAATATACTCAATAAACGTAAATCACAATCACACAAATACACAACGATGCGCACACACGCACAGTAGCTGTACAGTCGCTGTTCCACACAATCGACATGTTCCTCGAAATTGTGGTTTAGGATTGTCAAATACCATTTTTCCAGGATTAACTGGGAGTCAAGATTGTATGTTATTGTAATAAATGAGATTTTGAACGTCATATTACCAAAAAAATACATAAAAATGTGATCCAATACGATCAAATTTTACATATTTAATCATGATCTAATTAATTGAAATTGGCTTAGAAAACATAATTTATTATAGTTTTAATGGTATCATGTTAATATCACATATCTACTGTGTTTTAAACAACATTCTGATGTTTAATAGTGTTAACAGTGGGGTCAAACCTAATGCAGTGGTGGTGTTTGTCTCTCAGCCCAACCCAGTCTACGGACTACATGTAGACATCTTATAACAAGAGCCTTATTTCCCAGCAGCTTCAAAATGACGTCTACAAATCCACTGAAAGTGCTTTGAATTAATGACAAATAATGTTGAAAAGTTATATTCAATTAATCAAAGCACAATAACTAAATGACTATAGTGCTATCAAATTAGTCAAAACATTAGGGTAACATAAACGATAGACATTGTTGTATTCCTGAAATTCCTTATCAATAATAGATTGTTGATAGAGGTGCGGGACATAAATGTCATGGGACACATCCGGGATCTTTAAAAGACAAAACAAACGCAGTTTTACGAAATGTTTATTAAAACTTCTCTCTTATCATTCTGAAATCAGTTTTGCATTTCAGTTCTCTTAAGACTCAGAACACAAATGTTCTTTGTGGCATTTTTACCAACATAGAAGAATGACATACTGCGTCCTACTGACGTCATCTAAACGTCTATCATCTAATATCTGTTCATTAGTCCAAGCGTCTCCTTGAGTTCTGGAAGTTAATCGTTTGACCTTAATGTTCGCACATTCTTACCAACCCTTGAGGGAGAGAGAGAGAGAAAGAAAGAAGTACACTGTTATGCAGTGTAATTCTTTCTTTAAAACACATGTGTTTTAGAATACAGGCTGTTGGATAATATTTAATCGCGATTTCATCACGTATTTCATTACTAATTGAGTGGTGTTTTCCTTCCAAGAAACCAATGCATGTGAAGTGTGTGGATTTCTCACATAGTGTAACTGTTTAAATAAAGTTTTGAAAGAGTGTGCCAGGAGGATAGTGGGTTAGATGCTTGTGTCGTTAGTTGTGGTAGGGATAACAACATGGCCATTTAGACGATTTATACCCTATTGGGTTTTTAACTAACTACAGTAAGTCAAAAAACACAAATACAAATTCTGTCACAATCAACCCTAGAGCTCGTCGTGCTGGTAGACGTTGTACTCCTTCGACGTTATCAGTCCGTTAACGTCGAGATCGTTCTTCTTGAAAATGTCTTCCATGATTTTATCGTAGAAGGCATCGTCTTTAGGGGTCCCGCTTCTCTCGTAATCCAGCTTCAAGTAACGTTTCACCTGGGAGAGGGGAGAGGGGAAATATTAGTGTCACCAATAGATAGCAGGCTTGCTCTGACACTAGCAAAAGTACTTTGTGTTGCTTTCCTCGGCGTACGCCACACCCTGGTCCTCTTTCCATCCACCAGTGTTAGCGCCAGCGTCCGTATAATATAACTCTGTGTGAGGTGGTTAATGTCTGCAACTGGATTTAATTACAGACACTTAATTACAAACACTTAATTATTAGATAAGGACAAGTGAGTACACCAGGGACTGGTCTGCTAACTGTTCCCAGGGCTCAAATGAAGCATGGTGATCTAGTATTCCAACAGGTATACTGTGGACATTGATGTTTGAACCCAGTGCCTTTCAATGGTAGAGATTCAAACCCCATAAGAACTCAGCTATCCTGCTTATCCAAAATGTCCCAATGCGTTCGTTTGAGCCCCGTCCAATTAGTAGGAGGGAGACTTTGGGGAAAAGAGTCCTCAATGTATGTCCTCTAAAAGTTTATAAACTTATTTCTGCCACGGAGAGGCTCAGATGATATCCTGTTATAAGGAAAGGATCCCTACAGAGAATTGATCGTGGTCTATTTGTCATTGTGTTCAGCTAAGTCAAGCTCAAGGAGAAGTCTTACAAGAGTCGAGTTGTGGCAAGATGAGAACACACTTGAGTGGAAACTTGAGAGCTGAGATTGTAATGCAAAGATGGAAATATCCTGCAACAACTAGATTCCCGAGCGAGACTTCTCCTTGAGCCAGACTTGTTTGGATACAAACACAAAAACCAGACTGGATCAAGTGAAAGGCAAATAAAATGATAAATGATAATGATAGAATATTCTCTGAGCAGTCAGTGGAAAAACCAGCATTTTGAGTGGAATTACATTGGCTACTGCCCCAAAGGATTACATTTCACCAGCAAAATTAAGCTGCAGCGTTCATGCTCAATACTGGTCAACTGCCTTAACAACAATAGGGCCCCGCCTTGACTATCAATGTATATAAAAAAAATAAAACGCAAATTCAAATAATGCATCGGTGATACTATTCAAAACAATAGTTGTTCGAACTGAAACCCTCCCCGATGACCGCAGGGCCACAAGACCCCCCCGCCCCCCACTCTTTGACCACCTTGACTAAGACATTTTCTGGGGAAAACACTGAACTGTGTTCTACCTCTTCTTTGGTCAGGCTTTTGTCCTGGTCCAGGTCTATTTCCCGGAAGGCCTCCATGTTGCGTGGACCTTTGGAGACGGAGTACAGCTCCACCTCAAACACCAGCGTGGCATTGGGTGGGACCACCGGGTCTATTGGGTCAAACACACACACACACACACACACACACACACACACACACACACACACACACACACACACACACACACACACACACACACACACACACACACACACACACACACACACACAACATAAGCCCTATTAGTATTTTAAAAGACCAAAAGGACCAGAACCTCAAGACTGGACAACTATAACAACTAAAATAAAATTATTCTAATTATTCTGTAAAGCTACGTCATCCCAAACCAAAATCCGTAAATCCATTTTGCTCTATAATTCAAATATAATCCCATTAAAAAAAGGACCAAAAAATCTGCTGTAATTAAATGCATAAAGTCCAAACAAGAAGGATAAAGGAAGACAAGAATCAAGTTGTTCTGGATTCTTCACGTTTAAATTCTGTATAGACTCTGATATTTGTTAGTTTTCGACCTGTTAGTTGTTCCTCTCTTAGAGAATAACCCCTTTACGAGACAAAAGGAATTAGGCACTCTGCCATACTCTTATGTTCCTGGCACACTGCAAGGTACCAATGTTTATAACAACATTGAAACATTCAATGATGAGACAAAAACATGCAGTTTCACCAAAACAACCCCATTAAGTAAAAAAAAGAAATCACCCATAGAAGATGACGGTCAAAGTTCACAGGTCAAATATGGTGACTCTAGAAGAAAGACGAATGGTGTCCATGCATTGCAACATCTCAAATTCATGCATAGCCTGTGAGCGGTATATTAAAGAGCCCTTATTCTTCCACCAGGTGTGATGGTAACTATTAGCCATGTTAGGTATATGACAGACAGATCGGCCTACAGGCCTACCAAGTGTATATATCGATCTGGCAGGCTGATCTATCTGGTTGGACGCTCCCACGTGTGATGGTATAGGTGTCGATTTTGAAATGGCTTTCAATGTCTTTTATCCAACATCATACCTGGTAGCGAAATAGGGGCCCTTTAAAAGGAACTCAGAACCCAAGATGTGGATCAGCATGCAAGCGCCTAAGTATTAGTGCCAAGGAGAAGGGATTGGGCAACAGAGGATAAGAACCCCTGAAATGTCTGCATGCTTACGGTACATGCCCAGTGGAGGATGAGTAGCACACAGCTGCATTCAATGACGAACTGAGCAGCCTAGTCAGGCAACTAAAGCACTGTGGAAAGAAGACAGACACGGTGAGAGCATTCTACTGGGCTAAGGACTCCCTGTTATATTATTATTGTATTATAACCTTTAACAGCACAACTATCTGTTTTACTAAGTATTTATAATCCGGATTAAGTTATCTACGTCAATGTATTATTTTTTGTATTTAGTGGACCTCTGGCCTTAAGAGAATGTAAACAAAATGAGGAGTTATAGAGGCAGTGAGGCTGTTACTGGTAGAGGGGATACAAATACAGCTGAAAATACAGGTCACTTCTTTATTAGGGGTATTATGTGATTCTTACCTTTGCCTTCTTTTCCAAATCCAAGGGACGGTGGGACGGTAATTTTGCGTTTTTCTCCAGGACACATATCATTCATCCCTTGATCCAGGCCTTTGATGACCTGCCCGACGCCCAGCACAAACCACTGGGGGTGGCCAGCTTTGTCTGATCGGCTGGTAAAAGGCATAAACAAGGTGCGATAACTAAAGTGGATTCTACGTTTTGCATTTTGTATCTCCTTGATGCGTTTGCGAGACAGGATCCCTTCGAAGTGAATGGGGGACTTGAAGGCATGTTGACATGTGCTGTTAAACTGAAATGACTGGCATCTTCGAAACGACAGTTGCATAAGTATGACATGGCAAGTAAAGTTTTATAGAACCCATCACACACAAGCACTCATATTGCTTTACAATGGCAGGGATCACATTTAAAGACCATTATGAAGTAAATCAATAAAATATGGGATGCGTTATGTTGTTGCTGAAACAACATAACCAACTCGATGGATGGTATTGTTCACCGTCCAACCTCTGTGAAATGTATTGATTACCGTTCACTTCGGAAAGATCCCCATGCAAAGTATTTAATGCAACAGTGCATCACAACTGGCAAATGCAGAAACTGTGGAAAGGTTGCATTCAGTTGCAAGACTTACCCTTGCTAGTATCCAAGTGGGCATAGTAGCGAATGCAGTACACGTTTAAAACCCCAAATAGTTAACGTTACAGCCTATAAAGTTACCTGCAGTAGAACTGGGTGCCGTCTTTGGCAAGATAGCCATCATAATGAACGTTCATCAGATCTCCCCTTTTACTTTTCTTACTGCATTCCATCGGCTTGAACATAACTTCAATCTTAACTTCACTGCTCGAGTCGTCTTCAGCCGCCACGAGAAGAAACGACCACATTTGTAGAAAAATAAACGAGCAGACAAGGAAATTAAAGTTGGACATCTTGACTCCTTGCGTTCGTGGCAACATTTGAAGATGACGATTGTGGGAGGTGACGCCATTCGCCAGAGCCAATGAAAAGCCACTGTTGTTTCGTACGACCCCACCTACTCTGTGCAACGCGGCAGAGGTGTAAAATACTAGACACGTGACTCAAGTATTTTCGTCCAAGTCTCAATCAAGTCCCGAGACAATATCTTTAATTCTTTAATAGGTCCATGGTCAATATGCTTATTCAAATCAAGACACAATTGATGCAAGGATTACAGTCCATATCAGTTTTTTTATTTAATGATATTATATGGGCCAATTTCTTTAACCTGCTCAAAGATTATGGCAATTAATTTATTGTTAATTATAGTTGTTGCTATTTAGTTAAATCACTTATTAAATAAATAACGAAACTTTTTAAAATCGGATTTACTACTTAATTTCTTCTAATTCCGACAGGCCAGTAGGCTACATGGGCTCAGTGCGCACCCCTGATTGTGCACCCTAGTGTGCCCCCCTCAGTGTGCAACCCTCAGTGTGCAACCCCTAAGTAGTTACAACCCCTCACCGCTAGTGGCCACCTCAATATTGGACATTTCAGTTTATTCATGAGAGCACTGTTCGAGACCACCTCTAGATCACTGCTTGCTTGCTTCCCCTTTCATTCGACAATCCGGTTATTTTTCACCCAAACCATTATATTTTCCTAACACAAACTCAAGTGCTTATTCTGCCTTATCCCAATTCGACAGCGATGTCACGACATTGAACACACATTATTCAACTGATGACGGCCATTTAATGCGGCTTTTACGTTCAAATTAATCAACATTTTAAAAAGAGATCCACATTTCTGGTTGTTCTGTGATCTGATCCATAGATCATCAGGAAGGTTGACTGAGGAGAGGCTGATGCCTTGCTTCAAAAAGCACCGCTCCCCACTGCTGTAAAGTACTATTATTAAATATGTACTAGGCCTACTTATCTATCTATCCGTCGAACATAACTGATATATAGACCTGTATCAGTTTGACATATCAAGATCAGATCACAGCATCTATTCCACCTGTTTATTTTCATTCATTATTATTAACTCTGTAAAATCTGCTACAGGATCACGAATATAAAGTAAGCATACGTTATTTTGATCTACCATAAGTAAGTAATACATCGAGGACGAAATGCGAAATACCCATAGAAATCCAACATGGAAATACACCGGTGAAAAAAGACCGGAAAATAATGATTGACATGTCTAAAATCCTATAGGCGACCAGTACCCTTCAAAAGACTTGCTGGCGTAGTACCCCATCATCACCAATAGCAGAGCAGAGGGGAGGGCTTTATGGTCTGTTTATTTTAAGAAGACGAAGCCTGAATGTGACTCATTGCTTCGTGACAACTAGCAAGAGCTCGGTCGGATCTGTACTTCCTCTGCCGTATCCCATCGCTACTGGAATCAAGGTTTCTCTTTTAATCGCCTGATCGGATTGAGATGTTACATTTTAGGCGTTCAACACTGCTGAAGGAGTTGTTTCACACCAATCTCAAGCGCCCGGCGGCCGTTTCAAGAAACAAATCGTGGTTGCCGAGCCACAATTGTGTCGCTGCCGCTTCATTCGATGCCAAAGTCGTCTCTACCCTCAAGGTCCTTCATGCCGACGTACACCGCCCTTTGCTGAGCGGCGGCGCGTCATGGAGCACCCGGTCATATTGCGTTAAATCCGAGGGCGCAGTGACGCCGGACGAGCCAGGGAAGAAGGACGATGTCACCACCGGAGCGACGGGCGATAAGTGCGTTTTCAAAAATGATTTGCCTTGTTCAATCCAACGTGTTGCTAACGGTGGCTCGCATGTGATGTGGTCGCTAGCTGTGCTACTCAGGGAGTCGGAGCCATGACGCATGTAGCTCCAGATGCCATAGGCTTGACTCAGCACCACGAATTAACCGTTTATTGTCCCTTTCTACCCCCAAATCCACAGATCATATCTGTAGCCGTGTCAAGTAAAAATAACGTCTACTCGAGAAGGGCGTCCCGAGTAGGCTACTAATATGAGATTATACTGTTCATTTGCTGTCGGGTTGTCAGTGCAGAAGGCAGTGGATGATGCGTTTGAAGGCGAGACCGTACCAATGGGCGTATAGTGAGAAATACCCTTTTTAGTTGGCTCGTCTTGAGGTTGAATTTGGCCTACTTATGTGTGCGCCTTCTAGGTGTTTCCATACAGACCCCCTCCAGATGACTATCGCATAGGTTACAGCTCATGTGCACCCTTGCAGTCACATTTTGGTTGATGCTTTAGGGCAGTAACCCTAGGTCAAAGAATCACCAAGATGACCTCTGTGTGGAATATGATGCAATGTAATAACAGCTCTTGGCTCTTGGCCTCTGTTTTATAGTAACACTCTGGGTTATGTTATATAACTTCATTTGTAGATGTAGCTTTTTCAGTTGTTTCTCTCTATCAGATGGCTAGTGTTGACGCCTATATTTACCTATCTTATGAAAGTGGTAACTCACAAAGGTTAGGCAAAAACTGAAGCTCAAACACCATTTTGCACTGCTTTAAAGAAGAGGTTACTTCAGTTTGCTCATCATTGCAAGAATTAATTCAATGTGTCTTTATTTGCTTCCTTGGTCTATTTTAATGGGAGTTTTATGAGCTGCTCATTAGACTGGCTTGTTATTTTGAAGTTGAATTTGAACTGAACTCTAAATAGAAGGATTGGTAGTAATAGTATAGCTTGTTGTTGGTAAGTGCCTATCCTGCAATCTACTTTTCTATGATGCAGCCATATTTACATGGTTTTATTAGTATACGTGTTAATACTAGAACAATTATTGCAGTGTAAAACATAATGTCGGCTCGAATTGTTAAATGTAAATTCACCACAGGCTTTTAAGCTTCATTGTAATTCAAATATCCAGTAACAAGTTCACTGCACTATGGCTTGGGTGTTTTTACTTTATCGTACAACGTATAATAACACATCATCTTACAGAGATTAATTAAAATGTAAAGTAGGATACTAACCAAAAGCAAAACAATGACACATTTATTTCCTCATCATCACAATAAGCCCACAGTCGGTACCGAACCAAGGAGGAAAGCTGATAAAGTCTTTCAAGCCATGCCTATTGCCTACATCATATTCAAAGTCTTATTCCTAAGCAAGCTTCTGTTATAATCAATATCAGTAGTCCTTCCTTCACAGGAATGGATAATGGGTGGTGAGCGAGGGAAGTGGATAGGGTTTTTGACTCCCAACTGAAAGGTTCTGTGTTTGAACCCCATTGATTGCAGTCTACCTGTAGTTATCATTGATCCGTTTCCTGCCCTAACCTCTACCTGCTGCTTATTGAACTGTAGACATTGAATGACTCACTAGTTAATAATCGAACAAGTAGGGCATTATTCCAATAAGAAAGAAGGCGTATGTGCCCATCTTGTTACTATTATTCTAATGGCTGAATTTATGCCAGCACTCTGTGGCTAAAACCCATGCCAATACATGGCATTCTAAACAGGAAGTGGCAAATGTGTTCCTGGAACCAGACTCGGTTTGGTGCGATAGCTTGGAGCATCAGCTAGATCCATCAGGCTAGAGCAATTCCTTTAGGAGAAAGAGGGGGCCAGTGGCAGTTGTCTATTTTGTATTTGATTTAAAGCACCTTAATTTGTCCTAGCTATTCTTTACAGGCACTGCACTAAGTGCCTCCATCTGTCCTCTCAAAGGACCACGTTTCAAAGCAGGAAGTGCCTGCATCATCATTGGCGCCACAGCACATTGTTTACGCGTGGCCATGGAATTCAATTCAAACTTCTTGTTCTTCAGTTGATGAATACCTTTTTTAAATTCTTGGAGAATTGATATGAGCGTGTGTGAAAGGGAATCCAGTTTTTATTTGTAAAAATGCAATCTATTTAAGATATGACAGCGTTATATGCTGGGATTGGTTGCTAACTTTCACCCAAAGACAAACTAGTCTCTATTTAATTTCCATCAACGTATGTCCTAGGATACAGAAACATCCTGGCTTGCATGAGACATGCAAGCTGAAATGTCTCTCTGTACACTTAAAATTGAACAGGTTGCTGTAGTGGTGTTCAACAGTATGATGCGTGGCTTTCAGTAAATATTTTGAGTTTGGTTATGAGCGTGCGCTAGCGGGCTGTGTTTGCTCTCACTCGGTGTATCCCTAGCTGTGTGAAGTGTTTTTCCTCTGGAAAAGGCTCTTAGGGAATGGGAGAGGGTTTCAACACAGACTGTTGTTCTACACTTGAAAGCGCAGATCAGACCATGATTTGTGGTGTTACTCCCTCAGGGGACCTTGTTCAGAAGCAGGATAGACATGGCACGAGAGCTGTGGGGTTTCTTTAGAAAAAAAGGTGTACAATTTTCGTAAACCTCTTGTTTTCCCATTTATTTCACAGAGAACAAAGGCGCCTCACTGAACACATAAGCAATCGTAGTCATGGGCACCCCTTTGTGAGACCATTTTAGAATATAAGATTTTTATCAAAAAATGTTCGATCAAATGTTCTGTAAGTCTTGAATTTGCCACTACCCTAAACGGCTAACTGGCAACTCCAAGTAGGATACCGACCCACATGTTGGGGAACACCTGTTGGGTTAGCCTGTTCAACCCTGACAACTACAGTTTGCTTCCCCCACTGCCCACAGCGTACCTGCAGGCCTCCTTGAGGCCCTAACCCCTATCTGCTCCTTAATGACATGGTAAATCGTAGGAGCTGTTGGGTCTCTCTTTCCATCGTTTTCTCTTTTACAGCTGATATAATCAGGAACATAGCCGAGACTTTGAACAGACTGTTTTCCTGTGTGTACAGGAAAGAAGGATCGCATTCCAGGGAGGGAATGGCCCAAACATGCCAAGATATCTTCGTCAAGCGACTCATTTCCTGATGTCGTACGAGGCATGATAGTGTAGGGGCTGGGGTGTTTGACGGCCTCGTCAGAAGGTACTGGGTCCATCCCCGAGCCTACGCGTACGCATCCTAGAGCAATGTGCCGATGTGCCTCACAACCTACCTCTCTCCAACGGCCCGTGTCTGTATTCACAGTTCACATCACTGATGATTATGTTGGGGCCCTTAGATCAGTGGTGTAGTGGTGTGCATGCGAGGTGCTTGTTCTCCAGCCAGCCCTGTAGCTGTGTCTTCAGTGGCGTGTGAACCAGCCGGCATGTTGGCATTAGTAATCCCGCTGCCCCCAGGACATGCAGGACTAGCCGGTGCTTTGGGCGGCAAAAGGCATTCCAGGAATTCGGGCCTCGATCCGGCACGATCTGATTCGCTGGACACATCGATTGTGTCGAAACGCCGTTTCAGTCAGAGGGGGGGGGGGAAATGATCCACTACGTCAGGGTTTCCCAAGCGTTGTCATTCATGTTGACCCACTGAATTTTTTGTGTTTTCAAATAACCAATACCTTCTGATTATCATGTGAATGAAAGGGACATGATGGACCTTTCAATACCAAGAGCCACGTGCTGGAACTACGATCTGGGCTTTAGTGGCCGTGGTCTATTCCTCAGGGCGGACGTGTGAGAGATGATTAAGTTACAACCAAAGCATCTTTTTCAAATATATTTCATAGTAGTAGTAGCAGAGGGACAGAGAGACAACTGCTTTGCTCCTTTCACTCCTGCTATTAGTATGGTTGTAAATCGTTTAGCTCTACCGAGGAAATGTGTGTGCATGTGTACGTTGTGTTATCATAGTGATAAGGCCTAAGAAAAATTTGTTTGGTTCCGGTTTCCGACCGACCCTGTCAATTTATGTGTGACCCAAATTATTTTAAGAGCTTTAAAAAAATATATATATTTTTTTTTTTATGCAAACTATAATTACATTTTGGTACAGCACCTCTTCATTCTATGCAAGGATGAGCGAATTTTCTCGTTTTTAAATGAAAACTACCTAGCTATCATTCGCTGCTGCTGGAAAAAATAAAATAAAAAAATAAATTCCCTACCTACCCATGACCTCAACTGACAACCAACAGGAACCAAACTTTTTTTTAGGCCTAAGAGTGGTATTGGGATTGCCCTATTAAGCTCAATGCAATGCATTATCAGAACCCGTCTCTTCCTGGGAGTACAAGCGCGGTAACTCATTGAGATCAAGGTCTCACCCGCAATCGGGCCCTGCGTGCATACTAGTTGAAATAAAAAAGCAAATACAATGTATCTGGAAATGTGTCCTGAAAAAATATATAACAAGTGCATTAAAACAAAAAGCAAGCGAGGCTGGTTAACAGTCCTCTTATAAAATGTTGATTTTAATTCTTCAAAAATATCCCACCAACTTGGTGTCCATCCGCACTCGGCCCTTCCTTTAGTTCATTTGAACCTTTGGGTGCATAACATTAATTTTTGGGACTTCAAGGGTAGTCCAGTCCTGAGTGTGGGTATGACTAGAGCCCAGAACTCGCTGAAGCCATTGTGTTATGGAACTACGGCTGCCTACGTTTTGTGTTTGCTGTCATTCGTGTTGTTGAGTGTTCGACAGTGTCCAATGACTCGTGCACGAATCAGTGCATGAGCAGTGGGTTCATGTGTCACAAACCATGTCTAATTATGCTTGTTGTGTTTTCCTTTGCTGGGGCCTGTTCCTTTCTCTCACCCTACCTGCTATACATGTTTGTAAGTATGACTTGCCTCATCATTGCTGTCTTTCTTTTTGACACTTCTTATTTGTATTTCTTTTTTGATTATCCCTTATTTCCTTTACCTGCCCCCACACTTTTTAGTTACGTTTTAATGTATTTATTCTTGTAAACGTGTTTGTGTGGGAGGGTGGTTTGGAAGTCCAAAGACAAGGGTGAAGGTGCTCTCTTAACATTCTCATGCAGATCTACACACAAAGGTCACAGCTTACATGTTTACGAACTTGCCATTGGGACGCCAGGGTCCCCTGTGGGGTCATCAGTCAGTTCAGTAGGTTTTCTCAACCTTCAGTTTAAATACCAAACCGTTACCTTTCACCCACTAGTGGCTGTTTGAATTATTCAGTTATATCAGTTAGAAGCCAAAGCAGTTTGAAAATATCAGTATTATTTTGATGATATCATGATTAACATATTTCTACAATATGTTTTACAGTATTATTTATACTGACACATGGTGTTAAAACAAATTTGATAAATTAGAAATAAAATACATCTGAAGTTTAGTATTTGAACAACTTGCTGTTCAAACTCACACACACATGCAATCTTTATTGGCCTAGTGTCTTTCCCGCTAGATAAGGCTGCATTAACAAGCCAGATATGCTCTTTATTTATTCTTGTTGTGTACACATATAACATCAACAGTGGTTGTCAAACTTGTGTTCCCTTGCCCAAAAATCTTTTTCAGCAGGGTACTCCTTTCACCTGCCCAAAACATTTCTGAGAGGGCAATTTCTTTTACATAAATATTAATTGTACGTGCATATAATTGTACATGAACATTCAGGGGGTGGTGCATATACTTAGGGTTAAGGAAACGACATTGGCTTTGCTTATTATTATTTGTCATGCATTGGAAGGATTTACAGAACCATAACGTTACACTTCAAACGTTGAGATACACTTAATATTTATATTTTCCAAGTACCCCTGGAATCCATATTACCTCCATTGGAGAGCCACTAGAACATGCTTAACAAAAACGACCATCACTGAGTGATACAGCATCTTCTGAATGGTGGTGAAGGATAATCTTGCCTAAGCCTTATCTTCTATTGAATTAAATAAACAGATTTACTTTGAAAGGATATGACTGTCAACATGGACTGATCTGAACTATTGCGTGTGTGTGTGTGTGTGCGTTCACGTTGGATATTCTAGGAGAAGAAATGCGGGCATTCTTCCTAGTCTGGAGGACCTGCTCTTCTACACCATCGCAGAAGGTCAGGAGAAGATCCCAGCACACAAGTTCATTGCAGTAAGTCGGGGAGTAAATCTATTAGGATACCATTAAACAGCAATATATTTAAAGTTGCATTGTGTATGATTGAGCCAATCCAAGTTAGTAGGCAACACACTTTCAGAATATCAATGTTCCGTCCACCTAACTGGCTGTGCAACTTTATCGGGAACAAGCGCAGTAGATCTGGAGGGTTGGCTTGACTGGGACTGGTTTTGGGAACGTCAAAGGTAAAATCCTTTGGTAGAATATATCAGTTATAGAATTTGAATTATCTATTATACTATTGAACTCCCTACCGATCAGCATTGACTACAGATATGTCCAGGTTATAACTAGCTATGACATACCATATTTTTCCAAAATAAAGCCACATTTTCGATAAGCCGCAGCAGCGGTAAATGAGGTTGTATGTTTCAAAACGCCACACATAAGCCGCTTCGTAGTATAAGCTGTATCTTATTACGCATCTTTGCCAACCACCCAAATACTTTATGTACTGCCCAGTGCCCAATGTTGGCATGGAACCTTAACCAAATTGTTATCTTGGGCAGCAGCCGCTGTGCAATTATGCCAAATTTGTTTTTGCGCATACAATTATGCAAGACTTATAGGGCTGTAAGAATTAGCCAAAAATTTCTGAAATTAATATTTCTTTCTCTTGAAAAGCGACTATATTAGAATATTTTCAGGCCTTAATTCCTAGAGGTTATTTGCCAAAAGCACAAGACAAGACATGTGAGCAACCCAGTGCTGATCTCTATTTAGATAACAAGAAAAACCACGCAGATTGAGTTGCTGTAGATGAACCAGAACATTTAGATTGGGTCTTTCCTTCTGAAATGGAGTGCCTGGACATAAAACGTCACAACAAGCCGTTACCTTACCACTACTTTTGGTGGTCCCCCTTCCCCTTATTTGAATGACTTGCGTCCTTTAGCTACGGCATTGTTAACTATGCTCTCTGCGATGCTGTTTGCACAGGCACTGAAAACCACGGGGCTGCGCACGGGAGACCCACGGCTGAAAGAATGCATGGCCACGCTGAAGGAAACGCTGAAGAACACCTCAGACGGCGTCATGCTCGACAGACACCTCTTCAAGAAGTAGGGAACCGGTTCTCCTCCTGCTCCTTGTCCTCCCCCTCCCATTGCTCAAGCCAGGTCTTTTGTTTTAGCAAACATTGTTTTATGTGGGTGTGGATGTGTACAGGGGGTTTCTCTTCTTCATTGGGATGTCATGTGATTATTCTCAGAATGTGTTTACTTCCTACTTTTCATGTGAAGTCTTCCCCCCCACTCTACGATCTGGGTCATATGTTTTGTCGTTTTTATGTCAGCCTTCATCATTGGTCAGTCTATGCAAGGCCCTTGATATGTTATTGGTCAGCATTGCAGGAAACTCTGCCACACACCCCTGTTGCTTGGCTCCTAGGATGACCAGGTCATAGCTGTAGCTATGTCCTAGCGGTAGCTGTAGCTACGGTAGCGGTAGCTGTTGTAACACCCAGTTTATTAGCGAGTTGCAAACTGGTACTCGCAGAGCAGGCGTTAGCTTGACATGTTGGAGCTCTCCACCAGGTTGGTTAGTTTATGGCTAGCTTTATCCGTTGTGCCATGTTTGCCCAATTCACCACAGGCGTGCCACCTTGCCCAGCCCCAGAGCAATCAGCCTGAGTCAGCCAGGTTAGGCAGCTTAAACCAACCAACAACACTCCAGACAGTGACGCTCTTCACAAGCTGTTCCTTGATTGTTTGTTTCAGCTGTGATCCCGAGGTCATGTTGGGTTAATAGGTATAGGGCTTGTACATTGTGACGTCAAATCACATATCACAATGACCGATCCATTTCGGTAGTATAGGAACTTTGGGATGTTAGTGGTTATAATGGGGTTTTGGTCATTGTTTAGTAATCATTATGGGGAGGCATTGTGTTTTGGAACCACCACAACGCTTCTACACGTTCATGTAGAATTTTTACTATGATTCTCTCGAGACATCACAGAATTGCAGAATATCGGCAACCAAAAATCCCATGATGCATTCTGATGAACCAGCTGAATTGCATTTGAACCTGCAAGGTTGGACTTGTCAAACTTGACAAATGTAATTGTCAAAGTTTCCAAGCATACGCCACTCCCCTGGTTCCTACTGGAAGGTGTGACTTCCTCCAGTTGTTTCGTTTCGTTTATTGCTTGTAAATCGGGGAAAGCTGAAGCACTGGCATAAGATCAAGAATTCAGTGCTGGCGCCACTGCCTAAACAATCATGTTAGTTTGTCCAAGTAACCTGGGAAACCATTTGTTTTTGCAGACACCAAGGGTATTATTATGATTATTATTAATAAATAATTTCTTAATTCTTTTAGTGTGACTTTATGGATGAACCGTTTCAGTGATGAGGCTAAAGCTGATCTATTCCTTAACATGCACGTTCATCTGTCTGCGACGCTACATTTCTTTGAGTGCTCCCAACGGGTCATCCTAAACCCCTGTTATCACCCTCTGCACTCCTCTTCCTTCTCTGATAAAAACCACTCCTCTTCTTCCTCCTCGTCCTAACAGGTGTGTGCAGAGCAACATCGTGCTGCTCACCCAGGCCTTCCGAAAGAAGTTTGTCATCCCAGACTTCCCCACGTTTGCCTCCCATATCGACGAGCTGTACGAGAGCGCCAAGAAGCTGGACGAAGGACAGGTGCGTAGGCCTTGACCTCCAACCACCTTCCCGAATTGACACAAACACATTATTGTTGTTGTCATTGTCGCTAGCTTCGTATGTTGTTCTTTTTTAATGTTAAAAAATGTGGTAATTTAAAATCGCAATCGCTTGATATTTGTACTACGGGACAAAAGTGTCCGTAAGAGGGAGGCTATAGTTTACCTCTCTTTATGATGTGTGTGTGACGCGGCTTGTGGTTGACGCTGCACAACCCTTCAAAGTACAAATCTCTCTCTCGCTTGTTTCCTCTTCTATCTATTGTTCATTGTTGTCAAGGGTCCATTTCAATAATTTGGTCTATCAATTGTTATGTATCTTTTGCACGCGTAAATGTACGTTTTATGATTGATTCCGACGCCTTTACAAGCTATGCACCTTGTCATCGTAACTTGTCATTCCTACCCCCAGGTTGCAGACTACATTCCCCAGCTCGCGAAATTCAACCCTGACCTTTGGGCTGTGTCTCTGTGCACAGTGGATGGACAGAGGTAGGAGGTTGCCCTTCTCTCTCTTGATTTGAGCGCTGTCCATTTTTCCGATCATAAGGGTGAATTAGTTATAACCTACATATATTGGGAGGCAGGATAGTGCTGTGGTTGGGGTGTTCGATGCCCAGTTGAAAGACTCTGGGTTCAAACCAAAATGTCAAAAGTCTATCTGTAGACATTGTTGGGCGTCGATGCCTCGCCTTATTCTGCTCGGATTCTTTGGCTAGGCGTCTGCTTAATACCTTCACATCAAACACAACATGTCAAGGATTATTTATTTAGTTAGTTTATTTGTTGGCTTCAAACAAACACTCGTAAACCTTATCTCGACCGATGTCATATCTGGGTCAGGAGTTTGCGATTGCTCCACCGGTTTTGTTTTGGTTTTGTAATGACTGTGCCTTTGGCACAGGAGTGGTCATCAAGCGTCGCTCTGTGTCCTTGTCTTATCTTTACAACTTCCTCTCTAAAAACAAACAAGCCGGAGCAAAAACACGTGATTGTGGTGGGCACGATTATCACTGGCTTCCAGTAAATGCTGTTTGATTTCTGTGAAAGACCCGTGGTATCTAAACCGTGTTAGATCTGTGGTAAGCGTGATCTGTCCGCATATCTATCCCAGTAGAAGGGAACAGTGTTCAATCCCCAAGGTCGACACCCTAACTTTTAGGCAGCCCTGAGCAAAATGCCCTAAACCCCTACCTGCTCCTTAATGACACGTGTCTGTACTGTCTAACCCCTACCAGCACCATCATGACGCATGTCTGTACCGTTTAACCCCTACCAGTTCCTCAATGACCTGTAACTGTTCTGTATAGCCCCTACCTGCTGGTTAATGAGATGTCTCTGTACTCCCTAACCTTGACCAGCTCCTTAATGACATGTATCTGTACTGTCTAACCCCTGCATGCTCCTTAACGACGTGTCGGAACTCAATGGAAGTGGCTTTGGATAAAAGGCATCTGTTAAATAATACGTTTTTGTATTATTAAGCTGTTCAAATAATAACAATCTGCAAAATGTAGTTGTCGACTACATAATGAGTGCAATATAATCCGAAAAGTTCATAATGGAATACCAAAGTGTGTGCGTGTGTGTGTGTGTGCGTGCGTGTGTGTGTGATCGATTCTTGTGGTCTGTGTATAGCGTATACCAGGCCTGTTCAACTAGCGGCCCGTGGGCCAAATGCGGCCCCTCTTACTTTTTTTCTGGCCCGCAAGAGGTTGCATGCAAAAAATAAATAAAATAAAGGAGAAACATAGTTGCATGCAAATCAGGTTTCTGTGTGTAGCGGGTGATACTAGTCAGTATCAGTACCCCACAATCAGGAACTGGCTTATTCTGACAATGTTTGGCTCAACCGATAAGTGTGAGTCTAGGTTTTCTCAAATGAATGCCATCAGAACAAGGGCACGTTGCTCCATGACCTATGAGAAGAGTGTCTCAGGATGAGCCAAACTAGGCAAACAAGGCAGTGCAATCTTTCTCACCGACTCACTGGCTCAGAATGTCTCATGTACAGTAGTTCTGTTTTGTGATGATTCAAACAACATTGTTGAATTCTAAATACGTGGCCAAAATATGTGAGAACAAAATCTTTTATAATGATACGATTAAAAGTGAAGAAGGAAGGAATGCAAGTTTATTCCATGTAGTAGTATTATATATATTAAGTTAACACTACTTTAAGTACGATTTATTTGTAGCGATTTATTCACGTAGTTTTACTCTGTGTGGCCCATGAACCCCCAGCGGTTTTCCTTTTCGGCCCACTTGTTAAGGAGGTTGAATAGCCCTGGCGTATACGATGACCTCCATATCTCCTCTGCTCTCCCCCCCCCGCCCGCTCCCCCAGACATACGGTGGGCGACACCAAGGTCCCCTTCTGCCTGCAGTCGTGCGTCAAGCCCCTGAAGTACGCCATCGCCGTGCACGACCACGGCACAGACTACGTGCACAGCTTCATCGGGAAGGAGCCCAGCGGGCTGCGCTTCAACAAGCTCTTCCTGGACGAGGAAGGTGAGCTGTCGGCGCTTACGGTTTAGTGAACGACTGCTGTGTTGGCTTCAAAGAATTGCCCAGAATCAAACGGTGGCAATATTTTTGTTTGTTTGCTCGACGTAAATGCCCCACTTTTTAGTTGTTGCTGGTTTATGGTTTGTGTTTTGTGATGTATTTCTTGTGATGTGTTGCCTCACCAACCAGAAGGCCCCTCTGAGGAATGCAAGTCTTGCTCTCTCTTGTTCTCTCTCTCCCCTCGTCTTTCTGAGAAGTTTACTTGTCACGTACATGGTGAAATTTTTTGATTAATTTGCAACTGTATAGTTGTGGTCCAGTCCCATTACTGGTTGCTCTAATCGGATATTATACTAAAAGAGTTGCGGGACAGATCTCATACCTAAAAGGCCTGGTTTAAATCTGTTGTCCTTCATAGTGTCATTAATAACAAACTAATTACAGGGGGCAGGATCATGTTTTGGTCAGAGTATTCAAACTTCAGCCCAAAGGCACTAGGTTTGGGTCCTTCTATAGTGGTCCTTGGGCTAGATGTCCTAAATCCTCTTTAATAACCTCTATCTGAAGTCGCTGTAGCTTAGAATAAAATACCTTAATAGATGACCCTATATTATACTTTCAATGTTCACAAAACCATTTCTATTCTCCAGATAAACCCCACAACCCAATGGTGAACGCCGGTGCCATTGTTTGCACGTCCCTGATAAAGGTAAACACAACCTATGCACTCCTCTCCTTCCCGTGTATTTAAATGTTTACCATGTGTGTCGTTTCCCCCCCCCCCCCCCCCCCCCCCTGCCCACCGGGTTTATATCAACCAGCGTCTTACTCGACAAGTTCACTACAAGGCCAGCATCGATATTAATATGACTGTTTCACAATGCCTATTATTTAACCTAGTTTTGTGTCAACAAAATGAACCATTCCAACCAATCATGGCAATGGTTTCATTTTGCAGTACCTCAGATACTCATTGTCATCACGGACGCCCTGGTGTGCTTATTTATCAAAAGCAAACAAACTACTACCACAAAGATCTTTGGCCGGGACTGGTATTTATACAGCACTCTTCACGCACAAAGTTCCATTCAGAGGGATTTTTTTCAAGGACAATCAGTCAATAAATTGACAATTGATGAAAGGCAATGGCAGCGTCGACTACCAGTCCCGGAGTGTTTTAGTGTACTAGCGTTATCTCTATTATACGTTTGCTTCCACTATACGAGTCCAATCCTTCTCACGCCCATGGTGGATCAGTGATCCGTGACCCTAGTCCCGGGCTCCTCAGGACATTGACCCCAGCGAGGTGCCATGATGGCGGCACAGAGGGGATTAAAAGGAAAAAAAAAAACCTGGGCTAATGCTTCCTGCAAGGGATTTGGCCCCTGTAGCCCACGCTGCGAGGCGCTCGCTCACTGTTCCCTGCTGAAAATAACCAGCTGGTATAAACGGTCAGAGGCAGACTGCATCGACCTGCGTTGAGGCAGAGCTCAGCCGCCCTACTCGACTAGCTAGCGTAGGAACCAACACATCTAGCCACTCTATCGATCGAAGTGGTTGTCGCCAAACTACCTGCTTTCTCGATAACTTTTCACAGTGCATTTCACTCACTAGAACTGACCTTAGCCTTTTTTTATGTATTAATTTATGAATAGTCGTCATAACATGATTTTGCAGATTCCATCGTTGCTCTCTAACCTTCACATAATGACATCCACTTCTGTGTTTTCTAATCACTTTAACAAATTAGAAACTCAGACTGATCAAAAGTGAGTTCCGGAGCTGGAGATTAAATTTGATTGTGGGCGTTTTTAATCTCATCCGAACTCTTCTGTTAACTGTCCCATAATCCCGACCATCAGTAGTATTCAGCTGCCGCCATCTTCATTCTTGTTTTTATACAACATGTCATTTTCAAACCATCATTCATTTTAGAAAAAGCATAATGAACAGCTTGTAGAGGGGAGAAATGGTGGGCTGTCATAGTGCATGATGAGGCATGTTGGGGTTTGTGGCCGGTGCATCTGGACATGATGTGATCTGTGCTCCCCAGTGGCTGCAGATCATCTGTGAGGATGACAGTCAGGGACTTTGACACGTACGTTTGGCGATTGTCCACATGTTGTCAGACTTCTATTTTTGATATCTACATATAGATATAGGACATGTATCACATGTGCATCTTGTGCATTGCATCGCCGTGCAACAGTTGTGTACGATACTTTTGTTTGTTTGTTTCATTTAGGTTTTTATTTGCTCAATATGGTGTGAATGTCTTCAAATAATTGCTGGAATCCTGTTATTCCTGTCTACACACTACAACCAGTTGGCAAATTCCCTGTGGTCTTCCGTCGAACAAACTCAATGCTGCGAAACTCACAACTGGCCAAAATGGACCAATTCATGTTTGGGTTGAGACCAGAATGACATGTGGGTTAACACTCAAACTAATAGTTGATAAAATGTATTAAAAATAAAATACCATAGACTGCACAGAATTCATTAGGAACACGACACTTAATAAACTGAAGCTTTATTTAAACCAATTTAACTTGGTTGATCTAACGACTGATTTCTCGTTAATTTTGACATATATCTCATACGCTTGCTGATGAAGCATGATAAACATTCAGGAAGACGTCATGTAACTGACGAAACGAAAACTAAACTGTTGCAATACAACTGCACACCGTAATGTTATCAAAAGCAACCTCAGTTGGTTGCAAACTCGCCAGTAGTTGCTACTAAATACTATACACGGGACCTTTTGAAGCACAACGAACGACTGACTAGGCAGATTTTCTAGTCTTTTCTGCATGGACTCATAAATGCGGTATTTGCTTAATAATCTAAAGACTGACCCTGCACCACCGTTGGTGTATTCTCCAACAACGTTTTGACACCATAGAAAACGGCAACCTTCTCTGAAATAAATTTGAAATAACTCACTTCAACGGAAGTTGAATATTCTCCTGCCAATTCGCGTCTCACCCCGCACACACCACTCCATCTAGGTAACACTGTCCCCAAATCTGGACCACATGGATTGTGAATCGTATCCAGAAGGATTTGCATCTTTCACCCGCCCACACGCATAACGATTGGCGGGTCTGACTATCGCACGTCTGCCCATCTTAAAATCCTTCCCTTAATACCCGCTTAACACACACACAAACACAGGTTCACGTACACTAGTCTTGGTCTTTTCACGCCAGAGGCGGCAGCAACAATGAGTTTGCCATGTAAAGGCCTGAATGCATGTCTAAACCGCGATCCATCCCTCCACTGCAATAGAAATAGTGGTTCATGAAGAATGTTGAATGCATATGGTCAGGGTACTTAATGTGTGGTCTGTGCTCCCATCCAACCCATTGCCATTAGTGTATCTTCTATATTTCTACGTAATTCATAATAATATTAAAACCTTAAATTGTAATTGGCACGAAATCTAGTTTATATTCTGCGTTTAATGAGTTGAAGCTGTTTCTCCTTGTTGTGAGAAGTATACAGTCGACCTCTGGTTGCCCTGGCAACATGTGGATGAAAAAACAGAAAGCCACGGAAACTGTTGTTACATGGTGCTTGACAGGCTACATGTTGTTGCTGCTGTTTTTTTGTATGTTGTTGCATATTTTCCAGACTTAGGATCTGTGGGATATTATGACTGCTGCAGCAGGTCAAAAGACGTTGGTAAATTCTTCTTCCTTTTCCATATCTATCTACCACCCCAAATCCCTGGCTACTCAAACTCTCTCTCAAACTTTTCCTCTCCCACTTTCTTTCTCACTCACTTTTCCCTCCTACCTGCCGTTAGAAAACGCCTCATGTAGTGACCCTTTAACTAAACCATGATTCTTATTTTGTATTTGTTTTGTTTGCACGGTGACTTGTAGTCCTTTACAAATTCGGCCATGCGTGTAGTGATGTATTGATGTAGTCTCCCTTCAACGAAATCAGAGCACAGAATTTTGGAAAACGTTTTGAGTTCATTTTGAACACTGGGACCCTAAATCGCCAGGATAGTGAAGATGTTGGGGTGTACCCCAATTTGTGCAGTTAAGGACATGTATCGCAATAAATGTCACATTTAAAAAAGATATGTTAAATCAAATGGAAATAATCTTTTTTTTACCAATTGTAAGAAGTATTCTACTAATCTTAAGCATAAAAAAACCTTGACCCTAAAAAGTGAAAGCAATACTCCTTCTAACCGATTTCTACTTAATTGATACTTGGCTTTAAGTCAATTATTCCCCCCAAATTTCATTTTTTTATCAAACTATGAATCAAACAGGTGATCTTTTACTTTCTAGACTCTAGTGATTGTAATGGTAAGGTTAGGAACTTGTGATATGCAAAGCTACGCCAGTTGGTTAGACACCAGCTTTTACGTTTTGCCTGAATGATAAAGTATATTTGGGACTTTGCTAGAAGGCCAGATCTCTCCTCCTGTATCTCCTCTCACCTCTCTCCTTCCTGTAGTCCTTGCCAAGGTCTCTCATCCTAAACAATATCACTGTCACGCGCATGACACGTGCTATGATGCCTTAAACACGCAAATTACGCAACTGTGTACAAGTCACACATTTATACCTACCTACACAAAAATACATGACACACAGAGGCACACACACAGTTCTAAAGGATAATAGTCCATGTATACTGATGGATATAAAATGGTACTTGCATACGCATTAAAAGCTACATGTCTTATAAACGGTTGATTAGTTAAAAACTGTAAACTTGATCCTTTGATATGAATCGCCCAAAACAAACTCATTGGATGGGAAAAGCTTGTTTCATTAAATGTTATATTTTTCTTTACCAAATCATCTAGTTTAATCACCCCGATCAATGAACATGTTTAAACCTCCTTTTCTTTACTTTAAAATACCCCTGTTGTATTTATTTAGTATTTAAACCAATCGTTAGTGCATTGATTAATGCTACCCAAACTTTTTGTGATTTACTTTTCTTTTTGTGCCGTCTTGATATGAATGAAAATCTTAGCATCGTGCTAATTTTGTAGTTCTAACTCACTAGCTGTAGCATTGTCATCTTTTTTCGCCTTGCTCTGTTTGTTGCCGTTTTTCTCGGATGAATATATATATATATATAACTCGCGTAGGATGAACTTTGCTGATGCACTTTTCCTTTTCTCTTTTTGTCCCTCAGCAAGGCGCAAGCAACGCAGAGAAATTTGACTATGTAAGTATGGAACTGTGTTTTCAGTCATTATCTGGTAACGGCCAAGACTACCACTTGATCTCTTATTTAACCGTTGTCTATACCAAATAGAGACCTGCATTGAAATTTGAGTATCTTCAGGCCAATGAAGTTACTCAAATATTAAATCTAAACGCATGACTGTACCTGCTCATTCACCACATTGTGTGGGGAAGAGGACACGAAATTGCAGTGGTAAGGATGTTCGAGGCTCGAAAGGTTCTCAGTTCGATCCCCTATTTCCACACCACTACCTGTAGGAGTCCTAAAGCAAGATACTCCAACCGCCTACAGACTCCTTAGCCACCCGATCTATATCACTGTTAGTAGTCATCGTGGATAAAGTGATGAATAGTGAACACTAACAGTGTTTACTTGTTCGCTTCCAGGTGATGGACTTTCTGAACAAGATGGCCGGAAATGAGTATGTTGGCTTCAGCAACGCAACGTAAGTGTTTCCTCGGAGGTAGGGGGGAGTTGGGTTTGCCTGGATGTGGGGAGGTATGTCTGGGGAGTGGCTTCATTTAAATCTCAGTGTTCGAATCTGAGCTAAAACAACAATTTAAACGCCTTCACATCATGTGGCACTTGTCCTAGTTGGTTGTTTATTGACTGGTACTGGCTTTTGGCTCCGGTTGGTTGCTGTTGTATAGCGGCTGCAGTTCAAAGTGCTGAACAAAGGGGAAAAACCAACAAGAACAAGCAATAAATAAGTTAAACAGTACAAATATTTAAGAATCACCAAGGTACATTTGAGAGGTAAACTGAAAGATAGCTAAACTTCTGTTTATAGATATGGCCCTCATTCCCCTCCTTTGGCAGGCTGTGGATGTTGTTTCAGGTTAATAATTATATATAATCATTCTGGTAAATGCTTTAAGTTATTGGATGTCAGCCATGCATTTTAGTGGTGTTAAAGGTTAATAATGACTTGGTACTGCTGTTTATGTTACGTGTGTGTGTGTGTGTGTGTGCGGTGTACTGTACTCCACTACACGCATCAAGAAGAAACAAAAGGGGGCGGGGGCAGCCGTTATGTACACACGGGGTGTGCAGGCTGAAGAATGTCTTTTGTGTGCAGATTCCAGTCCGAGCGTGAGTCAGGAGACAGGAATTTCGCCATTGGTTACTACCTGAAAGAAAAGAAGGTAGTGCTCCTCTCTCTCTCAGTCTGTATTGTCTCGGTCTCACCCTCTCTGTACATGTATATCATTCGCTTGATATTGATCTTCCTTTGTCGTCTGTCTGTCTGTCTGTGAATAAGGGTTAATTATGCTTGCTGCTCTCTGTCCCTCTCTTGTGGTCTTAACCTTTCTTCCACCAGCTCGCTGTTTCTCTTTAAATAATTCAATTTGATCTTTATTTACATGGATTATAAACTTTAACATTGCCAAAGCAGTTTGCAAATCAAAGCTGTAACCAGCCATGTTTGCCCTCCCCACTTAGTTTTGATTAAAATGTGTCCCATTGTTCCATTGCATTCTGCCTTATAGTGGTCGTTAGTCAAACTACCGCATGAGACCCGAAAAAATCTGAGAAGAGTATAAACATCCTGTTGAAATAGTACTGTGTCTGGCAAACGGACAAATATTTTCATAATTCATTCAACAGACCATATGTTTTATTATTTGTTAAATCCTTTCTTTACCCTCCTGCAGTGTTTTCCAGAAGGGACCGACATGACATCCATTCTGGACTTCTACTTCCAGGTGAGTGCAACTCTAGACACTTCTGTTGTCTTCCCCTCCACGGTGGGTCAGTTTCAGCATGCACACCACGCATGTTTAATGGAAGCTAACGTCGCGCTAGCTCAGAGGCTTCCTACCTCCATCTTCTTTGTTTTGGTTCGGTCTCGTAGTCCCATCCGTCATTGGTTCAGTTGTTTCTTCTCTCTTGGGAGTATGATAATTCCAAACATTCATCATTTTGGTTATGATATTCTGCCTCTCTACTGACTCAGTAATGCAATGTGTGGGCCCTAAAAGTACGTACTACAGTACTATGTACTGTATAATCTAGGATGCATGCCTTGGATAAATCCACTGCAAGTGGTAAAGCTGCCTGCATCCACGGTAGTCCCTTTTCTAATGTTTAGCCAACGTGTGTGTGTGTGTGTGTGTGTGTGTGTGTGTGTGTGTGTGTGTGTGTGTGTGTGTGTGTGTGTGTGTGTGTGTGTGTGTGTGTGTGTGTGTGTGTGTGTGTGTGTGTGTGTGTGTGTGTGTGTGTGTGTGTGTGTGTGCCCCAGCTGTGCTCCATTGAGGTGACCTGTGAGAGCGCCAGTGTCATGGCGGCCACGCTGGCCAACGGCGGCTTCTGTCCAATCACGGGCGAGCGTGTGCTGAGCCCCGAGTCTGTCAGGGACACACTGAGCCTCATGCACTCCTGCGGCATGTACGACTTCTCGGGCCAGTTCGCCTTCCACGTGAGTCACATCCACTCCTATTCCTACTTCCACTACAAATAATAGATAGGTTATCGCATGTTAATTTTTGGGTGAATTATTGTTGAAGTGTCCGTGACTGTTATACAGACTACAAATGGGACATTTTTGCAAGGCGCAAATGTATGATATCAATGCAAAAGAAAATTAAATGGAGGTATAACTTGGCACACGCGTAACTGTCCCCATGTACTCGTCCCATGATGCTCGGTTATTGACTGTGGCTTGTGTTTAATAATTCATATTTCATTGTTTCTGCTTGAAAACACGTTTTTGTTTTTAGCCTACACTCTGATGAATTATTAACTTAAATAATTTTCCAGATTCCTATTACCCTGCTCAAAGACGATTCAAGGTCACCCCTAGTGATTTTCAGTGCAAGTTGTTTTTTCAGGTGACCTTAAGGTTAGAGTTGTGCATGTATGACCGGTTAAAGTGTTTTAATTGGACAGAATAACGGTGTATGTTGAAAAGTTAGATAGCTACATGCTTGACAAGTTGAAGGTGTCTATGTTCGACAGGATAAGGGTTATGTGTTTTTGACAGTTGAAAGGTGTTTATGTTCGACAGGTTAAAGGTGTTTTGTTTATAGGATTAAAGGTCTAGTGTTTGACGGTTTAAAGGTTTATGTTTGACAGGTTAAAGGTATAGTGTTTGACAGGTTAAAGGTATAGTGTTTGACAGGTTAAAGGTATAGTGTTTGACAGGTTAAAGGTATAGTGTTTGACAGGTTAAGGGTGCGTGTAATTGATGGATTAGAGCGCTGTGTTTGACAGATTAAATGTTTGTATGTTTGACAGGTTAAAGGTGTGGTGTTTGACAGATCAAAGGAGTTAAATCAGTATATGTGCCCCCTGCCCCTCCCTTTTCCAGGTGGGTCTACCGGCCAAGTCTGGAGTGGCCGGGGGGATCCTACTGGTTGTGCCCAACGTGATGGGCATCATGTGCTGGTCGCCGCCCCTGGATAAACTGGGAAACTCGGTCCGGGGAATCCAGTTTTGCACAGTAAGAAATGTCCATGACACGCATACACTATTTTCTATATGCTATACACTATTTATTTGATGTGCAAAACACACGCATAGACAAACCCATTGATAGGACGGAGGAATTTGTAAACAAATGTTAAAACAACATTTTATTGTAATGTCTAAAGGTTAATTTCACAAGCATGATTATAAAAAAAAAAAAGAAGTTGTTGACTACAACGTAGTCACAGGTCTGTAGTGGTAGCAGAAGCTGATTAAACATCAGTAGGTCATTGATAAGTAGATGTTTGATGAATGACTATTTCACTGCAGGGTGAGGTGATAACAAGCTGATAGCAAGCTCGCTAAATCTTCTCCTTTATCAGGATCTTCTTTATCACTCAACGTTCTTTCCTCTTCCTGGGGACTTGAAGCTAATGAAATGCCCCAAAGGGCATCCTATATGGACAGGACGGCTTTTTATTTAGATATTACAGTTATTAAAAAATGAAGCCCTGTAGGATACTAAAGTGCTAAATTCATAATTGTGCGTCAGTAGAGTAGTTCCCTGGTTTAGCCTTTTCTTTCTGTTAGCCTCTTCCATTGAAGAGCTAAAGAACCGTTCATGTGAGGGGAAAATCACTTTTAATTACTGTCCAAAGGTTTCCAATGTTGTATTGCCAGCCACAACACAACAAGATTGTAGTTTGTCTACAAACACACAAATGAACAGGAGCTGGCCTATTGTCACTGCAAGTCCATTGAATAGACTAGCAAACTCCCATAATAAACGTACCATGATGAATTTCACATGACAGGTTATCGCCAATGTACCGATTTCTCGGCATTTCCCTTTAATTTACGTAAAGCGTTGTGTTGAAAATCTGTCGTGTTTAGCGCAGTAAGACATTCACTGTAATACTGGGACCAAAATAATAGTTCTTCACAGTTCCTTCATGTGGGTAGCTGTTATCTCTTTTCTGAAGGAACTGCTATGTTCTCTAGACTATTAATCCCTTGGGCTCCAATGTGGAAATAACGAAAGGAGCTCAGCCTAACCCCAGCCTAACTGCTCCCGACGAGCTGGCTGTCGCTTTGCATGGCTGACACCGCCGTCGGTGTGTGAATGTGCGCACGAATGGGTGAATGTCGGGCAATATTGTAAAGCGCTTTGGATAAAAGCGCTATATAAAAGCAAAGTCTGTGTACCAATTACATGTACAAATGAAGACGTACTCGTATTTACGTTGACCGCTTTTCTGACGTTAGGGGAAATGGCCTTTTCCCAGGGGAGCGTCTGGCGCCACGATCACTAACATAGACGTCCACTAACGCACATGTACTCCCTGGCAGGACCTGGTGGAACTCTTCAACTTCCACAACTACGACAACCTGAGGCACTTTGCCAAGAAGCACGACCCCCGCAGGGAGGGAGGGGACCAGCGGGTAAGGCTGCCGTTGCTTTTATGAACACCCCCTTTGCCAAACATGCACACACGGTGATGGGTGCCCTTGCCAGTACTGTTCTTGACACACACACACACACACACACACACACACACACACACACACACACACACACACACACACACACACACACACACACACACACACACACACACACACACACACACACACACACACACACACACACACACACACACACACACACAAAACAGCATGCTTGCTTTGTGGGGACCGTATGTGTATCTGAGGGTCTTTCTGGTGCTATGCCTGGCCGGGAGTGTGTTGGATGCGGCTATGGGTTCAACTGTATGTTTGGAATTATTTTTGAATGTTCTGATGTTGAGTGGTTAGACGTACAACACGTATAGCAAATGTTTGGAGAAGGACGCATGTTTCTGTTTGTCAAATGTAAGTAGCATGGCTTATGTTGTACATCACATTTCACTTTTAAATAATGACATTACTTTCCTTCCTTCCTTCTAATTAATGGGATTTATTGAGCTTTTCCCCGGCATGTTTAAAAATAATGTTTTTTTATTGAGTCAAATGTAATTGAAAACAAAATATCCCCAAAAATAAGTACCCGAGCCCCGCAATTACAGAGTTAAACCACTAAGCGGCACCAAGAACAAAAAGATTGCAGTTCTTTGGAAGAGGAAGTGGAATCCAGCACAGCACCTTGAGACGTTGAGAGAATTGTATCTATACCTTTTTTAAGATGTTAATACACAATATTCTCCTAAGGTAATCGGTGTGAATGGCGGAACCTTCAAATTTTTCCAATGAACCATTAAAAATGTCACTCACAAGCTAATCGATACCACAAAACCCCCACAGACACACACAAACACAAAGGGCAGAGAGACTAACTGTGTATCCGTTAAACAGCTGCCTCCCTTCGGACCCATGGATTACGAGAGCCTGCAGCAGGAGCTAGCTCTCAACGCTCCCCTCTGGAAAAAGATCTGCCCTACTGAGTCCAACCAGGACAGCTCCACCACTATAGTGTATAGGCTGGACAGCTAGGACCCTCCTCCCCCATGTCCCTTTACCTCCCCTCCCCATCCTCCTCCCCTCCTGTATCCCATCTCCCCCTCCCTCACCCTCTACCTATCCCTCTCCTCCTCCCCTCCTCCCCATGCCTGCGGTTTTGAGATATTTATGTAAATTATAGAAAAAAAAGTTATTTATTGCGTTTAAATAGGGGAAGATGTGGTGACTGTTTATATCTCTGTTTTTAATTTCCTTTCCTTATTATTATTATTATTATTTTTTAACATTTCTGTTCAGGGTTGCTATGGACTCAAAGTTGGAATAGCCTGTTGCCTTAAAAGGGGGAAGAACTGTTTCTCTTGGACTGGGACGTAGCTGTTGAGATGTTACACACCATCATGTGGTCGTTTCTCCTCTCCGACTGGTCAATCCGTTCACATTTGTTAGGTTCAATATATATAACTGACCTCACCTCACTGGATAAATGGAATTGACACACACAATTCAATTGTGTGTGTATGTGTGGCAAGGCACACCTGGTCGTCTTCAGTCTTATCACGTCAAAATCCCGGTGCTTTAAAGGATTGTGTTTTCCAATATCACTTTCGTATCGGCGAACAATGCAGATTGGAGTCACTCAATGCAGTGAAGTTGTGTTCATGTAGTCACTGTTTGTATTGCCATTTGTTAGCAGAGTCCAAATCAGGAATTGAGGCAGCCATTTTTAGAAATCATTGAATTAGAAATCAGATTTTAAGGTTAAGGACCCCGAAGAAACAGTCAGAGTTCTGTTGAGCCATCGCTGAAGACGAAAGCTAAAGCAAACGGCATCCAAATGTGGGTGACGATTTATTTTGAATTTTTGTTCGAGTAGAGACCGAATCCTATTTGAAGAGCTCCCTGCTATGTGCCCTGTTCAAATAACTAGATTTTTAGTTCCTACCATTCAGTTTTTTGGTGTCAAACTTCCAATATAAGGCAAAATTCAGACTATGTATGCTTTGGTTATAAGGGTTAGATAAAGCTCTATATGAAATTCCGAGCCCCATCGTCAATTCACATTCCAACATTTGTTCCTTTCCGGTCCACAACCAGGAGCTCAGAAAGGCAGTGAAAACCGATGTTTGGCTAAGCCGTTTACCCCTGGGCCGTGTCTGTAATCTGCATTAGTATTATCATTAATGATAGTTTTGGGATCATTTTGGGATTGAGACATGGGCGGAAGCGTTGACTCATAAAACCCTGACCCAGACCGAAGCAGGAATACTGCCAGGGGCTCGGATAACACTAAGGGAACCCAGAGATGGGAGACTGTCCCCTAGCTTCTTGGCCCTGTTGTCTCCCCTTGTGGCCTAGTCCCTTCCCAGGGTCAGTTGGCAGTGTGGATGGCTAGCTCACCATCCCACACTGAGCTTCTGCTTTAAAGAGACTTATAACAAGAGAGAATTCAAATGAAGTCACTGCTTTGGAGCTTTAGGTTCAATGCTATTGTAGTTAAGGATTGTCTGTATATGAATGGACGGGCGTGGCTGCGGTAGAAGAGGGGATCCTTTTGTAAAGTAGCTTGCTTTACCTGTGCCGGATCTGAAAGTCACGCAGGTTTGTTTTTAATGTTCATGTGGTGCTTTTAACATTGCATAAATATGTACTTTGTTAAGAACTCAATATATCTCAATCTCTATAAGGACGGTGTTACAGATGTGTGTGTGTGTGTGTGTGTGTGTGTGTGTGTGTGTGTGTGTGTGTGTGTGTGTGTGTGTGTGTGTGTGTGTGTGTGTGTGTGTGTGTGTGTGTGTGTGTGTGTGTGTGTGTGCGCTTGTGCTTGTGCTTGTGCTTGTGCTTGTGCTTTTTAAGTTTTTCATTTGAAGTCGGGGCAGGATTGTCAAAAACTGACCAAAAAAATGAAATCGTGACATGTAATTATTATACATCTCTCACATATTATTTACCAAACTTAGCTCGGGCAAACTTGAACTTTTTCAGTGGAACAGCAGATTAAATGTGTTTTTACTTGGTTATTTAGTAAAAGCTTTCATCTAGAGCGACTTACAGTGGGTTCAGTTACATTAAGGAGGCGGTAGGGATCTAGAATTGTTAAGGGTAAGATGCAGAGATCGGGATGGAACCCAGAAACTGTTGCAAGCCGGCTGTGAGTTAAAGAAGCACTTGTCTAGCCCCGCTCTGCATTTTTAATCTCTGCCGGACCTTTGAAACAGTTGGTGTTGTGCTGGGGATATTTAGCTTTTTGTCTATCTGCCACGGTCGAAGACTATATTTATCTTGAAAGCTATTTTCACTCCTGTTTTGTGAAGCGGTTTAACTTTCTGTCTTAAATATGACTTGTACTGACATTTATTTTATTTTTTCATTAAACTGTCGTTATTGGGTGGTGGTACAATGCATTCAAACACTCCCGTCTTCAGTCTATGAAGAAGCATTGTATTCTGGACCTAAAGACTCGATGCTTTCTTTGTTATAGCTTGGCAAAATATATACAAAGAGTATTTGATTATTGGCTCCATATAAAGTAAAGTTATGTAGAATGGTAGGAGGGCTATTGTTGAATAGCACCATTATCTTAACCAAGCTGGAAACATTCTTCATCGAGTAAACCGAATTGACACTTTAATGCACAAAAATCAATCCTACCTCCAATTATATACACACTTACTGGTTCTCACCTGAAAATGTGCTGATTGCTCCAACAACACTGATAAGGTTGGGCCTTTGAACGCAGTACCACTTTAACCATTCTATCAATTTGCATGGTGTCATTTGTCTGAATCCTTGTGCACAAACACACACTTTTGATTTCCATTGTGTCCATTGCATGCTTTTCTGTATGATTTGATGGAATATGTTATGATTCCATGTTGTCTCGATCATGTTACAACTGTCACTTTTGCCCTTTTTTTTTGCTTAAATTCTGATATCAACATCTGGTGACATTGAATTGGGTGTTTCTCTGAATCTTTGGTCTAATGAGAGTTGATTATCATGACATTTTTTTAATGTGCCTTTTCCTGTAACAGTCAACTTTGTTTGTAAAGGGTAGTTGACAGCAAATTCCGAATGTGATGTACTTTAAGGAAACATTTAGACGTTTACAGTTTTTAAAACCTATGCACCAACAGATGGCCACCAATGGGTGGAAACAAGGCAGAGAGTTCAAACTAAGAGTTTTCTGCCTCCTTTTTCCATGTACCAAATACACCAAATAAAAAACTATTATCAACACATATAAATAGTGATAACTGCTCTTTTTTCACTCACTTATTAACTTGGAATTGTTTAACAATAACCCATTTTCTGAAATTTATTTCAGGACTATTTCTCTTGTGTCAGTGTTGAGGCAAATACATACATTTCAGAACTAAATAAGAATACATGGTAATGTTCATCCTATTGTTTCAGGAAATAGCACTTTCCTGAGTAACCTAAGGTACAGTAGTACATTTAGCAGTACACATTCAAGCATTGGTTCATATATTCATAAATGCATGAACTTGTATTTACCCCTCATTTTCCAGGCAAAACTGTTTAATTCATTAGTTTATGTATTTTTAAATGTTACCTTTTGTTGTATACCGATAGAATCTCTAAACATTATTGTTCGCTGTTGGTGTTATATGTAACACAAATGGGTTTGGAATTTTTTAACAAGTTGTTCCTACCATTCAGCCACTGATGCTTGTATAATTTGCCAGTATAACTGATAAACATTCACGCATAACGAATAATTATACCATTCACACAAATCTGTACTTAATTTCTGTAAAGATCTTCTTGAAGAATATATATAGATGTGTATAATTCTCAAATGTTTTTACTATATCCTTGTCACATATGGTGTTTCTCTAACCTTGGTGGAGGCTAATTCATTTAATCGGGTGCTTGCTCTTTTTTGACCTGCCTGTTATTAACCTGTTTCTGTTTTTAATCCGTGTTTCCGTTATGAATCTTCTTTTAGTGTTTCTCCCTAACAAAATTGCCTCTTTCTTTGGCTTCTTCCTCTTTAAGGAATCTAGAATCTAAATCTATCTTATCATTTGATCATGGCAAAATAAGTCATGATTAAACAGGGCATTGGACATCTGATGTTGCGAATGAGTAAAGTAAGGGGCTGCAAAGTCTCCAGATCAATTTTGTTTGTGTGACATTTTAGGAAAGAGGGTTTCGGTCAACATTTTTTTCTTGGCTTGCCACCATATCAATACCATATTTTTGTTTCAAAAAGATTGTTGGCCTGCTTTGGTCTAGAGAATTTAGTGATTCCCAGGGTAAGTCTCACCTCGTCTGCGGTTGTGGGGATATCTGAAGTATTTCCATGTGTATGTATGTGTGTCTGTGTGTATATATAAGGCCCTAGGCCTATATAGTCATACTTGAGTAAGCCTAATTTTAACTTGTCTAAATCAGAGCAGACGGGTAGAGTTGACGTGGTTAAGGGTAATTGAACCATCACTTAACATCCAAACCATAGGCCAACTCGTACAGATTAAACTGATATCAACCTGCTGAAAGCCCTGGTTTGACATGAAATACTCAAGCCTACTCTTCTCATCTTTATAACCACTAATCTTTTCTTTTTTGTACTAACTATGACGACTTTCCAGCAGTTTCTGGACGATACAGAGAAGGACTTCTTGTTTAAGAGTTGTTGTCAAACTATTCTCTACAAATGGCTCTCTGTTGCCCCCTGCAGGTCAAGTCGGTTATTAACCTGCTGTTCGCTGCCTACACCGGAGACGTCTCCGCACTCAGGAGGTGAGGCGGAAATAACGCTTAATCCAAATATCTATAACATTTCTCTGCAACATGAAGTCTGATTTAAGTGTGTCTGTGGTTGTGTAGGTTTGCTTTATCGTCGATTGATATGGAACAGAGGGATTATGACTCCAGGACAGCTCTTCATGTGGCAGCTGCAGAAGGTAATTCAAAATTATCATAATCAATGTAGTTATAATTATAATCATCATACATATGATATAATATGTTTAATTGTCATATAGCATTACACATATTATATAATATTTATAATGCTTATTATAATATGAGTATAATGATATAATCCATCATCATTACTGATTGATTATTTTAGTTGTCGCTTTTACCGGACACACACACACACACACACACACACACACACACACACACACACACACACACACACACACACACACACACACACACACACACACACACACACACACACCTCAGAGGAGTCTTGTGATTGGATCGCTCACTCTAGTGCCATTCCCCATAAGACCTGCAGACTTTGAGCAACTCCCTCATTTTGGAACCTGTCCCAGAAAAAACAGCACACAAAAAGCCTGCGATTTCATGTACTTCCCCAGCGGGGTTTTGTGATTGGTTTGCTCCCTCCAAGTAAAAATTGTCTTGCGTCAACGTGACCCTTTACGTTCCCCTACCGGGAACGTGACTTCTTTCCTACACAACACAGTCAAGGCAGTGATCCGCAAATGTTAATAGGTATTGGGCAGGTAAATTGCCCCGTGCACATTTCCCAGACTATCGATCTCTGATTAAATTCACACACGACCCCATACAGGAAATCTACCGGAAAATTGACTGCATGTTTGAAAGGGGCTTAAGTTGGCCTGAAATCCCATAACTGTGTGTCTGCTATTCTCAGGACATGGGGAGGTCGTGCGCTTCCTGTTGGAGGCGTGCAAGGTGAACCCCGTACCCAAAGACAGGTAGGACCCTCCCTCTTCCACTTCCTGTCCACCTCGTCCACTTCCGGTCTGTCTGCGTTTGTCGATTTCGCTATTTAGTCATTCAGCAGTCGCTTTCACCCGAAGCAGCTTTTAAATTTTTTGATACAGAAGGTGTACTATGGTGTTGGGGGGAAGAACAGTTAATTGAGTTATTTTAATATATAAAATATGAATTTACATAAAAGAGTGAAATACAGAAAATTATATATTTGCACAGAAATAATGTAGATGGAACTAAACTATGTAACAATAAGTGTCTCAGATGCTGGAATATTGCAAATTGAATATGAAATATTGAGATGATAATTGCAAAATAGGGGTTTGTGATTAAAGATAGTATGAATAGTTAAAGTCCAAGTTGATGTGACTAATATGAGTATCTTTACAATAGCATATTATTAACATTAGGGTTTTTATCCTGGCCTTCTCCCTTGACCCCAGGTGGGGAAACACTCCAATGGAAGAGGCGTTGCACTTTGGTCACCACGATGTGGTCACTATCCTGAAGGACTTCCACGAGAAATACAATCCAATCGCATCAGACACAAACGCCAAGGAGAGTGCGGAGAAAAACCTAGACGGTCTGTTGTAGTACCACCCCCGGGCCACGAGGTGGCGGCGCTGTAGCGCCGAGAGATATCGCAGTAAAATGGACCAAATGAGTGCTGGGTTATTTGGAGTGGGTCTGTATTCACAACAACGGTCCATCTCTCTCAGAGAAGACGAATGTTCGTTGTTGGTCGTTTTTCGTTTATCATTTTGTTTGACAGGGTTTAACTGGTTAAAAATAGAGACAATTATAGAATATACATTGTAGTTTGTCATGAGTTCTCTTTCAGTAATGTTATAGCTTTCCTGGATGTGTTCTGCTTCAGATGTGACCTTTAACTCCACGTTTTTTTATGTGTGAAGGAAATGCACCAATACTATTGGAAAGTAATCGTACACTATTATGAAACTATATAAGATTAGTACATATTTATTGTTATTGAACCACTGAACTATCAGGATGTAGATCGGTGTCCTCTTCCAAATTCGGTTCTAGAGTGGGTCAACTGAACAGTAGCTTTGTCACACCCGTATATCGGCAGTCTGATGTTTCGTATCGTATACTGCCCGTTCACGTACACTCTGTCGTGCAATACAGGCACTCCACTGCTTTTTTAGATGTGCAAGGTAACCGTGATTCAACCAGATGAAGTCGGTTTCTCTTATAAGGGAAAATCCCTTGTGTAAGCTGCTCAAGTCGTCATCAAATCTTGAACTAGAATTAAATGACTGTATTTAACTCATTTAAAATTTGGACCGACGCTTGATAAAAAAAATAAAAAATCTTTGAAGTACACATATTACTTAATCTGTTCAATGAGATTCCCCCAGGGATGGCAAACACCAATCCCGGATATAAAATTGTTGTCTGCTAGTGCGTAGATCTAACATTCCAGGTGTTTTAGTCATTTAAGGGTGTGCCTTTTTGTTATGCTCTGAAACAGACACAGCTGAGGCATATACCTTAGAAAAGGATGACATTTGTTAAACAGCAGTACTAGAAAATGAGGACAAGCACTTTTAGAATCAGTTTAATTTACTCTCCTGTAATACATCAATACAATAAACAACCCCTGAATATTTATTAATCAATAAATTTGACAAAAGCAACTGATTCCTTTCACTGAATGTAAACACTTTTAAAGATGCCATTTTCGGCTTTGGTTTGTCCGTGCTACCTGCCTCGAACCAATCACAACTCGGAAATTATTGATAAGAATGAGAACCAATTAGCTGGCGTGGTTTGACGTCCACATTTTGATCAGTTAGAAACCGTCTTTCCTGAATTCTGGAATCAGGAGCCAAATTAGTAAGTCAAGTGCAACAAAAAGGGCTACATGGACAACATTACGCTGCAGATGTGATTCTGATCACAACTAGCAATATGGCAATACAAGGCCTCTATCACTGCTGTGCATCAAATGGTGTGTGTGTGTGTTTACTAGATGAACGTGCATAACTATGTTACATTTGTAACTAGCTTTTGTTAAGTCTGGGCTTGAGTGAAATGATGGGGACAAAATTGTTAAGGTCAACTTTAAAAACAAATACATTATTGTGTTAATTGTGAATCCTGTATTACAGAATATCTTACATTGAAGCTTATTAAATGCATTAATTGCATTCTGTTAAGGCAAAATTTATAGTTGATATTGTGCAGCCATACCTTTAAAATGTACTTCTTCGGAGGTTAATATAATCGATGGCGTTAAAGATGCATCTGAATGTTATTTTGAACTTGTAGCTTTAAATTAATTGTTTGTCTGTTTTATGGTAATGTTTTGTATCGTTGATAACTGGCTTGTGACATTTTTGGATGATTAAACAATAACAAACTGAATAAGAAACGGAAATATCAGAATGTTAGATGTACAGTATTCTTTGTTTTTAGTTCCTGAAAAGAGTGTACAGTACAGATGTCATTTGCTTTTGGAACATATATTCAACGTTTATTTTAATAAACAAAAACTAAATTGCACCTTCATTGTTTTTTTTTTTCTGTCTCAAGAGAAGTTAAAATACACAAATCAATCAAACCAGAGAACATTATCAGAATCCTTCGGATTGCACATTTAAAGCTTCACCTACGATATAACGAAGCGACCAGGAGATGATATGATTATAATGATATGGAGTACCACATCAGTTACTTCCTATTTCAATCTTTCTGCACATTAATATATTCACTGACAGCAAAGGAAGAAAATAGCACATAATATTTACAGTACTGCAGTCCATCTGGGCTCGGATGCCTACCCAAACGTTTCTAAGAACCTTAAAAATGCACAGCCCTTAAAATGGCAACATTTCAAACAAATATTTAAGAGAACGTGGTATATTTGATAGAATTAAATGGTTAACCCCAAAAATGTTGTTCTTCCTACAAGGCAGTTGTTTACGGACGTACAGCGACCCATAGAGGTGTGTGGTTGATCACTGGTGGTAATGGCTGCATTCAAAGAATAGATGCAGATCATGTTAAAGCACAAAATACTTTTCTGTTGAATGAATTCAAAATGGGAGATCCCTAGGTCAGCTGAGGAATGCGCTATGATGATTGATTTATGTTGGATGATTTTTGGTCAGTAGCTCATTAAAAATTGTTCTCTTCGAAAATGTTACAGTGTGGAACAGTTGTCCGTTACAGCTGAGAATACCGATCGAGAAACCCGATCAAACGGTCGACAGGTGATAAGGTCATCACCACGGAGACAGGTTGCCCTGGTCGGTCCAGTCCACGTCTGATAGCAGCTCAATAGTTAAGCTGGAATCCATGCAGTGGTCCACCCATGTCAGACAACTCAGGGAACAGCTCCATCTAGGGACAGAAGCAAAAGAAAGACTGTAATCAAATGATGCGCTGCAGCGTACAATAAGATACGTTTAAATTAGTGCTGTCAGTTAAACGCGTTATTAACGGCGTTAACGCAAACCAATTTTTTATCGCACGATTAACGCAATTCTTTTATTTTTTATTAAAAAAATGACTTTTTTTTCTTTGCCTCAAAACAAAGAAGCAGTAGCCTGACTGCTATGTTCAAGGCAGTATGTTTGTTTGTTCATCGTTTAATTGCACTATAGGCATTTTTTTTGTATCGTCCTGTTTTGATCAGTATATGCCAATGTGTTATCAATAAAAAAACATTTGCACAAGGCAAGCCGATGCATTTCTTCATGTTGATAAGAGCATTAAAATGAGAAAAATTAATGGGACTAAGAAATCAAGGGATATTTAGCATAGAAAAAAGAATTGCGATTAATCGCGATTGCTCGCGATTAAACATGAGTTAACTATGACATTAATGCGATTAATCGTGATTAAATATTTTACTCGCTTGACAGCACTAGTTTAAATACTTTGGTTTTTCATCCCAGGTGGGAAATGTGTGTCACTTCAGAACTACTGGCGGAGAGGGCTAAGAATAGATTTTCTTTATATACAGTGTAGTGTGCGAATATGCAACAAATCAAAAAGCATTCTGCTTCTTCGGGGCAGTTCAACTAAAATACCGTAGTGTCGAAGTCCTTGTTTCTGATGATGCTGTTGATGTTGATGTTGGGGTCCATCGTGTTGATGCTGGGGTCCATGTTGCTGAGGCTTGTGTCCATGTTGTTCATGCCGGAGTCCATGTTGTTCAGGCTGGACTCCATGTTGTTCAGGCTGGACTCCATGCTGCGGTTCTCCTCAGGTGAAGGAGGGGGAGTAGGGTGCCTGGAGAGCAGCAAGCAGCCAAACATCCCTTTACCATTTAGTCCATTATGCGATCAGGAAGCTTTTGTTTTTTGTTAGGCAAATCTTCTTGGTCTTCAGTATACAGCTTACCTACTGACTATTGTACTATCCTGCTCACTGCAGGGTTTAATCATGAAAGTTAGACGCGTTTTATGTCACTTACACTGACCAATGTCCGGAATTCCTCAGCACATAGCCGTCAGTGTTTTCTGCTGTGGTGAGAAAAGGTCAAAGGTCAGTTTTACGGGTACATCGTTTTTCAGTTCCCATGAATTGATCTTAGCCCCTTGCTAATCTGGATAAGAATCAAGAAGCTGCGTGTGCTACGCTACACGGTTTACTGTGATATCGTAGCGCTACTCTTGGAAGAATTTAGACAATAGCTGATTGGCTGTCTGGCCAGAATGGGGAAGCTAGCCGTGCTACCTGGTTTGGTGTAGTACGTCCCGAAGGCCTCGTCCCTTGGGGTGTCTGGGTACAGGTAGAGCAGAGGGTTCACACTCCTGCTGCTGGGGTCTGTGAGACGGTAGTGTCGGAGGATGTCGGCCAGGTTGCTGATCGAAAGCTCCTTTTTGTAGGGCTCCACGGCGTGAACGCGGGCCGCTGATGGGGGCACAAGCAGAGGTCAAAGGAGAGGCAGGGCACAGGTTTGAGGTTGACATGTCATCATGTCATTCAGCAGTCGCTTTCCTCAAACACAGCTTTCAGTTAATCTCAACCCATTAACGATCAGGTCGGGGTTAAGGACTCCTGCTCAAGGATTCCTGCAGGCATACTGTGGACATTTGAACCACGTAGGACCTCGGCTGTATTAGAACCCTGCAGTAGTCGGCTTAGCTCAGGAGGTAGAGCAGGTGCCTTGTAACCGAAGGGTTGCTAGTTCGACACAGCAACACTCAGCTCATAGCTGAGTGTTGCTGTAGAAAGCTGAGCAACACTCAGCTCATAGCTGAGTGTTGCTGTGTCCCTGAGCAAGACACTTAACCCTAACTGCTCCTGACGAGCTGGCTGTCGCCTTGTATGGCTGACTCTGCCGTCGGTGTGTCAATGTGTGCATTAACCGATGTAAGTCGCTTTGGATAAAAGCGTCTGCTAAATGCCCTAATTGTAATAGAAAGGTCTAATACACTCTAGGGCTTGTACCTGAGAACTTTGAAATTTCCTTTTATAAAAATACACAAAATGTTGAAATAGAGAATGTTATAATCGAAAATAAATACAAATATATTTCCAGCTCTTTCTACAATTTCTATAAAACATTTAATGAATAAAATATATATACAAAATAAATAACTTAGTTTAAACTCGATTATATTAGTTTGGAGATCGTAATGGAGATCGGAAAAATCGAATTGCGATCAAAATTTGATTAATCGCACAGCCCTAATAGGCTCTTTGGGATGTGGCAGGACGTACTGCCCGTGGAGTGGTCCACCCAGCTGAAGGTGATGGCTCCCTCCTTGGTCTCACTGAAGCGCAGCAGGAAGGTTCCATGGGGCTTGTCCTTCAGCAGCACGATGGCTGAGTCCCTACTGATGAAGCCCATGATGTGCCTGATGATATCAATAATACTCAATAACTATGCTGTAATTCATTAAAAATATGAATGATTTGAGGTGCGAGTGTGATCCAGCGACGTTCTTCAGATCTCTTACCCGTCACGCCAAATCGACAACAAGTGATTTTTAATCAGGCTCAGAATGCCCTCGATCCAAACCCAGGTGGCGTCACACTGGCCGCAGACAGACATAGGCAACGCAAGGGTTAGCATAGCAACAGCAGCACAAACAAAAACACAGAGGTATGAAGTCTGAAAGGCATCAAGGTCACTTTATCATTGAGATGTGCGTTCAATCCTGTATGGCTGGACTATTTCTATGAAGATCGGACACTCATGGTCACAAACAAGGGTTGACATGTGGTTATTACTACAAAGTAGGCTAAGTAGGGTAGGAAATCCAAAGTGTGGGATCGGTTTGACCCCAGGAAGGGTTAACTCTGCAGGCAAATATTTAATTTGGCCATCCCTCGTCGACCCCAAACAAGAGTTATCATTTGAAACATGTATGTAGTCCAACCCGAGCCACATAGCCTATCTCAGTGTTTTCCAACCTGTGGTACGCGTACTACCAGGATACTGTAGGTGGTACGCCAGAGTTTATTCTTGAAATCGACAAATTTATAATCTCAAACCAAATTCAACAGAAGAGGACATGAGAACAACCTACCTTGTAGAACTTGTTCCAGCTGACAAGGCCATCGGTCTCATCTGAGGAAACAGTGCGACATATGTGAGAGTGAACGCGTGAATTAATCTCCAGACTGAGATCGCATTTGCTGGACGTGAAAGTGTTAACATTGTGCCACATAATCCCTTAACGAACGGTTTGATCAGGATACGATTGCCACCCGTAACCATCTTTAATGGGGCATCCCTTTTCATTCTGAATGAAAAGTGAATTGGTTTGAAAGAAGTGGGCTTAACCTGGCGGCGGCTTGGAGCCGTTTTTAACGACAACAAAGTTGGCTGCCGCTGATGTAGAACGGTCTGTTGACTACGCTATCGAGACAGTCCCATGACATGCTATTTGATGTATTCTTTAATATAGGTATTAGTGGACAACTAACACAGTATTCAAAGACGTTCCCGAAATTCAGCCGTGGTGCAGAGTTACACCCACCCCGAGCCAGTCGCACATTGAGCTTCCCCCAAATGCGCTGTTTTGGTGTCTGTAGCTATAATGCTAATGAGGAGGAGCGAGGCGGGTCAAGGAGGAGGGTGGGGGTGTGGCCCTGAGCAGTTTGCAGCCACGGTACCATGCGCTCTGTTTACAGTGGATGTATCGCAATGGCGAGGCGCACACAGCCTTTAGCCGTGTTCTGTAAATATTGTAGAACACACGGGAGTCCTGGAGCTCTATATCTAAATATTATCATATAGCCTACATAGATATCTATATCATATAATATATATTATCACGGCCAAAAGCTGTGTGAGCCGATATTATGAATCTCAAACGACCGCGTTGGGTTCTCCGACGTTCCTGGTTCTTCAACGTCCACATCAATGTGAAGTAGACTGAACCGCGACAAGGAGGAGAAATCGATCGTTGCCGGGCAGCGCTTAGGCACCTCCGCGGGGCTCAAGCGGGAGACATTCGCCGCCAACAATCCCTTTCTCCTCCATGTCGTGGTTCATGTTCTTGAGGGAGTCAAAGCCAAAGTTCCTTCCCCCCAATTCATTCTCAACCTTGGCTGAGATAACCCCCAATACGAGTCTCGTTGTAGAAATACCAGAGACGAGAGTCCGACGTGTTATGCGCCATAACACCAAAAGCAGAACGGTTATCCAAATAACAAGGAAGTGAACAACACTTGCGTTACAGTCCTGGAGCTCTATATCTAAGTAACATCATATAATACATAGATATCTATATCATATAATACATATTATCACAGCAAAAAGCTGTGTGCGCCTCCAGACGATATTATGAATCACAAACGACTTTGTCAGGTTCTGCGACGTCTCTGGTTCTTCCACTTTCACATCAACCTGAAGTCGACTGAACCGCGCGCTGCCTGCTGCCGGCTGCCCGCTGCCGGGCGATGGTGCCTCACGGCAACCGGCGGCATGTCGCAGTTCATGTACTTCAGCCAGTCAAAGCCAAAGTTCCTTTCCCCCAATTCCTTCTCAACCATGGCTCAGATAACCCCCACAACAGTCTCGTTGTGGAAATACAAGACACGTCAAAGAACCGACAAGAAACACTTGCGTTACAGTGTGTGTGTTCACTTCACACACACACACACACACACGTGGCGCTCGCACGGTCGAGTCTCATTGGCGGGCAAACGTCTCTGGGCGGCCCAGGCAGAGTAAGGGGAGGAGCATGATGACGTTTAGGACGTCATCATGCTTGATGACGTCCTAAACACAGACATTCCAAATCAGCGCACTTGAGCCTCCGTTTTTTCCAAAGGCGAGCAGAACAGCTAGTGCTCGTTTTATACCAAACGCAAGTTTTAGCCACTGGGGGACCATAGGCAGGCTAGGGGAACTCATATTTATGTTAGAAAACCTCATAAAGTGAGATTTTCATGTCATGGGACCTTTAAAGAACTGGACGTTATTTTTCCAAGAAAATAAGCACAAATGACAGAAAGAAGTCTCTTTCTCTTCGCTCAGTGCTGCGTCGCACGTTTCGTTGCTATGATTGGTTATAGGCCTATCCATTTGCGTCCAGAGACGTTACCGCAACGGGTGCAGGCGGAAATCGAAAATGATTCAAGAGGTTCCAGACTAATTGCAAGTCATCTGGCGTCGCCAAGCTAACGTTTCCCGGGGCGGACTCACCCACAAACTTGTCCTTCAGCATGGCTAGCTGCTGCTCATCAAGGCCCCGTTCACTCATAGCCTGGAACTGCCAGCTTAGCACCTCTGAAAGTTGTGGCCAGGTTACAGTGGGCGGGGTCAGGAACAACAGATTCTAAAGGAAACAGAATACAGGATGTTGACAGAGCTACTGTGGTAGCTAAGGGGCCACCGGCACCTTTGAAGACCCTTGGGTAAACCTTTGTAACGTAGGATGTCGTAGTGCCATTGTAGCATGACTTCCTATCATTCGGAACATCGCTGGTTGAAGACCAGGTCAAATATTGTATGCTTGGAAAACCCTTTGTTTTCTTCTTCTTTTTTTTTTATGAGTCCGGAAGCAGGAAACAAAGCCGAGCAGCAGCCTTGAGCCGGTCGCACAGTGACGAGAAGGAGACCCACCTTTGGCTGGAGGTCCGCCGCCATAGCGCTCCACAGGATGGACGCCCAGGCCCCGTGGCCCTGGGCGGTACTGGAGATGACCACCAGGGGCAGCGTGCTGGTCTGCACCAATCAAGAAGGGTGAAACAGAGGGAAGGGAACAGTGTGAAACCCCAGGGATGTATCATGAGAAATCACCTGGGGAGACGGCACAGATCCCGGGCAGGAAACCAAAAACCTGAAAGAGGGCAGGGGTCCCGCCTCTTTCCCTGGTCCGTTACGGAGAGTTTTCTATCTCTAGTAAGACTATTCATCTAATGTCTGATTTGTGAAACTAGGATTAGCCAAATCTCGGTACCAATCATTTTTGTTGTGATGCCTTTCCACCAGACTTGATTTCATCAAAAACATGACTTGCTAACTCTTAACCCCATCCTAAGTTACGGCCAGAAATAACTGAGCATTCTCACCTCTACCTCCATCCTCAGGCCTGGCAGCTTGAGTTCCATCACACACGTGATAGAGTGCAGCTCCTCGGTCACGGCCAGGAGACTCTGGGGAAGAAGGACACTTTCTTACCCCTGGGCTGAACCCTGTCTTGGCCCAAAGCTAGGTTAGGAGTCAACCCTGGTCTAACCATAGAGTGAAGGCAAAACAATTAATATATTTAGGGGTCTTGGATCAAATCATGCCTTGGGTCAAAATGATTTTACAAACATTAATTAAGTGTTTTGCAGGTATTTAAAAGCTACAAAATAAGGTTGGACAGAATTTTAACGTACTTCAGTTTGTCGCTTGCTTTTATATTTTTCTTCCACAAGTACCTTGAGGGGGGGAAAAAACCACACATTTTGAACATGTTATACCATTGCATTCGTCTTTTACTTCAGTCCCGAATGAGATTTAATGATGTACATGTTTTGTCTTACATTCAGAAGAAAGAAAAAGTAGGTGATTAGCAAGTCCATCAGCACAAACAAAAGCTCAAAGAGTATTCTTTGATAATACTCAAAGCTTCATATGACCTTATTCATGGGGGGGTAACCTTCCTAAAATCAAGCCCTCTTTAAGCGCTTGGGAAGCGGGGAAGCGCACTTTAACAGGGATGTTATCTGTTATGTTATTGGGGTTCTGGGTCGGTACCCCAATGTCTTCAGTCTACCTGCAGGCAATCCTGGGCCTAGCTCTAACCCCTCAAGCTCACTGATCATCTTCGGTTCAAAGCTAAAAGACTAGTGGGCATTGTACAAGTACATTTTGTTTGTCCCCGGGGGCCAATAAGATTGCAGTAGACACACAACAGGATGGGGAGTGGAAGCCAGCGAGATAGGTAGTGACATGGTACACAGAACAAACAAATACCAAGAGATATAGTGAGGAAGTAGAATACCAGGCGCTCAAACTGTGCCACCAAGCCCGTCTTCTCATTAGCATCCATCATCTTACTCACTCCCTTCGGGTTGAAGTTGAACTTCCGGAAACTAGGAATTCACATAAATATATAGATGAGAAATGTCCACTACTGTAATCTATCAAGCAATGTATTAATTACTATATAGTTTACCATTTTTTTTACCATTATTATCTTTTTACCTACCCGTTGACCGCTCCAATTTCATCAAAATCCCTTAAAAGAAAGATAGCATGTGAAATGATGACAAAGCTCCGGTTCACAAAACACTTAAGATTGTATACTATAAGGCCTCTTACGTACTTGTCGAAAATCAGAGTAACTTTAGGCATCCAATTAAATGAGGAGTGATTCACCAGGAACCTGGGGAAGGAATGTATATATAATATTTTATATTTCTCTCTCTTTAATCTTAATATTATAGAAATCAGTTAAGGCCTAGGGCAAGATCCAAATCGCAGGAGCTGCAATTTTATGAAGGGGGAACCTTTTGTACAATTATAACAGCATTTTAACTGAAGGACAGTAGTGCGGCAGAGATGTCCTGGCGCTCACATATTTTCTCCAGATATATATAAGATAAGTAAGATAAGTGTTGGGTACATGTACACCCGATAAATTGTTAAATGATTGTAATAATTCTTTCAAAAGGAAAATCATTCCCACTACCCATTCTTCGACACAATGCTTTGTATTGTGCAGATGTTGTACCATGAGTTTGTTCAACGATATCTCTGCCAAGCTACCATGGTTGTGATCCACTAAACTTGTCTGTTAGATACACCTAGACTAGGATGGGACATGGGAACTTATCAGCCCTTACCTTGTTTTGACTGAGAAGCGCACGTTAGTCTTGAGGATCAGAGGTCTCTGAGCAGAGTTGGGCTGTTTCTCCACCACCAGAGCACTGCAAGGCAACACCACCCCTCAGTTACTTTATTCACTCCCAAGAAAAGGGTATGGCACGAGACCCTTCACAGGCCACCTATATAATATATATAGTCCTCACTTTTTCAGGAGCTTTATGAACAGGCAATGTGCGGTCTTCTCACACTGGGTCCTCAGAGACAGGAGGTCACTGGGTGGAAACTGTAGGTCCAGTTCCGGCAGCTTCCTCAGCTGTTGGAGCTGCTTGTCCAGAGCTAATGCGGCCGCCATGAACCTGACACACACACACACACACACACACACACACACACACACACACACACACACACACACACACACACACACACACACACACACACACACACACACACACACACACACACACACACAGGAGGTGTGCTTATTCAAAGTCATCGAAGTTAACACCAGCCCAGGTCTACATGGTCAAGTGCTTATTGAGAGTCATCACACATCACAGCCCGAGGTCATCATGAACATATGTAAGGTACCAGTTCTGCAGCTTGTGCAGACTGGTGTCGATTGGAGCTCCGATGCAGGCCTGCTGCTGTCTGAGCTTCCAGCTCCTCAGCTCCTCATCCACCACCCTGGACACCACCTGCTCTGCCAGCTTCAGCGTGTTCCCGATCAGGTTACACACGTGCTGCACAGCCATCAGACAAACAAATAGGTTAATACGTTTTCATTAACATTTATCGGACACTTTCATCCAAAGCAACTGACATATACATCAATATTGGAATAGCTGCACAAAAGGCCCCTTCTCACCTGAATGTTTTAAAATGCCAGATCAAGTTTTTCGGTAAAGGTAGCGGTTTCGGCTTCTCAAAAGGCTTGACTTTCTGTCTTTTTAGCGGAATGCTACCATTCACAAAGCACTGGTAGTACCGTTCTATCCATCCATCCATCCTTCCATCCATCTATATATATATATGTGTGTGTGTGCGCTTTTGCCATTAACAGTTACGTGCCAGACTTTTACCGGCAATGTTACAGCATCTTATGCAGGGAAATTGGGGGAAACGATTTGCCTGCATTTTGATACTGGCTAACATTCCCATTATGATGTTAAATTACCGGCACAGTGTGCTTCTAAATACTTTAAGCTCCTCTGATGTAAATCTGTACAAGCAGAGGCAATGTGTACACAAAATGGCTGAGGTCAGTTCCAGATCCACGGGACAGTAGGTTCACACAGATCAGAGAAGTAAAACCAATGTGTGTGTGTGTGTACCAGTCTGGCTTGATTCAGAGCTTCGAGCATTCGGTCTATGTCAATCTTCCTCATGTGTAGTTGCAGGGAGACTGGTGATCCGTTCAGCTGCTCCACTGGAGATGACAACAAACACACCATAGCAAGTAATCGCTAACCATCATAAAACGTGCGGAAACTTGTTTACATGCTAAACGTAGTGCTGAATCTCTGACCACGCGCAGGATGAATTCATACATTTAATCGTTTAACATGACATGAACATTGGATGCTGTTCAAGGTATCTCGTAGCTTAACCACATTTGTGTGTACATGGAATTATAAGTTACTCAATTAAAATGATTGTCTTAAATCAGATTTAGATCTGTTAGTTAGCGTACATGTAAACATACTAATTGTTTAAGTGCTTTGGAATTGGTCGAAATGAAAAGGGGCATTAAGAGTTTATTTATTATCCTTATAATGGATGTCATAAAAATCAGCCCCTTTCAATCCTGTTGTACCTTCGTCTTGCCACTCTTTCAAGAAGGAGTCATGCTTTCCGAACTGCTCGTCGATTGACTTGATTTTCAAATCAGCCATCTGCGCCAAAAGAAAAGGATATGGTTATTAAAAATCTTTTTTAGACACTGAATAATATGGTTGGTTTAAAATGGGTTGTACAGTGGTTAATGTTCAGATCTGTAAAAATGGGGTAACAGGCCAAATTAAGTTTGGGAACCACTGTAATATAATTCCTAACCCTAACAAGTGACAGTATCCTGTATTCAAAATCTGATGGTCCCACAACCATATTTACATAAGTCTGTGTCTATATAGATCCAAAATACTACCTGAATTTTCTTCTGCAGTTCAATGATGGAGTCGTCCAGCTCTATCTGGCATTCCTGGGAAAAGAGATGTTGACGTATTTAAAAACGGACACCTGCCGTGATCCCATGAAGTGAATGAATCACTGTGTCCTGAAAAAAACTATTTCAATAAGAAAAGGGGACGAAAGTCGATTATGATTCAATCACATATTCATCTCCCAGCCCAAAGGTTATTTGTTTGAACCCCAATGTCCGCAGTCTTCAAACAGCCTTGAGACAACCAATTCAGCCGACCCATCCAAGCCAAGCAAAGAAATGATAATAACCGTGTTTTTTTATATTGACAAAATAAATGCAAATAATTATATGGGCGGCACCCTTATAAGATAAATAAGAAGATGGGTGGGTGAGTGGGGGATTAACTCACATCGGGCCAATCACAAACTTCCCGCACTGACCTGGAGATTCGCCCTAGTTGATGTAATGATCTTCCGCTCCTCTGACAGACATCGAGAGAGGATCCTTGCCATGTGCACTGGGTTCTCCTGGAAGCGGGCCTGAGAGGAAGAGACAGCACGGCTCTTAAGATAGGCCGAGCAGAGCCCCGGCGCCACGAGGCCACACCTGCCCCTTCAATACCCCGTCGCTTTATTTGCTAAACTTCAAGTCTTTCGCAAAGCGCTGATCGTTTATTTTCCACTGGCTAGTCTCGAAAAAGGGAACTGCATTACGCATCAGACACGCATTTATTCCTACATAACACAACTCAGGCTACATATCCTTGCTTGAGGATATTTTTGGTCTGATAAGAGAAAGGAGGACACGAATTGATAACATGTGGAACGGAAGCAGTTGGCCTACCCTCGCATCGTTTACTAGTTGTAAATAGTTGGGTCCGCCTAAAATGTTGTTCTGTTGCACAAGACGGCTGTAGTGTTCCTCAACCATGTCCAGCAACTCATCATAACGAGCCCTGGAACGTCCCTCATCCTCTGCCACCGATTTCCTGCAATAGCACAAAACAAATCCCTTGAGAATCTTGTAAATACCATAACTGAAAGAAAGATGAAATATTACAACTCTGTTGTTAGTGTCCTATTGGAACAATTTAAGAAGGGTCTCTGTCTTTCCAGTAGGAATTGTTCATATTCTTAACAAAAGATTTGAAAAATATTTAATCGAATATAGTTATGTTTTTTTGTTTTTTTTTGGAGTAAGGGTCCTTTACCAATCTTGGGCCTCGATCCAGGCGCTCGCAATGCTTCGGAATTCCAAGGGGAATTGTTGGTGGACATACACCTGGATGACCTGGTTCTGATGCTCCGAGTCAATGTTCTTCAGCTCCTGCCACTGAGCCATCTAACGACGAATATGAAAAAACATCCAAATCCGTTTAAATTTAGGTTGAAACATCGTATTCACTTAATTCGTAGGCCTATAATTCGTAGAACTATCCCGTTTGTTTATTTCTGACGTCACGGCAATCGAAGTTGAATGGCAAAAGTGATTTAGGCCTAACTATTCTGTCGTCATCTTATTGTATTGTATTTTATAAATGTATATGTGTAAAACTGTTCCAAATAAACATTTGACAATCACAATAGATTCTTGGTGTAAGTGCATTGGATCTATAGCCGTGCTGTATTGTTTAATGTGCTTGGGGTATAAAGTTCCGGGTTTTTGATAAGGCTACGGCGGTGATGATAATACATTCCTCCACATTTAAAATCCGAGTACACCTATTAATAGAGCAGTCATTCAATATTCTGACGTTCTCAATTCCCAATATAAATACACTTACCCTTGCTTTGTGATGAATCCAATGGGCATTGAACGCGCACTTTGCGTTCTCTGCGAGTCCGAACAGCCTGGACCAAACAGCGTGGGCTGGTGTTCCCCAGCCCACACACCGTGGACGGTGTTCAATGAACTATTTGGCCTATTATATGAACTATTAGGCAATTGATTTGAACCATTAACGATGTACCTTCTTGTACGTACTTCAACTCCTCCCACCTACTCCACTCTGATCCTCACACGACTTCAATAGGCTATACAAAAAAAATAAAAAAAAATCCCAACGCCTAAAGTAAGCGCGGTGCCTACTTCTTAAAGTTAAAGTTATCGTCTTGATTCCGTGCTGCCCAGTAAGATCGGTGGCCACTTGAGGACTGCTCTGCACCGTCCACTGCTGTCACTAGGCTGGTTGAATGCGCAGCGCACTTCTAAATGCAACCAGAGGAGGAGCGACTTGTGTGAATCACGTGGTTCTCGAGAAACAGAGAGGGAATTCCCCTTAAGGGAGAGGGAGACAAAAGGAGAGGGAGAAAACGCGTACAATTTCTTTTTCTTTTTACAGTCCATTAAATAAGTCGTGTTGGGTAAATAAATAGCGTTTGGAGGGTAGATTCAATTATTTTAACCACTTTCTGGTGGGGATTTGAAAATATCGTGAAAACAACTTTACAACATGAGTTTTTATTCGTGACTCATTTCTGTCATGTCGTGATTCTAGTGATCTGTGAGGAGGAGGAGAGGTGGCTGCGACTCCACCTCACACCGCGCACACTTGTTGGCACTCACATTATGGACCATATTTTTGGACACCCTTATCAAGTCAGTGGCATATGACAAAAACATGTGCTTTGATTTCCAATCAACAAAACATAAAAAACACAACACATATACATATTAAGCCATACTAAGAACGTTATTGATTTGGTGTATCAAAAAGAAAGAAGAAAACGTTAATATGCATATTGTGTTAATGACTAAATAACCACAGCTGTTTCACCATAAACACTCCAAATGTATATATGTTTTTATTTTTTCATTTATAACATATGTGCAACAACAAAAGGGACATAGGTGCAACAACAATGTGCATTTGAAAGATATAGATAGGTAGAATAAAAAATAGTAAAAGTAGTTATTTCTAATACAAAAATACAATCCTGGGCTTCGGGACATTCAATTGGAAGCGGGTATCTGGTCGTTGCTAGGTCATAATCTGTTAATTCCGAGGTCTTTTCTAGATTCAGTATGTTGAAACTTTATACAGGAAGGATTTCAGGTGGTCTTCACTCTGAATACGGTGGGCTCATCTAAAGGAGGGAGAGACAGATTTAAAATTAGCAGCTAAGGTTAAGTTCTGGAAAACAGCATTGTGCAAGCGGGCATACATAGACAAATTATACATAGACATACATCATGAATATGTGTACATGCATAATAGCCTGAATTATGAACATGTGTACGAGTATATAATTGTCAATTGTCAGGTAGCAGTTCAGTCTTAGCCCCATTCAACTTTAACCAAAAGTTTGACTGAATGTTTGCAAAGTGATCATATTTTTGGTGGGTTTTGATTTCTCTTCAAATCGTGATTTTAAACAGTGAGATTGCAATGCAAAGAGTGTTTTTCCCACACTAAACAAGTGGGAACGGCTGAACCAGGGATGCATTTTCAAAGGCTATTTAGACTCCAAACATTCCCCACCTGTAAACAGATGAGTTTTTAAACATAGATCTAGAATCCAGGTACTTCTTTCTTGTAAACAGGGCCTATGTATCTATTGCCTTGATATCGTCATGTCATTAATAAGGAGTCGAAGGGTACTAGAGACGTATTAGCTCTCGGAGGCCTGCAGCTCAAAACAGGTGGATATTGCATTTTAAACCAAGAACCTTTCAGCTAGGAGTCTAAGGCCCAATCCCATTTCTACCCCTTACCCCTTCCCCTTACCCCTTCAAAACAAGGGGGAGGGGGAAGGGGAAGGGGTAAGGGGTAGAAATGGGATTGGGCCTAACTCTACAACCACTGCTAGACTAGACTATCCTAGTTCCTGCCACCGATAAGTCTGGTACTTTGGCCAAAGCGGTAGCTCAGTATCTAGGGTTTTTGAGGTTCTTACTGTGTCGAAGCACAGCTGCTGGTGCAGCATTTGGAACACCCCTGGACTCATGGGGGGCTCAGGGGATGAGCAGTGTGTCAGCGGTACGCTCCCGTTGGACCTGAGGCGAATGGAGAAGCAGCTTTACGCTCACCCGGCCGTGTACACTATTCACCTTATTCCCTTAACCCGCTGGCCATCTTGAATTATGAACATTGAAGAGGATTCCTGAGGATTTAAAGTCTATCAGTATCGCTCCTCATTCTATAAACCCACTCTGTGCGAAGTTCAGGGTTTTGTGGGAAACTACGACAACTTTAGTGTAAATGTCTCTGACCGACGTGTATTAGTTTTAGTTTTTCTCATGGCTATCATGTGGCAGAATGTTCTACTCAGTCAGTATCATTAGCAAAACTTTTCAAAATATTTCTCGTCAGCTCATGGAATCCCTCTTTGGAATAATTTGGAGTTCAAGATGGCCGCCCAAGGAATAAAGCGAAATGGCAGTTAATATCATTAACTTCATTGGATTGGATGGAACCCGTTAGAAACACCAGGATGAGTGTGGCTCTGAATAATAAAAACAGTCATAATTACGCAGTAGACTAAAGCATTATATATATATGTATATTTGTATGTATATGTATAGACACAGTATGTTTATAGAGATCCACTCACGGTAGCTCAGAGATGGGGATCAGATTGGCAGACAGGTATGGATGGACTGAAATAAGTAACCCAAACACAGAATCAGAATTGACAAGCAATACACACATTCCAAAAACGTTTTGCTCCTGCTAATAATGAACAATAATGTATGTGCAGTTACAATTTTATTCAATCTGACTTCCATTGAATTGAAGATGCATTTCGTTAAAGGAACAATATAAAACGTTTTTTTTAATGTGCTTTAAAACACATTCTGTCATGTGGACACTGATTTAAGGCTACAGGGATCAGGTTTCTGGCTTTGACTCTGCAGCAGTGTAACCAAATCTAATGTTCTACAGTGAGACATGCTTTGGAGGGAACGTGGATTTGGCAGGGTTGGGAGACAGTAGGGGTGGGGGGGGGGGGGGGCCTGAGGGGACTAGTGTTTTTTTTATTGCCGACATATTGTACCTTTAAGGAGCTGGTAAGGGTTAGGAGGGCATCTTGCTCTAGGATGCCTACAGGTTAAGCTGAAGACACTGGGGTCTTTCCGCTGGGAGTCCATCCCTCTGGCGGCCATGACACTATCTTTCCCTCGTCACTGTTAGTTTAAATCCCTTGAGTCATTTTGAGTCGGGACCCAATTTGGAACATGGTGTGCAAACAAACACAAACAAGCACCGAAACCGTGGCGTTACCTTTGCTCTGGGGGCTGTTGTAGTACCGGCTGAAGGCCTCGTCTTTGGGGATGTTGGGGTACAGGAACTTGAGGGGGTTGTCGGTCACCAAGCCCTCCGAGATCACCTTGTAATTCCTGAGGATGTCGGCGAACGGCAGGGCTATCAGGCGGCTCTTGGTGTACGGCTCCACGGAGGTGAAGTTTGACTCCCCTGTGGTGAGGGGCATCATAGCGAGACAAGTGTTCGGGTGAAATCTGAGCTCCACAGATGCAGTAGAGTGGCTCCTTGCGTGATATCCCCCCCCTTTTATCAATCCCCGCATTGAGAGCAGACTCAGCAAGGAGCAACAACAGTAGAAATGGTGAGAATCACAAGGTAAAAAGTACAATAAAAAGTTTTACTATTGTGTTTTACTTGAAACGCGTTAGTGTAACCACCACTGCCTAGTCTACTTAATGGTTTATACAATTAGACTAAACGAACAAATGAATAATAGTCCACCCACTAATGTTTCATCGCAGTGTGAAACAGTAGTGGTCACTTCCTGCTCACTCTTCTAGAAGGTCGGAATTAGAACAAATGAATATCGTCATCTTCAGATCCCCGTTTTCAGGTCAATTAAATCCACGGTTCTGTGCCTGAACAGTAATAATGATTTAGTTTTTTTTCTTCCTGGTTAAAATAATTGTTGGAATTTTTTGAGCCCTGGTTCGGATTTTCTATCAGGCACCATTTCTAAGCAACCACTGTCCCTCTAATACTACTACTCATAAAGCATGCAGGCTGGTCAGTGCCAAGTGATATCTTCGGTGTGTGTGAATAATTTGGTTTCCCACCATTGTCTGCCTGCTCAACCCACGTGAAGGTGATCCCTCCAAGGTGGCTCTCACTGAAGCGAAGCAGGAAGGTCCCTCCCTCTTTGCCCTTGAGCAAGGCTCGCTCCTTCTCCTTGCTCACGAAGCCCATGATGTAACTGCACAGAGTGGTCGGAAGAGATGTTTACGTTTGTGGTTACATTACGGTTTTTCTCGATTGTATACACACAAAAAAATTTAACTATGCACACAATTCTGAAAACTCCACTGTTTTCATATTTTTGATAAACTCTAAGCACAAATATCATCATTTAGCACACTTGGTTCACCTGGAAACAACTAATTACCAATAAGTCTAACTCACTTCTCACTTGTTTATACTCAACTGGCAAAACACTTCAATCATGTGTCAGAGCATTAAAGAGGACTCTGTGATCTCTACTGTGTTGTAGATTTGGCCTCATCAGGATTGGAGGTGGGATACATACTGATATACATGTAGATCTGTTTCACCTCATTAATATTCTAATTTTATTTCAGTTCAGTCAGTTCAGCTGACCATTTTACTGTATTACAGTAAAAAATATATATATTTGCTTTGTTACCTTTTTGTACTGTATTTTTGCACTGATTTCATCATTACATCCCCCGAAAGACCAACATTTTCTTAGTGTTGTGTTTTTCATTTTACTTATCAGTGCAATTACTAAAATAATGTAATTGACCAAAATAGGTAACATTGGTGTATTGTCAGAACAATGTTGCAGCAACAACTATAGGTGTACAGTATGACTCTGGGAAGCTGGGATTGTGAGTTTAGCCCATTGGAGCTCATTGGATAGACAAATATTAATTGTATCCTATTCTGAAACGATTGTGTCAATGCAATATTTATATGATATATTCACAGTATTGTATTAAAATATGGCAACAGTCTTTATACCATATGTACCACCTAATTGCAACTTTAAAAAAGAAAGCTATTTCTAAACAATTGTATACATTGGAATATATAACATGGCCTCATAAAGCCAAAACATATGTAAATAGTATTTTGATGTGTTTTGAATTGATCACATCAGTGTTTAATTGATGCTCTCCAAGAGATATTCATTTGATAGTTGTGTTTACTGTTTGGTGGTTTTGGTTTTGAGAAGAATTTGTGTAGTTTTGACAAAATGATTAACTCTTCTCAGGTTTGTGTTTAGAATATTGAGAAATTGAGCTATAGCTTCAGAAAACGTGTTTAAACAATTGAGAACAATTGTAAAGCACATCTAGTGGACCACGGCGATTTTGATTGAAGCAGCGCCCGATTTCATCAAAGTAACTTATATGAGAGGCTTATAACTATTTAGAGATTCACATTACTTTATACTATATCATTATTTTTTTTCATACATCCTCAGTGTATTTTCCATGCTGTTATAAACTTGAGAGGCAGTTGGAGGGTTTTGTTAAAGAATGGGTTAGATAGACGGATGAGTTTTTAAACATAGATCTAGAATCTGATAAACAGAGGAGCGAATGGAGGAATGAAGGGATGAGTGAGTCATTCAATTACTTGTCGTTCCAGACGGGCAGTAAGTGTTTCCTAATTAGCTCCAAGATGGACTCCAGCCAGATCCAGAAGCTGAAGGCCTTTCCTGGGATATTCTCCTGGAGCAGGCAAAAGTGTGACAGAGACACATGAATGACGCTGGTCCCAGCTGAGCAAATAGGGTCAGAGTCCTGGGAAAGCAATGCGCCTGCGCTTTGGCCATTGTTACTCACACTTGTACATGAATATGTCCTCATCATGCCAATCAGATTAAAATTTTCAAAAAAGTTTCCCCTACGTTCATTCCTTTTGTGTTTTGTTTTTTTTTACTTTACTTTACATTTTTTCTATTCTTATTTTATTATTATTTTGAAAGTAATGACCAACTACTTATTTATGACATCTGGAAATAACATGTGGTCATCTATAATGGCATAATTCCAACCAGTGTGTTGGATTCTTCAGAATTCAAGCCTTTAAATGGTTCAACGTTACCTTGGAGAACTTAGACCAAGACACCTGGATGTCACCGGAGGAGTTGCCTGGACCTGGGAAGAGGTGGACAGCAGTAAAGTTAACGTAGGTAATGCACTTTTTGTTTGAAATCTCTTTACCAATGCTCTGTCAAAAAAATTGAAGAAATACGGTTTCTGTCGCTGTGGCGCCTATCATTTGCACATCCAATCATTTCATTCATCCCAAATGAAATGATTGGATTATCTCCTCTGTTTGCCTCCCTACCTGCACGCACTCTGCGTAATTTGGACCACGCAGTGCATTTTAACGTTAACATGCTTTTAAGTGCAATGTACCCAGGAGCTATAAGTCTATAAGTGTAGGGTACCCACAAGCTATACGTCTATAAGTGTAGTGTAGTACAAAGGAGTTTTAAGCCTTAAAGCGCAGTGGGTTACAGAGGAGTTTTAAGACTATAAGTGTAGTGGGGTATGGAGGAGTTTTAAGACTATAAGTGTAGTGGGGTACGGAGGAGTTTTAAGACTATAAGTGTAGTGGGGTACGGAGGAGTTTTAAGACTATAAGTGAAGTGGGGTACGGAGGAGTTTTAAGACTATAAGTGAAGTGGGGTACGGAGGAGTTTTAAGACTATAAGTGAAGTGGGGTACGGAGGAGTTTTAAGACTATAAGTGTAGTGGGGTACAGAGGAGTTTTAAGATTGTAAGTGTAGTTGGGTACAGAGGAGTTTTAAGATTGTAACGCCTCGTTTCCATATACGTATGTTCTTCGTATCCGTGCTTCCGTAAATTTACGGAAGGGGGCGCTAGTGTTTTACGTACGGACAAGAATTTATTTACGGTCAGCCAAAAAGATGGGGGAACGTATGATAATGGCCGTTTTTAGGAGACCGGTACTTTGGAACATGAGGATCGACATATACAGAGATAAAAACAAAACCAACCAGGCTTGGAAAGAGATCGGCGAGGAGTTTGGCCTGCCAGGTACTTGCATGTTTTGTGAAAAACATAAAAACTTTCATACGGTATCTCCGTAAAACGACGGCGAAAGTTACAGTTTTTGAACGTGTATTACGGACATACCGGACAGAAATTTTACGGAGGGGAGGAGTCTCGGAGGAAAAACGGACATTACGGAGAATCACATAGGAATGAATGGACTTTCGGTCGGAGACGGTTGGATCGCATACGAGAATGTACGTATGTGGAAACGAGGCGTTACGCCTCGTTTCCACATACGTACATTCTTGTACATTCTTGAAAGTTTTTATGTTTTTCACAAAACTTGTAGGCTAAGTACCTTGCAGGCCAAACTCCTCAGCGATCTCTTTCCAAGCCTGTTGGTTTTGTTTTTATCTCTGTATATGTCGATCCTCATGTTCCAAAGTACCGGTCTCCTATCCGCTTATCCGGGGTCGGGTCGCGGGGGGAGCAGCTCATGCATGGGGCCCCAGCTCATGCATGGGGCCCCAGACGTCCCTTTCCCGGGCCACATTGACCAACTCTGACGGGGGGATCCCGAGGCGTTCCCAGGCCAGTGTTGAGATATAATCTCTCCAACTAGTCCTGCGTCCTCCCCGAGGTCTCCTCCCCACTGGACGTGCCTGAAACACCTCCCAAGGAAGGCGCCCAGTGGGCATCCTTACCAGATACCCGAACCACCTCAGCTGACTCCTTTCTAAGTAAAGGAGCAGCGGCTCTAATCCGAGTTAGGGAGACGCCAGCCACCCTTCTGAGAAAACTCATCTCGGCCGCTTGTACCCGCGATCTCGTCCTTTCGGTCATCACCCAGCCCTCATGACCATAGGTGAGGATAGAAACGAAGATCGACCGGTAGATCGAGAGCTTTGCCTTGCGGCTGAGCTCTCTTTTCGTCACAACGGTGCGGTAAAGCGAACGCAATACCGCCCCCGCTGCTCCGATTCTCCGGCCAATCTCACGCTCCATAGTACCCTCACTCGCGAACAAGACCCCGGGGTACTTGAACTCCTTCATTTGGGCACTCATTTCCTACCCGGAGTAAGCAATCCGCTGATTTCTCCTAACATCTTTTGTCCGTAAATAAATTCATGCCCGTACGTAAAACACTAGCGATTCCTTCCGTAAATTTACGGAAGCACGGACACGAAAAACATACGTATGTGGAAACGAGGCGTAAGTGTAGTGGGGTACAGAGGAGTTTTAAGACTATAAGTGAAGTGGGGTACGGAGGAGTTTTAAGTCTATAAGTGTAGTGGGGTACGGAGGAGTTTTAAGACTATAAGTGTAGTGGGGTACAGAGGAGTTTTAAGATTATAAGTGTAGTGGGGTACAGAGGAGTTTTAAGATTATAAGTGTAGTGGGGTACAGAGGAGTTTTAAGATTATAAGTGTAGTGGGTTACAGAGGAGTTTTAAGTCTATAAGTGTAATGCGGTACCAAGGAGTTTCTCCCCCAGCATGAGGAGCTGGTCAGGGTTGAGCCCTCTGCCTGCAAAGCTGGAGAACTGCCAGCTCAGCACCTCAGACAGCTGACTCCAGCTGGCCCGGGGAGGGTTACCAAAGTAACCTAGGTTCTGCGAAAGGCAAATCATTAAGTTCGTTTATTTTGGTTGAATCAGAGTACTTCATTAATCCAGAGGGAAATTGTTTGTCACGATTTACTTAATGATAGTTTTGGGCTGGCATGTTTGGTGGACTATTGATCTTTCCCCTATGTGGATGGAAGGGCTAGAGAGTGACAGGGGTTGATGGTGGTGATGTGTGTTGGGCAAGAAAGGGTGGAGAGCCATCTCACCCTGGGTTCGTCCGTCAGAAGGTTGTACCACATGACCGAGGCCCAGCCGGCAGGCAGCTGGCTGACGTTGGAGATTACCACTAGGGGCAGCGAAGTTGTCTAGGGAACAAACATTTAAATGTAAATCAAAACAAGGTTAAATTAATCCCTGATATACTTACAAAACATTTCTGTCTTATTCTTTCACTAAAATGTAAAAACGTAATACAATGATAACAACCGACTGCGAGGTAGGGTTGAATCCCTAGCCTTTTTTTTATCGCAATCATCATTATTTTTTAACAAAATCCTTGCCTTTATAGTTAAGCTGTCTTCTAATCAGGTAGGGAATACAAATGTGTTTGTTTAAATGTGTGATTAAATCTACCTCTCAAATGGATCTCTGTGATTCTAAACTTCTTGTCGTTTTGCCCAAGCCCTTGTGGGCAAGCAAAGCTAGATATAAGTAGTTTCAATGTTTGAAATAAAACTTCAGACCTCCAGGTCGATAGCGAGGCCCAGAACCATGAAGTGAGCTTCGAAACTCAGAGAGTGGAGTTCCTCCGTCACACTGAGGAGGCCCTGTAACACGCACACACAAAAACACGCAAACACGCACGCACACATGTCATTGTCCACAGCCTTCCTATGTTGTTACCCGTCAAGGAACAATGGTTGGTCATTGTTACGTCAATGACCAACCATCTGCAAACAACTTTGTTTACCAATTCTTGATTTTGCAACGATAAATTATTAAGAAGCTTAATGTTGACAGTAATTTATCATTCAGGGCTCTGAAGGAGTTATTAGTTTAAAGTAGTCATTCTTAATTATTGCTCTCACCTCATTCCCCTTCGCACCATTGATGTACTTTTTCTCTTTAAGCTGCTGAAATACATGCATGTTAATATCAAATACCAGACATAAATAGACAAAAATACTACTATTTGAAGTTGCATAGCAGAAGACCAAAGGTTCAACAGCTTCCACCCATTTCTGTTCCCTCCGGTTACTACCAACTCTATCTATAAGTGCAGTGCGGCGCTGGTCCTGCTGAGGGCACTGTGTCCCTTCAGCTCCACAAAGCAGAATTCTATCTCAGGTCCTGCCTGCTTGTGGAGTTACATTTTTTCGGACTGCCTGTTACCGGCCTCCATTCTTCCCCAAAGACATGGCACGTCTGATACATCTACAACACGTGGCTTCAAGATGTCCAATGTGCCGTAGCATGGCTACACCCACTATGGCTCTGACAATGGGTTTGGTATGTTGTTTATTTTACATACTCTTAACATTAACAGTAACAGTAATTAACAGTAACATTTTCTCTATGCTTGTAAGAATGTACACTCTGCCGGTTTGCGTCAAGAAGTTGCCCAGCCAGTTAAGGGTCGACCGAAAGCTTTAATAACGTTGGAACTTGGAATTGTGAAAGTCTCTTACTGGGAAGGGCTCGATCTTATAAATCTCAACTTTAATTTTTAGATTTTTAATTTGTGTTTGTGTTTGTGTGTGTGTGTGTGTGTGTGTGTGTGTGTGTGTGTGTGTGTGTGTGTGTGTGTGTGTGTGTGTGTGTGTGTGTGTGTGTGTGTGTGTGTGTGTGTGTGTGTGTGTGTGTGTGTGTGTGTTATACCAGGTGTCTGAACTCCACCGAGAGGCAGCCATTGGCCGAGTCCTCTACGTCCATGGCCTTAGTGCTGTTGGTCAGGATGAAAAACTGACGGTTTCTGAGGATCCAAGACGATAAGAAATACGATTAAGGAGTAGGAATTTGAAAAAGTCATAATATAGTTATTAGATTTTCTGTTATATATGCAGTGGTTTTATTAATTAGTTCTATTTCAAAAGGTCCCAAAAATCCTAGATTCTTTTTACATAAACATAATTGAGAATGCTAATATCAAGATTGTTTGTAATAAATAAAGGGTTGAATAAAACTATATAAACTTAAACAAAGACAAAAGTTTGGTGTGGTGTCTTAACATCTTAAACTTGAACTTCCTGTGCTACAGGTGGCTGTACTTACAGTCTGCCGGGTGGTAGGTCCCTAGACACACGTGCAACACAACCACACAAACACAAACACACACACACACACGTAACACATACACACACATATACATATAGATACACATACATATACAAGTAACACGCACACACGTACATAAACATACAAGCACACATAAACATACAGACAAAAAGTAAAACAGAATGAATACAAGTTTAGATTTATTATATGTATTTTCTGCAGCTAGGGGTCAATCAAAACAATAAAATAAGTAGTTTGATGACATCGTGAACCTGTGACGTAATGTTGGATCATGGGACTGGTTGTCTTCACCAGCATAAATATGAATGAATTATTGAGATACAACTTATTATCGAGATCAAAAATAATGTGTTACTCACTTATCAAAAGTTGTTTTCACTTTCAACTGGTAGTCCACCTCAGGAAGTTTAACCAGGAGTCTGGTTAGATACGAGAAACAACTGTTACTTAATACAACTTAAAGACACATGACTATCACATTGCTAGACCCGCTAGGATTATGTGATATTATATTTTTTTGTTTTATATACTTTCAAGGTTTTTTGGGTTGCTTTAAATTGTATTGCTTCTATCTTGAACAGGGATTCCTTGAAAAATAGATATTTTCATATCAAAGAGACTTGCCCGGAACAGGCTTATTTTTTACTGTCATATTTTCTTTTGTTCAAAGTAATTTGAAACGACGAGCATCTACGGAATGCGATCCACCCAGTGCTAAATCAACCCAGTTGGTTCCTCTCTAACTAAATGGCTTAATATAGATAAGTTAATATAGTAGTGGATATAGTCCCCTTCGTGAGACTTCCTGCTGATCAAAAATAAACTATTTTTTTAGCTAAAAAAAAGCACTCTTTGCGTGGCATCTTGAAAATCTTTAACCGTATAACAGAAAAATGATAGAACAAAATAGAATTGATAGATGGATTAACACCCAATGTTGTAATCTGTGAGTATAAACAGTGGTATTTCAAACAAGGTTTTTATTGAGCCAGTGCAGCCACCATGGGGAGGGAAGCAGCAGGTAGCAACAACAGGCGCACAGGTTGCCAGGACAATGGGGTAACCATGGTAATGGCCGTACCTGACTTTGGTGGTGAACTGCACACCGGTCTTGATGATTAGGGAACGCTGAGGGTGAGTGGGCATGCACGGCTGCACCTCAACCACAAACGAGCTGTAAATACAACCACACACACAGACACACACACAGGCACACACACACAGACACAGGCAGGCACACACACACACACACACACACACACACACACACACACACACACACACACACACACACACACACAGAGGCATCCACCCACACACTATTATATAAAACTTCCCCATTTAAACCATTTTGTATACATGACAGCAGAATCATATCAACATATTATCATCAATTAATGTCTTCATCTTAATCTCTTCTCCTTCTATCTTTTAATCAAACTTGTTTTGAATTTACAAATATTTTCTAGGTGCTCTATGATTTAGTTATTTAGTTGCATTTTTTCATTTATATATTCATTTATTTCTGCATTTGTGTTCTTTTATCAGTTATCTTTTTAACACTTTCACTTTACACATTTAAACCATGATTTTAACCCATCTTTAGATTATATTGGAATATTTGATTATTTATTATGAATTGAATGCTCTTTCGGAACCCCCTCAGTCCTCTGTTTTATAGTTATATTCCTGCCTAACATTGGTATTCCTCATAACATTAATTAAGAAAGCACTTGCATTGTCTTGACCTTGGGTGTCTTGAAAGGCGCCTCTAAATTAAATGTATTATTATTATTATTATTATTATTATTGTCATTGTCAATATTGTAACTGATAAGGATTTTTAGCTTTTCTTTTTTCTTTTTCATTAAGCTGTGATTGGCCACTTGACTCGTTCTTACCTCTTGATGACGAGGTAGACGAGGCACCTGACCGTCTCAGCCATGTGGGGGGTCTGTAGTGGGATGGGGTCACCCTCGTACGTTACCTTGACGACCAGCTCCCCAAGCTTGTCTAGCTGACGTTTTATCTGGAACAGACTATGGGCAGTCCCAGTGAACCTGAGGAAGAGGAAGAGGTAGAGGGAGGAGGAGGTGGACAGAAGGAGGAGGAGAGGGGGAGAAGTTGGGGGAGGAGGAGTAGGAATAGGGGAGGAAGAGGAGGCAGCCGAGGTGAACGACAGATGGAGGGTAAAATATTACAGAATGAGGAGAAGATATATCATGGATTGAGAGATGAGGTCAAAACAGAAAGGGAAAAAGTTGAAATAGATCAATCAATGGATGATTGAATGTACAATGAGTCTTGTCCTTGAATGGGACGATGTATGGATGATAAGTCGATGGATGGATAGATTGTTAGTGGATGGATGGATTGATTGATGGATGGATGGATGGATGGATGGATGGATGGATGGATGGATGGATGGATGGCTGGACGGGTTAATGGGTTGATAGTGAGATGGATGAATGAACAATGGATCGATTTAGATGAATGGCTGATGGAAGGAATAACAGATGAATGAATCAGACAGTTGGAGGGAGAGCCGCAGAGGCCCTGTGTGTGTGGGGGTCAGTACCAGTTCTGCAACAGGTCGAGGCCGGTGAGGAGAGGACCCCCGATGATGGAGACCTGCTGCCTGCGTCTCCACTCCAGCAGCTCTGGGTGGAGATCACACGTCACCAGGGAGTCTACCTCCTTGATGACATCACCCATCTTGGACAGGATCTCCTGGCAACACCATCACGATATATGTTGACATGCATCACAGATCAGAAGAGAAACATTGAACACGTTGTGGCAGACGGCAGGGAGCAGTGAGGGGAGTGGTGATTGAAGGGAGATATCTGGCAACCTGCTGGCTCCACCCCCAAGCCTTACGTGGACTTCCTCCCGTAAACGATGCAAGCCTGAGAATCATTAGACCGGTGCTTGGGGTTAAAGGAAAGAGAGCAGGGGGGGGGGGGGCTAGAGAAGTACAGACAGCATCTGTGTGAGTGTCTGGAAGTACTGTATGGCCAGAGAGAGAGAGAGAGAGAGAGAGAGAGAGAGAGAGAGAGAGAGAGAGAGGCTGTAAGTCTGTGTAATTGTGTTTGTGAGTGTGTGTCCGTGTAGTCACACGGACACACAGAGAGATTACTGATTACGGATTATACCCTGATGGAGGAGGATGACCCTTTCACCACCCTGATTGTAAATACCCGGTAAATAAATCCCCCAGACATTGAACTGCTCTCTGTGTTGTGTGGCTTCACTGTTCAAATTGGTAGCGTGGATACCCCTCACCCACGAGCCTGCTACAACTTCTTAAAATAAAATATGTCTTAAAAATTGAGAGGAAATAGGATTAGGTATTGAGATGAGGTGGGCTGAGAAAATATAAGACTATCTAACAGTCTACAGTTTCAAACATTGATTAAAGGTTGGGTATGGGATTTGCGAAACGCCAGCAGATTTTGAAAATACACAACACAAATGGTCCTACCCCCTCTCCTTCAACGCTGACTCTGACTCCACCCCTTTTAAGTACATGGATGCGCAATCATGCACGAGCGCGAACACAGATGTGCGAGATCGAGCCATTAGCTAGTTAGCTAGCAAGGATAACAACAAACAGAAGCTTGCTCTGGGTCACGAGCTTTGAGTACGTGCATGAAGGGGTCACACGCAGGGAGCGGGGGAGGGGGAGTGCAGTACGACCATTTGATTGACGTACTTACTGTCCAATGCCACTCGGTGGTTCTGGAAATCATTGGCTGGAGTTTTTCGAGCCCTGCCCGTTCCACAGATGTTTGACTTGTTTAATTTTCATGTCAGTACTTCTAACTCAGTGGCTGTAAGTGGGTTATGATAAGGATTTCAAGTAATTTTGCAAAAATGGCCAAAAGAGAATTCCATACCCAACCTTTAAACACAATGATGGCTGGTCGTTAATCGACGCCATCTTTTTAGGTTAGTTTTGTACACCTTGATACGTGCACAACATGCCCATCTTAGATACAAGTTGATACTTGCACATACATCTCATGTAGACATTGATGCGTGCCCAACACACATCTCATGTAGACATTGATGCGTGCCCAACACACATCTCATGCAGACCTTGATACGTGCACAACACACACATCCTATATACACCATGATACTTGCACAACAAACAAACAACTTACATACACCTTGAAACATGCACAACACACAAACGTCTTATAAACACTTTGAAATGACACACACCTTCCTTTTGAAATCCAGTCTGTTTAGCATTTCCTGTAGTCTGATCACTTCTTCTTTCATCCTCTCGGTCGTCTTCTCTGCTGGATCTAAATATCATGCGAGTGCATGCACACACACACACACACACACATACACACACACACACACACAAACACACACACACACACACACACACACACACACAAACACACACACACACAGACACAATGCATACACAAACACACCATGCATACAGACATACACACACCATTCCACACATATCACATTGATTATCAAACATCATCCAACAGTATTTTGCCATTTTACTACATTTACTACATCCTTCCATTCACGTCAGTGTACAAATAAAAACGTTTAAGAGTGTGTGTGTGTGTGTGTGTGTGTGTGTGTGTGTGTGTGTGTGTGTGTGTGTGTGTGTGTGTGTGTGTGTGTGTGTGTGTGTGTGTGTGTGTGTGTGTGTGTGTGTGTGTGTGTGTGTGTGCGTGTCTTTGTAACACAAGTTACCTCGAGACTGTAAGGTTTTGTAGCGCAAGTCGAACTCATCCTGCATGTCTTCGATATACTTCACAGCCTGGTCCATCAGCTGGTTTAGTTCAGATGAGAAGATAGACAAACTGTAGGTCTCAACCGGTAGAGCAAGGCATTAACACTACCGGGGTCAGGGGTTCAATTCCCACTGGGGCCACCCATACTATGTATGTAGGCAATCACGTTTTTAGAAGACGATTTGGTTGAAAGTGTCCACCAAATGGCAGATGTATTATTTATATAATCAACCATTACTGTTAATATCAATTATATAGGATATATATTATTTTTGTATGCATTTATGTCTCATTTTCTCACACACACATTTCTTCAACTTCAACATGTACATGTTGTCAATCCCAACCATATATGTGGCATCATTATGTTGACCTGATAAAGAGTCGTTTGCTGGTACCTGGACACTGCTTCTGATGATGGCGACCCGGTTGTCCATGTTCTTCTGCTTCTCCAGAGTCACAGAGTTTGGCATGGAGTTCTCCAGGGGACCCTGTTCAATAACAATCTGTTACCTTCGCTCCTTCCGTTCCCTCGAAAAGGGAGACAGCTTCACATACATACGTTTCTTAGTCGTGGAAAAAAAAATCTATCAGTTTGTGGTTTTAGCAACTGACACCATTTAGCAGTCCAATTTAATGATCTGCTCGGAATTGCACGCATTCTATTCGATACTTATTACTATATCTACTGAACTTTTTTCAATATTATTATAACACATAGATATGTTATGTGCATATGTTAATATGTATATGATAGATGTTTTGTGTGTGCAAATGTATGTGGTGCACATGCCCTTCCCCCCCAACATCTGGGGAAACATGAAAAACACAAATCCAGGGGAGACCTAATGTATTGATAGTATACTTCCATTGTGATCTAGCTTACTACAATGTTCTACTTTATGTAAATCACAATGTTAATTCTAGCCACCAAGCTACTGCATTGTTTCCCACACGGACTCGCCCAAGTTACATAGACTTAACTTGGGCGAGTCATTTTTTATTCGTCATCACATACTATTTTTGCCTGAGGCACGTCGGATGGATTTTCATCGACAATGGTGTTGAAGACAACAACTCCCTTATGGGAACAGTGGGGAGAGGAGGGAAAACGGAGGGTTTAAAAAGGGCTGATTATTGTCCCACGTTCACGCAACGCATGGGGGTTACGGACCCCTTACATCCTTGCGGACCCTCCTTGCGTCCACCGCAAGCGCCTGACGTGCGCCTGACGTGCGCCTGACGTGCACCTCCCAAAAAAGTGAACCTTCCTTTGAGGTGACGCAGCAGCAAGGGCTGTGATTGGTCCGCTTCTAAAGCCCAACGCTGAACCATCTGCGTGGTCGTTGCGTCGCGTGACCGTGGAACCATAATCAGCCCTTTATGGAACGAAGGGCGAGTCGGGGATGGCGGACGACCTGTTGCTGCATGCATGCGGAGGACAAGATGCGACGCTCCTCTCGTAGGCAGTTGGAGATCACGCGGGCGATCAGCCCCGGGTTGGTGTTGTACTTCATCTGCAAACACGAATGGACACGCATGCATGCACACACACACGCACACACACACACACACACACACACACACACACACACACACACTAAATCAAAACAGAGTAATGGGGATCCATCAGTTGTGTGTGTGTGTGTGTGTGTGTGTGTGTGTGTGTGTGTGTGTGTGTGTGTGTGTGTGTGTGTGTGTGTGTGTGTGTGTGTATGTGTGTGTGTGTGTGTGTGTGTGTGTGTGTGTGTGTGTGTGTGTGTGTGTGTGTGTGTGTGTGTGTGAGTTGTCCTCAAAGAGGAACAGGAAGCCATGCGGGATGCCTTGAGCAGGCCACATGGATACACAAACACACATAAACACAATAACATTACAACACAACATACACGTAAACGCATACGGGAAACAATACACATAGGAACACACCCTCATGAGGCAAAAACGTATGCATGATAACAAAAACCCACACATACACTGACTAGCACATGAACGTGAAGACAGACAAAGAAACAGCCCCACCCAAGCACGCACACATAAGACAAAAATCACACACACAAACACACACACAAAACCATTCAGTCTAACAGGTTTGTAACGGCTAACCCTAACCCTCGCTTGGAGGAAGTATCCTCTAACCTGAGGCCATAATGGAACATTCCTTAATCTTTCACTCCTGCTGTTTCCTGTAATAACCCTATTCTCACCCGACACACACACACACCAATACACGTCGTCTAGAGTGACCCTAGTTGAGTCATCCCTCTAGGTATGACTTGACAAAGTGGTAGCGTCATAAAAATATGAAACTATTTAGTCACTTTGACACTGGTATCCAAAGCAAGTCGTTAAGTCGTCATGAAGCTGGTAGAGATAAGGTTTTTTTCAAGACTAGCGGGAATTAATTATGACACTGATAGTTCATTTATGTGTCTCAAGCGTCAATATTGAGTTTGTCCTCGATAAATATCTCAAAAAATGTCAGTTCAAATTGTTGAAGTTCAGTAATGTTACGTATTTTAAATCTTAAGGATTTTATGAATTCATTTTTGTACAAAATACACAAACAGCCGTGTGAGAGTGCCCTCAACATTGACGACAGGAAGCAGTGGTCTCAACCTCACAGTTGTGTTGTGAAGAACTAGTCTCCTCTCACTCTCTTTCTGCGACTCATGCAGACCTATGTATGGGGCCTAAAGCAACACTTCCACCCTGTGTTTCCTGTTCCTGTTTCAGGTGACAGGCCCACAAACTCTTAAAGTTGAAGTTTCCATCACAACCACATTGTAAGAGACATGTTTATTTGTATACTGTGTGTGTGTGTGTGTGTGTGTGTGTGTGTGTGTGTGTGTGTGTGTGTGTGTGTGTGTGTGTGTGTGGGTGTGGGTGTGGGTGTGGGTGCGTGCGTAAATGCGTGCGTGCATGGGTATGAGTGTCTTTCTATCTATTCTTTACTCTACTCTACTCTACTGAAGCAGGAACCTGTAGTTGTGGTAGAGGATCTTACGGTTGTTTCTCTGTACTCTCCTGTAATTAACTATATCCTAGTGTACAGTGGTGGAGCAGGAACCTGTAGTTGAGGTAGATGATCTTCCGGTTGTTTCTCTGTGCTCTCCTGTAATTTACTCTACCCTAGTGTACAGTAATGGAGCAGTATGGCGACACATTAGTGCCATAATTCACTAATGTGATAAAAGATGCATTCGGGCGTATTATATTATTCCACACGCGTAGATATTAACTGCGAGCGCGCAAATGATCTCTGCGCGCGCGCAAATTACCTCTGCGCGCGCAAAACAGCCTCTCGCGCGCGCAAATTATCTCTGCGCGCGCAAAAACAGCCTCTCTGCGCGCGCAAAACAGGGCGGGCTTTCCTATGATTGGCCGTTTCTGCGCGATATTTGATTGACAGCCCTCCTCAACCCTCCTCTCATTCAATTCTGAATTGTACAGTAAATGGCTGAAACGATAGTTACGTATTGTAACTCTAGATTATATGAGTATAGGCGCAGCCTTTTGATTGTCGGCCTCGTTGTCCTTTAAATAGCTGAAGAAAAGCTGTTTATTGGGAGCAGAACGTCCGCCGGCGCCCGACTATATTTGCGAAATGCGGTCGTCGTCGAGGCACGCCGCACGCGGACGTAATTGAGGCCCATGCTGTTAGTGGGCGGGGATTACAATTTTTTCAGTGCTACGGCTCACGCCTAGGGATAACCCAATAGCGATAGCCTTAAAAGGCTGCGCCTATACTCATAGAATCTAGAGTTACAATACGTAACTATCGTTTCAGCCATTTACTGTACAATTCACAATTGAATCTGAGGAGGGCTGTCAATCAAATATCGCGCTTCAGAAACGACCAATCATAGGAAAGCACGCCCTGCCTTGGGAGCGAGAGCGCAAAACATCTTTCGCGAGAGGCTGTTACGCGCGAGAGGCTGTTTTGCGCGCGCAGAGGTAATTTGCGCGCGCGAGAGGCTGTTTTGCGCGCGCAGAGGTAATTTGCGCGCTCGCAGTTAATATACGCGTGTGGAATAATATAATACGCCCGAATGCATCTTTTATCACATTAGTGAATTATGGCACTATTATGTGTCGCCATAGAGCAGGTACCTGTAGCTGTTGGTGGATGATCTTCAGGTTGGGTCTCTGTACTCTCCTGTAGTGTACACTACGCTATTGTATAGTAGTGAAGCAGGTACCTGTAGCTGTTGGTGGATGATCTTCAGGTTGGGTTTCTGTACTCTCCTGTAGTGTACACTACGCTATTGTATAGTAGTGAAGCAGGTACCTGTAGCTGTTGGTGGATGATCTTCAGGTTGTGTCTCTGAAGGAAGTTGGGCTCCTGGGCACAGCTTCTCTCCAGCTGTCCCAGCAGGTTGGTGAACAGCATTGCTGCCATAGACTCATTGCGCTCTGCTGTCTCCCTGAAAAAATCACATCACAATACAGTATATACTGTATACTATCATGATATAGCATCTTATACTATATACATGATACATTTTATTATCATACGTGATGTAGTATATTTTATCAAGATGTAGTATCTTAAAACATATCACTTAATATATTATAATACATGATAAAGTATATTATACAAAGTGTTATAATATATTACAAGACATGATATGGTATCTTAAAATATTTCTTATACTACATTATAATACATGATATGTTATTTTATCATATGTATTATACTATTATAATACATCATATGAGGGAGAGAGGAGGAGAAGAGAGAGAAGGAGGAAACAAGAGGAGAGGAAAAGGAAAAAGGTGGAGAGGGGAGGGGAAGACAAATTAGAGGATGGGGACTATTAAAACCAAAAGCGACAAATATAGAATCTACTATAAAAGACAACAGGAGTAGAGACCAAATGCGCACCAAGGCCAGGAAGATAAGACAGAAAGCGAGGAAAATAAACCTCTATAAGGAGCAAACGCGGGGAAAGTCAAGACGGGAGAGGACTCACCAATCCTGACCCTCGATCCAGTCTGCTAGACCCTGTCGGACGTCCATGGGGAAGTTGTCATTGTACAGGTAGTCCACGTGCTCCAGGAGACCGACCTCGAGCTGCTGGATCTGTTTCCATTGACTCATCGCGTCACCGCACCGCTTAACACACGCAATTAATCAAATGTAATAGAAAAAATATATATACTTTCTCTTTAGAGCGCACGAAGGAACACCAAAAAGGAGCCAATCCAGTTGTGACCTAAATAAGATGTGTAAAATGGGCTCTTTTTGTCTCTCCTCCCTGATGCTTGTTCTACCAAACTCATGTGCCCTATGATTGTCCTACTGACTTTCGTTTTTAATCCGCTGAGCGCTAGACTTCCGAGTGACAGGTTTTACTCAAAGGGCTGTCCGAAATCATGTAAACACGCCTTCTCGGAGGGACACGGGTACGCCATGTACCTTTTAAATTTTCAGTTTCAATATTCTTGTCCCCCTTCCAGTAAACATTTAGGCGTCGATCAAGTGGACGTTTGTCATGGAGGTCAATACGACGTCTTGAGGGACTGATACGAAAGTTTTTCTGACGTCGGTCTTTCGACCCACGTCGTTTCAATGACTCATGGACGACATCAATCCACGTCGTTTCAACGTTCAACGCCTATTTACTAAATACTCACATAAAGTTGGACATTGACACACCCACCAAACCTATAACAATTATATGCCAATGATAGTCACATTAATTCATAGTTACTTTACTACTGTCGGGCACTTTGTTTACGGTTTAGGGTTTAGTCACTTTACACACTTTATTTACTGTCATTGCTCAATCTTTTTGCATTGTGGAATTATTCATCAAGTGCATGCATCAACAATCTCCATTTGTACCGGACCTTGTATCAAGCCGGGATGTAGCAAACAGCTTTAAAAACGCTAGGGAAGACGCTAGGCTAGGGAATAGAACAGTGGCGTGAAGCCTAGGGGCGGGGCGGCGCACCGCCGAGCGGTGTGCGTGTAGCCGCCGCCGGTGTGGGCGAGTGGGCGTCGGAAATAATGGGGGCGTTTTGACGCGCCGCTTCGGCGCCGGTGTGTTCCCGACAGCGACCGTTCATGTGCAATGCGTTGGGAATCTAAAAGTTCTTCAAAGCAGGTCTTATTTGTCCGATAAAAAAAATCGGAACTAAACAGAACCTAGTAAGATCAGTTTCAAGTTCGAACGCCTTTATTTCCTTGTAGCTTTTCTCCTGCTATCCTTTGCTTTGATTCAAGAGGAGCACATTGTATTGCCACTGTATGGAAGGCTACACATGCCCTTATCTAGAGCTGGTTTATCAGTGCACAACGTTTAAAACTGAACAAAGTCGATGCCAACAGACGGTTACAATGTCAAACAATAATGATAATTTTATATTGAGTAAAACATTCATGTTCCGCCATGTTCATGCGCGTCACTTATAAACCATACGTCACCAACTGGGGAACTCTGTTATCAAAAGCGCGTTCATGATCATGGTGATAACGAGACGGCTCGCTAGTGATGACGCTCACTTTTGATGTGGTGCGACAGCCTCCTCAACGATGGGACGAGGCTGAGCATAAAATGCACATCCTCGTCAACAGCCAGTGCATTCTCCTTTTCCTTTTGTATAGAGGTCATGATGGATTTCTGGAACGCAAACAGCGGCTGCTCCAGCTGTCTCCTCCGTGGTGGTGGAGGTGCAGGACGCAGCGGTGTGACCAGAGCCACCGTAGAGGTAGTGGGAGGAGATGGAGGAGAGGTGACCGTGTCCGCAGCGGACTGTGAGAGGCTGGAGAGGGAGGAGATATCTCCTCTTCACTTTCAGCCATCACCTGTGAAAGAAAGCATGCATTTGTTTGTTTAAAATGTGCAAATTAAAATGGTGAATTCTTATAAATATCTCTGCATCTGGCTTCACCTAACAACAACCTTAAGGGAAAAGTAGATTTGTATACAGAAACAAGTCTTCTTTTTCAATCTTGAACAGGAAGACTTTACTTAGATGTGTTATACATGCATGCCTCATCTTCTAATTTAAAAATACTTAGAGGTCTTGCTCTCGATTGCCTTCCCTGAAAAAAAAATAAAGGTTAAATAAAAGGAATCTTATATGATGTGTGTCTGTTTACAAATTTTAATAGGGTAATTACATCATCAAATCGTCATTCCTTTAGCACAAGCTCATCACAGCCAAGACACTAGTATGTTAGGGTATGTTTTTAGCATATGTTTTAGGCTAGCTTTTGTTATAGGCCTACCAGTAGCCTACCTCTCGTTGGGGAGACATCATGGGCGCTAGCAGGGCCAAGATCTCCGGTGCTATCTCCTGGCTATCCTGGCTATAATCTCCCTGCTCTGAATCCATATTGCTGGATGTCACCCTCTCCTTAACATGGCGCTCAAGGAAGCCCATGATGGCCATATATTGTCTAAAAGTGGGGTCCCTGGTTTTTTAATTAGAATGAGGGCCATATTTGAGATGCATACCATGGACATATTACTAGCAAATATTTAAAATCCTGTGTCTATTTGTTGGAATGAAATTGTTGTCATTTTTGTGAAATAGTTGTAGGCCTACTAAAGATATATGATAACGGCTAATTGTATCTATCTATGTATTAATTTATATGTGGGCTAATATACTTTAAAAGTCTGGTTTCAACTTTTTATAATGTTTATTAACCCCCATAGGGAGATTCATTATCTGCCCACAAGGTGACGCCCCCGAGCCAACTCCAGGGTTCTTTCAGAGGATCTGTGACACGGAGTGAAGAGGACGGAGGACCTCGTACTGATTTGGTGGAGATTGATATGACAATGATGAAGACTCAACTTTGTGTTGTAGCTGGAGCGTAGGATTTGTTTTGTTTTCTGAAGACCACAGGGCTGATAAATAGAAGAAGAACCGAGAAGGAGGTTATTTTTATTTGGTAATTGTGATTATATTATAACAAGTTATACGTTTGTTTTCTTTGAATTTCTATTCATGATTTTGAAACCTCTGAATATTTAGTTTCTTCTTTTTTTATTGTTTTTATTTTAATTTCTTTATTCCGTCCCCTCAGAATGAGGTTCCATGGCGAGGGTCCTGTGGCCCACTCCGCCGGTGCCATAGGGGGCGCTGTGAGTCTATCGTTCTCCCAGCCGACCAACGCACAGCAGACGGGACTGATGGGTCAGAGGTGAAACATGGTGGCGCACGCTGATACACGCGTGGTCCACAGAGGTGGAAGCAAAATAAACTTTAGAGCACCTGTGATCACTCAAGACTCAAGGTACGTGTTTTTCCTATATCGAGTTAACAGTACGATCACGGTGATTATAGTTTGTGTGATGTACGCGGTTGTTTGAGGCTTGCACAATAGTGTTTACCAAAGGGGCCCCATTTGGTGGGCGAGGAAAGTAGCCCTTCCCCCGGCATTAGGACGTTTGTAACGTTATTTATGTCAACCTAATCGTTTAATTTGGCTTCATATTATTATTCATATTTAGTCATTTGCCAGACTACTTTATTGATCGCATATAACTGAATTGATGGTGAGGCTGCGGACATGACGATCGAACCCAGTAACGTTTTGCCCGGGATTCGATCACCCTAACACCAGACCACGTAGGCTACTCTCTAGTAATTAAGCAAAGCAAGAGCTGTTGATGAATACAGGTAACTGTACATGTCATCAAGGAGTAGGATAGAGATAAACCTCTTGCGCAAGTTGCCAAAAGGTAGACAGTGTACATTGGGTTCCGAACCAAGAACATTTTACCCGGGAGTCGATCCCTGCCTATTTACTATAAATGTGTAGCCGTAACAAGCAACTTGCAGTGTCTTAGCTCAGTCACTTCAATAAAGAAATTAAGCAGTCGTTAAGGAGGAATATGAGGGTGTCTTGCTCAGGAAGCCCCCCCCCCCCCACACACACACCACACACATTGAATTTAGATGTTTCCCCCCAGGTTCCTGATCTGCGTGTCGGGTGAGTGCATAAAGGTGTTCAGCACATCCACGGAGGAATGCATCCATCACCTTCAGGGACACAAAGAGCTGGTCACAGGGCTCGTCCTCAACCCCTCAAACCACCTCCAGGTAAGGTTGAGCAACGCTTTTCAGGTATTCTGATCCACAGACAAACACCATAGGAAACAGATGGAAAATACAAGAGAAAATACTGTTCTGCATTGGACTTGGAATTAAGACTGAATAGATGTGTGTTTTCAACTTGATTATATCTGTTCACTTGAAGATGTGTCAGTGCAGTGTGTGCTGCATCGATTGTTAAAATCTTGAAAGGGAAACTGAGTTTACCTTTCATATGCCCCCTCTTACACATTTAGACTTTAATCACGAACAGGACAGTCACTACTAACTTTGGACTTTGTTTATTTGAATCCAACGGTTTCAACTGAACTCGTATGCGCTTTAGAGAATATAAATCAACTCATCATCCCTACGACATGTTTTTCGCAGGTGTTCTCGTGTTCAGAGGATGGAACCATCAGGCTGTGGGACTTCACAGATGGCATCCTTATTAGGGTAACCTTACTGCACCTCAAAACTCCCTCTACTTTGCACTCAGTCCCTGGTCATTGCAGTAACTTATAAAGCACTGTACTTTCTACTTTTTGTAATTACGACGATTTATGATTTTGTCTTGGAATTCCCTTTGGTTATTCAAGAAGTTATTCCCCCATTTAAACAAACACTGGTATCGAATAAAAGCAGTGTTTTTTTTTATGTATCTTTATTTATTTGTAAATGCTCACTTGTAATCACGGTATTGCTCATCGCATTAGTAATCATAGACTACTGGATGTAATTTTCTTTAGCAATAACGAACATGGTGTATCCTTCATGTAACCTAGTCTTGCCCTGTTTTCATTGGTTGCAACTTTGGTAATCCTGTAGAATAACTTTCATGGCGTGAGGCCATTTCAGTTGAAATGGAACCCGTGGATGATAGTCTTGTTTCTTGTAATTATTTCCCAGACCTACAATGTCAGGAGACGCATCTTGTCAATGCATGTTTCTGCAAAAGGAGACGTTTTCCTTGTGATGCCAGTAAAGAGGAACAAGAAGGGTAAGTTTCACCTGAATGTCTGCAGGATTCTTTGGTCACACTGCATTTTATGATCTACAGTAGAAATCCATCTGACTGCAGTTTCACAATTCTGATGGCAGCAGGGTCAAATTTGGTTAAACTTTCTTACACTTCATATTTAACCAATCATGTTGCTGGAGTTGGTTAGTGTAAGGGTTTATTGAAAAACACTAACTATGCCAATAGTAGTAAACTATAACAATGTGTCTAAAGGTTTAAAATCAATGTGTGTGGACTGGACACTGTAGAAAGAAACTACTTTAAACTTCATCCAGTCACACAAATTTTCTCTTTAGTAGAACTCTCGCAATGATGCAACTTAGTCCTTTTAGCAAACACTGAACGACTTGCCTAGTATTTGAGTTGCGTGTTATCAATGAGCAGTTAGCGGTTTGGGTATCTTGCTCATGGATGCATACAGGTTAGGCTGCAGACATGGCAGGTTTGAACCCAGAGCCATTCATCAGAGTCAGGAACCCTAACCACTAAGAGACGAGATGTATTTTAGTGTTCCAATAATGGGATTCATCACCCCATTCTTTGAAAGGACCATTTGCTACAGTATGAGTTGATGGACTACAGACGAGAGTGGTGTTAACCACATGCTAACATGCTGCGTCTCCCCCTGCAGAGAAGTTTGGGCTGGTTTCTCTGAACCTGCCCCCCAGTGTGGAGCAGCATGTGATGGTCAAGGGGCACACCATTGTGTTCCAAAGCGTCAGCACCGATCCCAAGTGCATCGCCTTCGGCCAAGGGGTACGCATGCACGCACTCACTCACTCCCTCACACACTCACTCACTCACTCACACACTGTGTTTGGGTGGTGCACTATGTTGATGTGCAAGTTCAGTATTTTCCCGTAACATTGCTCTAAGGAAAACGTAACAATTGTGAGGGGTGCAGTAGGGGGCACCAATGTTATATGCACCTATGTTATGGTATTATCTACCTCTGTGTTGATTACTTAACGTCGTGTGCACTGTGCTCGCAGGGGGAATACGTGGCATCTGTTAAAGATAATGTGCTGCATGTCTACTTCTTGAACAAGAAGACTTTCTACCGGTGAGTAAGCTACGCACATTTAACAGTTGACATGCTGATTTAAGAATGCATAAACATTGAGTTAAAAAATATCCTGTATGTGTATACCTAAATTAATAGTGACACACACTCGCGCCGTTCAACGTGATGGTTCTCATCGTGTCCTTCCACGGTTCGAATCCCAACAGGTTTGCGCTGGGCACCTCTGGTGAGATGGCAGCCAGAAACGCCTTCACCTGCGTGGCCTGCCACCCCAAAGATGACTGCATCGCTACCGGACACGGCGACGGAAAGATCCGCCTCTGGTGAGGACCATGACAGAAACCCTGACACACACACGTGCGCACACATGCATAAGCATATATTATCTGCCGGAGATTTACTGGATATGTTATGCATTTTTATAATGAGTAAACTCTGATGTTGTTGTGGTGTGTTTAAATGAGTTGCGTCATTCAGGCAACTTAGCTTTCCAACAAGGTTCATAATAAATTAGATTGCATCCCGGCTTTGTAAATTGAGATGTGCGTTTGTCTGTGCAGGAGAAACTTCAACCAGGAGAAGGAGTACACCTTCTCTACGGTTCACTGGCACCACAGTGGGGTCAACGCTCTCTGCTTCACCCCAGAAGGTAGGAACGCACATGCACACACTACCCTTACTAAAATCTAAAGGTTTTGCTATGTAGTTATTTCATCACCTGCAAAACACAAGGAACAAATATGTTCGATTATTTCCTGTTTGGGGTTGTATTGCTTCCCTCTGTCTAAAACGTTTTCACTTGGTTGTTGCTGTCTGTTTTAAACCGGTGGTGGTGGGATTGTCTTTGTGTGCATTGGCATCAGGTACTAACCTGCTGAGTGGGGGTCTGGAGTCAGTGCTGGTCCAGTGGCGCTACGGCCAGGAGGGTCAAAAGGACTTCCTGCCCCGCCTCGGGTCCTCCATCAAAGAGATCGTTGTGTCCCCCGACGGGTCGCTCTTTTGCACCTCCCACACCGACAACAGTGAGTCACCGGAGCTCGCATCAAACGCACCTCGATGCTATTACATCCTTTGGTGTAAAGGATTTTCTGTACTGCAAGCAACAACTGTTAAAGTTGAGGTTATATATAGTGATATAAACATAGCTATAAATACAAATATGAATGGTGATATTTATAGTTAAAAAAGATGTACATTAAGTTGTTTACATTTCAATAATGGATTGAATCTGTGATTCTAGGGAATTGACGAGAGAACTAGAAATGAAAATGATTTAAAAATAAATTGGACAATCACTTGGATAGTTTGAGCGATAGATTTAAACAAAAATCAGTTTTTAATATAACAGGTCATAGTGAAAGACCAGGGTTGTCTAAGTACTATTTTTAGTGACACTGAAAGTAGCAAAGATATAACATGTAATCTGATATTTTCCTGGCTGAACCGTTCAGCACCCTACAACTAAATGACTGACCTCCTCTACTCCCCCTCTCCCCCCACAGAGATCACGGTCATCAAGAACTGCACCAAGGTGTCTGCTGTCATCCAGGGCTTGGTCCACGGTGAGTGCGTCCAGGGCTGTCTGTAGGAGGCATGCAGGCAAACAGTTTATTCTCGGGACCCAAAAGACTGTTGCCGTGTGTCTTTTGGGACCTACACTCACTAAACCGACCTTAAGTACATTTCTATATTATGATGGCAGGCGAGGTCAAATCTTGGTGAACAGAGCCGTTCAATTTATTTTGCTTCATATTTAGTTCAACCGATCGTGTTTGGGTCAAACGATCGTAACCCGGTTGACAAAAGTTTAAATTGATGGTTGTGAGCAATATAATTTTGTATTTTGACCAATGGGGGCAGGCAAGTCCACTTCTAAGGGTGTACGTAGGCATGCATGAGCCAAAGGGTCGGCTTAGCTAGAGCAGTTGTCTTCAGGAAGTAGAGCAGTAGTCTTGTAACCGAAAGGTTGCTAGTTCGATCCCCAGCTCCTCCTAGCGTGTTGATGTGTCCCTGAGCAAGACACTTAACCCTAACTGCTCCTGACGAGCTGGCTGTCGCCCTGCATGGTTGACTCTGCGTCGGTGTTTCAATGTGTGTTAACCGATGTGAGTCGCTTTGCATAAAAGCGTCTGCTAAATGCCCTAATTGTAATTTTAATGAGCAAGATGTCCATAACATCCCACCTACCTACCGGTACTCATTATTTACATTTATGCAAAATATTTCCAAGTCAATTTGGATAAATCTGCTCAATGTCTAAATCCTTGTGGACATGTTGGTTAACCTCACCCCCCCCTCCCATCGTTGTTGGATCGCCCCCAGGTGACGGTGTGAAGACGGCGCTGATGGTGGACCCCCGCACCAAGGCCCTGGTACTGAACGGGAAGCCAGGCCACCTGCAGTTCTACTCCCTGCAGCGCGACCAGCAGCTGTACAACGTAAGCACCCCCCGCGGCCGCCCTACGCACCCCCTCTCCGCTATGGACGCCTCCCTGTGTACCGAGTGGCCGCTGCATGTTAAACCCCAGCGTGGCCCCTAGAGGGCAGCACTCTCACACATTGGAGAAGGGTCCAGCTATTGTCTAGTAGTTGAAAACCTCTACGCACGCAAAAATAAAATAAAAAATATTTATTTATTTGCTCTGTGTGGACGACATTGTGGACGAACCCTTGTCTATAGAATGGCAACCAACCAAATATTTACGTTGTTGATTCACCTAACCACGATCGTTTCCATGAAATGGAAGGCAATCAACAATGGACAGGGTTTGACTGTGTGTGTGTGTTTGTCTGTGTGTGTGTGTGTAGCTGGACATCGTGCAGCAGGAGTACATCAACCAGTCGAACCTGGACCAGTTTGAGGTGGTGAAGGCAGCGCTGGACTCCCGGGGCAGCTGGCTGGCCACGGTGGAGCAGAGGAGCGCCAAGGAGGTGGAGATCAGCCTCAAGCTGTGGGCCTTTGACGAGCACACACAGAGGTAGCATCACGCCGGAACACCGCACACCACCGTGCCTCTTGCTTCTAGTGCTAATATATGATGCGGTTCACCACAGTTAGGGTACAGTAGAAAACGACAGCGTACACTAACGATACTTTACCCAGAATCTACACAACAGAACACTATTCTACCATGCACTCTAAATCCTGTGCATATTATTGAGAAAACAGCACTATAGTATGAATGTTGTTTTCTAAACATTCTGTACATACACACAAATACTGTGTGTTGCGGATCCAATACCCTATACGCTACGCAATGCAGAAGATGAGACCTCCAAACCCTCGTCCAACCAGCCCCGGTTCTCGCCAGTTAACTGCTCTAGTTCAAACCTTTATCTGCTCTCTGCAGGTTTCTGCTCTGGTCCTTAGCTGTTCTATCAAGTTCTGCTCCAGTTCTTACCGGCTCTTCTCTCGCCCCATGTCCAGTTTCGTGCTGAACACCACCATCTCGGCCCCCCACGACGGCCCGATCAGCGAGATCTGCTTCAGCCCCTCCAGCCAGAACAGCACCACGCTGGTCTCGGTCAGCCTGGACGGACACTTCAAGGCCTGGCAGCTGACCCAGCCGGACCCCTCCGACGGTAAGCAGTCTGGTCCCGGCCGCAGCCGTCGCCGGTTCTTTACATTTGGGTCGGGGTCCTAGACAGACGTGGGTATTAAGTCAGGAAGTCAGAATCTGGAAAGTACAACCCCATCTTTGTGTGTTTTTTGAGGCAACCATGGAAAGTCATAACATTTTTTGCTATCTCTGTCTCAGATGAGGAGGCGTCTTGGTCCTGTGACTTTGTGGGAGACTATCACAGCCTGGAGCCCAAGTGCTGCTGCTTCTCGGCCGACGGCTCCCTATTGGCCGTCAGCTTCAAGGAGGTGGTGACGGTGTGGAGCCCCGCCTCCTGGGACCTGCTGACCACGCTTTCGCAACCACCAGGAGCCATCCAGTAAGAACACGCGCTCACTCATTCACTAACTCACTCACAAACTTGGTCCGTTCGGCCTAATGCTGTCTACAAGGGGATAATTGCAGGGGCTGTGGCCTCATAACACGCGAGTGATGGCAAGAGTCGCAGTGAGACGAGACTCAGTAGGTCACATGGTATTGTTGACCAATGGCAGGCAGCTGTGTTTTGGGGGAAAAGTTTGGTTATTTCAGCCTAAAACCCCTCACAGACAGCGTCTATGGAAGCCCTTCTATTCAGTTTCTGTGCTGCCATTTTGTCTTTGAAAAACACGACACTTGGTTGAAGTACATCAGGCCTTCAGGATGGACATCCGGGTCGTTGTGTTTGAGTTGTGGTCGACCGGAGTAACGCCAGACGACTCACACCAGGGTTCTTCTCTCCCTCCACCTCTAGGGACTTGTGTTTCGGGCGTCTCAGCTGCTCCAAGTACCTACTGGGCGCCACCGACAAGAACCTGTGCTGCTGGAACCTGCTCACCTGCTCCTGTAAGAACCACAAGCTTGTGTGAAGAACCATCGAAAATATCCATATTTCCATTGCTGCTCCTCAAGTCTTTTTTTTTTACCGTTCTTCCTTCTCCCTGATCTCCGTCTCCTGCAGTGGAGTGGAGCACTGCCCTGGACGTCAGCCTGCTCCTGGCTGACCCCCTGTCGGAAAACGTCGCCGCCTTCTGTGGCGCGGAAAAGACCACTGACCGTGAGAGACGCACACGCGACCCCCATACTGCTAGTCACTCTGCTCCACCTTTGAGCAAGATTAGACACAATTGACTTTATTTAATCCCAGAGGGGATATGTGAGTGGCATGGGACAAAGTAAAGTGTCCTTTCTGCTCTGATACAAAGTTATCAATGTACATCAATGAATATGAAAAGAAGCAATATAAATGCAAAATATAAACGTGAAATTCCAACAATTTAAAGTCAAATTATCGACAATTATTGAAAATACAGTTGATAATAACCAAACCTCGTGTTTGTGCGTAGTGTTTGTGTTCCGACCCAGCGAGCCGCGCCCCCACTTCTCCCAGCAGGCCCTGTGCACGGGCCGGGTGACGCGGGCCGTGTTCGCCCCCCGGGACGAGCCTCTGGACGGCTGTGAGGAGAGCAGCCAGTGGCTGAACCGCTCCCAGCTCTACTTCCTCACCCACAACATGGTAGGGCCGCCGCCGCGCCCGCACCGGGTCAACCCCTCACCATGGCTGGGTTACAAGAACTGAATACACCCCACCCCCCAACCCGGCCGTCCTCCCTAGACCGCAAAAGGCAGCAGAAGATGTCTTTTTTTTGAGTTTGGGGCTGGGATCGGGAGCATGCGCGTCAGTAGGACACCAAACTAAAGGCTGCGTGTTACTAGAGGAAGTATGTTAGGATTCCCTCATCACCGAGAAGTAGCGTGCGTAATCAGACGGTATTAGTCGAGCAAGATTTATTCAACGCTCGATCGCATACGGAGATCAATACCGGAGTTGGCCACTAGGCGACGCTGGCCATGGCCAGGAGAAGCGAGGGAAGGGTGCTTGATTTTCTGTCTAGAAGGATTGGCCATTATTTCAGATTTATGACATGAAGCAGCCGGTAGGAAAGGGCCATCCTGCTCGGGGAGCTGTGGACACTGGGGTCTGAACCCGGTGACTTTTGGGCGAGGAGAAAAGCAGCCTAGCCACTGGGCAATCCTTCGCAAGATACTTTAGTTTTAAAATTTGTATCGGTTTTGATAACTTTATCTATCAACGCATATAAGTGGAACGGTAGTTGAACCAAGCCTAATTTTAACCTATTGATCAGTGTGACGGAAAAATATGAAATGTAAATAATTTTTGTCGTTTTAGAATTGAGTCTGATTGCCTTTTGCTCAGACGGATACCAGTTACCAGAGCACATTTTTAAGCCAACTACTTATAACCCACTTACTTATGTTTAGCTCAATGTGTAACTGTTGTGTTCTCCGTCTCCAGGAGCTGTTGACATTCCTGACCAAGCCCGAAGAGGAGCGACTGATGGCTTTGAGCAAACAGGTAGCTGTCCTCAAAAAACATAAACAAGAGTTTTTGCATACATCATGTTTGTTGTTTATCAGTTTATTCATCTCCCAGTTTGCTCTCACATTGTCCGCTATCATGACCTTAGTTCTATCAATATTGACTTAATGTTTAACAAAAGGTAGACAGTAGAATGGGCGGTGGAATATGGATGGTTGATCTCTTTATCAGCCATACACACGCTTTTTAAACATTGTGAGTCTTGCAGGGGTGAACTGGGACCCCACTTTGGTGGGCCAGTGGAAAGAAGAAATTCTGAAATCCATAAAGTTCCTTCTGGCCCTGTTCTCTCTCTAGCGGCCCTATCTGTTTATCTCCCTGTCATCCGGGCTGCGCATGATTTTGCTGCGTGCTTGTGCTGGGCTGGGCTCACCGGCCAATCACAACTAAGTTAGCTAATGCGTGTTACATCATTTATCGTTAATGCTGTGTTCCACCACCACGTTGTTTACCCTAAAACATGACCAAAATCGGATAAGCATTTGTATATTTGGGGTTTCAATAAATGCATTTAAAGTTTACATTAACCCTCCCCCCATTCCTATTTGGCCCAACATTATAGGAGTGAATATGTCCGTTAATCATGTTTATTTTCTTTTTTTTACCCCTTTAAGCCAACGATTGATGACAGCGTTGCCATGACGCCGTTCTACCTTTTGCTGGGGAAGCACCGCAAGCGGCAAGAGGAAGAGAGGGACATACTGAGCAGCCAATCAGGAGTCAGAAACCTGCTTCCACAGGGCTCTGTGGCCATCAAGGAGGTGGGTGACCATGGCGACGATGTGCACTCAATTCTTCTTTCTGTTTAGTTTTATATAATATTGTAGATGCCAACTCAACTATCTGTGTGGAAGTAATATTTTTTTTCATTTGCATTATAACCCCAAAAAATAATACTTTCATTAAATGTCACTTCATTGTCTGTGTAAAAAGTTGTGAAACCTAAAAGCAAAATAGTGAAGGATTTTATTATTATTTTTTTTTTCAAGGAAATTTTGAACACAAAGTCATCAATATTTCTCTATAACGACCATGAATAATAACCGTTTTTATTGCTCCTGCCTCCAGCTCCTCCACACCCCGTCCCATGTCCTCCCATCCACCTCCATCCTCTGCTCCATGTTTGTCAGCTCCCTGCTGGTCTCGGTCTCCGACAGCAGGTAATAAAGCTCACCATCCACTGTCATGTTTGATATGCACCGTTCCTGCAACTTTTGTTACCATTAATAAAGTTTTAATCGACAGAGTAAAAAGTCGTTAGTGTGCCGTGTAATGACGAGGCAGATGATAGCCGCCTTTGGGGCGAATCTTGGAACTTTGGCGTTCCCAATCTTGCACCGGGAAATCATGTAATGTCCTCATGCGTCTCTTCCATGTGTCTCCTCAGAGACGAGGAACAGCCCACCGAGGTGGAAATGGAGAGCGAGAAGGAGGAAGAAGACTCCGAGGAGGAGGGTGCGTCCGTACCCCCCAGGCCGGAGCATGAGAGCTCAGACACGGGGGCCAAGCTGGGCCCCGTTCTCACCAAGGCAGAGCACAGGGAACTGAGGGGGGTGAAGAAGCTGGACTACAGCTGGATCCGTGGGCTGGTGACCAGCAATCCAGTGGTCAACACCACCAAACAAATGGTCAAAACCCCGAAACAGAGGGTCAAAACCCCTAAACCAATGGCCAAAACCCCCAAACCGATGGTCAAAACCCCCAAACCGATGGTCAAAACCACCAAACCAATGGTCGAAACCACCAACCCATGACCGTGCAGAAACAGTCCAGACACACGCACAGAGGAAAACACGCGCACACATATTTATATATAAGCACAAACATATGAACACTCACTCAAACATTTACCAGACATTATCAAATTGTAATAAATGAACCTTTTTTTCACCAAGTGTCAATATGGTGTTTGTTTTTTGGGCTGGTAAATAATCTTTACATATTCAGCTAAAACATATTTTACAAATGTTGGTTATTTTGTGTGCATGAAGATATAGGTCCACCTAGGTCAATATGTTCAAGCCAGACTTGTTCAAAGCTGGTTACAAAACTTTAATGTTGCACTATTGTAATGTAGCTATCAGGCATTGCTTATTCTATCCATCAGCATGAGTTGGAATGGTAGTGTAAAAGAAAATTGGACTCCACTGCATAGAATGTATACCTCTAGCAATTAATTAGTATAGTTATTTGAGTCCTGTATTTGTACTGCATTGTTACTACTACTGTGCAGTGTACATTGCAGTGGCGTCGGATGACTACACTTACCCCTGTGCTGTGCGAAATTGGTTCACTCGCAGCGTAAACGGTTCATCATCATTGTGTGGTCTTGTGTATACGAACAGGCAAAAAGATGGGCTAATTCTGCGTGTCTAAACTGAGGAACTTTACGATTATAACATTGATTTGTCTCAATACTTCAGTCTTCTCTGAGATTATTCATGAACCGTTTACCCTGATTTATTTATCCCTTTTAATTAGTCCAATTAAATAGGGAATACTTAGTTTGGTTCCCCAATAACCAACAATAACTTTTTGGCCGAGGAAGAAACCCTAACACTGTTAACAATTGCATTAACCACATTTTAATTGTAGATCAGAAATATTAGTGATAGGTTGTTGCAATATTCGATTTATGTAATGTTATTAGTTCTCCTAAAACCTTTGTTATTCAGCGTTAGAAGTTTTCACATTAGGGTGAGGGACTGAACTGGAGCATCATTATATTTTATTACACGCAGTTAATGTCATGGAATATGCTCCATGGTCACTGAAAGACAGGTTGCAAAACCTTTCAAATAAGTTATGAGACTACCTTTGATGTAAGATCGGAGATATATTATACAATAGTAACACAATTTACCTAAATTATAAATGATATTCTCTTAATGCAGAAGAAGAAAAAATGCTAAAACCAAGTAGTCAACTCTTATTTCTCCCTCATTAAGGGAGAGAATGGGCTGATGTGTGTGTGTGTGTGTGTGTGTGTGTGTGTGTGTGTGTGTGTGTGTGTGTGTGTGCGTGCGCGTAAGTGCGTGCTTGTGTGTCGAGATCAGCAGCTGCCTCAGGTCCCTTGGGAGCTGCTCTGGTCTATTACCTCTGACCTTAGGTGACCTGACACTCGCCTCTCTCTCTCACACACACACACACACACACACACTCACTGACACACACACAAAGACACACAGATGCACACACACTTATGCCACACTTATGACTCTGCAGCCTGAGCGAGTCGCACATGCATATTCACACACGCGCATGCACATACACTCAGGACTTAAGGCCAGGCCATATGGGGACAATCTATCATGACTTAATCAGAGATGTGAAGTTCTCTTTGTGTCTTTCGACACTCACTGATGTTAGCCCACACCGGACACACAATCATAAATATATATAAATTATATATATATATATATATATATATATATATATATGTGTAACATCTATATATATATATTTGTGCATATATGTGTAGATATATTTATATATATGTATATATATATATGTGTGTATACATATATATATATATATATATATATATATGTGTTTACATATATATGTGTGTATATATATACATGTGTATATATATACGTATATGTGTATATATATGTAGAGAGAGATTGTATGCTATAAATCTTTTATCCTGCTGACGTGTGTGTGGTGTGTCTTGTGTGTACATTGTGTTGCATGGGAGTGTGTGTGTTAATGTATTGGGGGGGGTGTGTGTGTGTGTGTGTGTGTGTGTGTGTGGGTGTGTGTGTGTGTGTGTGTGTGTGTGTGTGTGTGTGTGTGTGTGTGTGTGTGTGTGTGTGTGTGACAGTGACCCCGAGGGCAGTAGGCCTAAGGCCATGCTTTTGTACATTGTAAGACTTCTGTGACCTCTGACCCCCCCCTCCCCATCACACACAAACACACCATGTGGCATGCTGAGGTTTGTCTGGCTTCCTCCGCAGTAAGAGTATGTGTGTGTGTGTGTGTGTGTGTGTGTGTGTGTGTGTGTGTGTGTGTGTGTGTGTGTGTGTGTGTGTGAGTGTGAGTGTGTGTGTGTGCGCATTCATGCTTGCTGAATTGGGAGGGCTACATCTGTCTGTGTGTGTTGCCAGCCCCAGGCAGGCCTCTGAGCCTGGGGCTGGAGTTGTCCCGCTACCACAGGACGGAGTGTCTTCAGTGAGTTCAGTGTGGAGTCCCTGGCTAGAGGCCCCTTCTGTCTCTGCAGGATAAGCTCCCTACTTCTCTCCCTCTGTCTTATCCTTTCATCTGTCTCAAACACTCGTCCACTATTTCCCTTCTGCATTCCTCTCTCTCTCTCTCTCTCTCTCTCTCTCTCTCTCTCTCTCTCTCTCTCTCTCTCTCTCTCTCTCTCTCCCTCCCTCTCTCAGTCTCCCTTCTTCCTGTGTGTGTTTTACAGATTATCCATTTAGGTTAATTCCGGACAATGCTGCTTCTCTTGGTTGGTGCTAGGCCTCTCCTCCTCTCCTCCTCTCCTCCTCTCCTCCCCTCCTTCTGCCCTCTCTACCTGAGCTCCTGAAGGTGTTCAGAGAGGAGGGCCAGCCAGGGATCAGAGAAGGAGAAGAGTGGAGTAGCGAGGGGGAAGACGGACTGAGTCAGGTTGGTAAGAAGCAGGCCGTTGTGAGGGCAGCACCTGTTTGGTTTGCTGGTCTGAGTCCTGCGGCAGATGGTCCTTATGGCTCGCCCTCTGGTCCCCAGAGAGAGAGAGAGAGAGAGAGAGACAGAGATAGAGAAAGGGGTGGGGGGGGGGGGGGGGGGGGGGGGGGGAGCCGCAGAGACGGTCACCACATCTCCCCCTACACAAATTCACGTCAAGTGCAGTGCCTTGCTCAAGGATTAAGGTGTGTTCACTTTGGTCCTCAGTGAAGATGAGGAATGGGACATTCTTGACCAGATATTCTGACTGACGGACTGACTGACAGAAAGGCTTGCTGACTGACTTAGCGAGAGAAATTGACAGACTAACCAACAGACTATCACTTCTGTAAAAGTGGAAAGATTTATATTTATTTTTGAAATACTGAGAGATATTTCTTTCTGGTTTTCTCTCTCCAGCTCAATTCACAGATATTCTCAAAATATTTCTGTCCATCTCTATCCCTCAATATCTCATTCTATTTCCCTCTCCCTACATCTTTATCTCTTTACATAATATGACAATTACTTAGCTGGCGCTCTTGTCCAAAGCGACTTGCAGTGTGTGA